>NC_056736.1:160562405-160574905 GCF_019279795.1 Protopterus annectens
AGCTAGTTTCACTGTGTGTGAGGTATTAATTAGAAATTTTCTACAATTGTTAAGCATCTGGTTGGGTTTGTTTGTTCTGATTTCCTGGTAAGGAGTGTATCATATAACTTGTTTGCAGTTAAAAGCATTCTCTAGAGTCTCCTTGATCCTTTATTTGTTTAAATATTTCTGCAGTTTTTTTTCTACCTAAGTAGTGTGGGTAATGTAACATTGTCCATATTCAGGCTTGTGTTTTGGGCCTAGTTGTTTGTTAGTAGAGGCTGTGTGTCTGAGCACATGTTCCAGGCCATCATAGTTTAGCCAAAGCCAGTATAGCATTTCAGTGAGAGTGAATTGTTTATGGTCATTGGCTGATTGTGGTTACCTGGACTACGGCTTGGAGTAAGCACCTCGTTGGTTCTTTCAAGCTTTTTTTTTAAAGTTGTTTCAGGTTTCAACTTTGTTACTTAAGAAGATAACTTGTGAGTGTTCCTGCCATTTCACACTGAGCTAACTGGAGGAAGTCAGAGGAAGGGCTCTGAGCCAACTATTCTGTGATATATAACATTAAGTATCCTTTTTTTTGCTTATTTTTATGAGTTATTTATAGCACTTTTATTGTCTGCATATACTTTTCTAGCTAGTTTCACTGTGTGCGAGGTATTAACTAGAAATTTTCTACAATTGTTCTGATTTTTGTTTCCCACCCTCCCTCCCTATTGCTATCCTGTTTTTATACTTGGTGGCTTTGCAGTTGCCCGCCCCTACAGTAAATTTGGTCTGGGACACTCCTCCTAGTCTATTGTCATCATTCTACCTAATCCAGGGAGAACATTTGAGAAGGCCAACCCAGTTAGTTTCTGCTCCTCCTTTCCCCTTTCCACTTTACAAAAAAAACAATTTATAAGCGTGTTTCCTGCCTTTCCTGTAACTTATCTAGTCCAAATACAGATTTGCTGTATCCAGGATTGTTGTAATCATCTGAGCACCCAAGCCTTTCTGTGTTGGAGGGAAGCCTTCTAGCTTAATTTTGTTTCTTAGAACCAGCCAATTTTCTAGTTTCAGCACTCAAATCTGTTTTTTTGAGCTCAACACTTTTTCAGAACTCATTGTAAGCACTAAATAAGCTACAAATTACTACAGCACTCAACTTTCCTCACTTGTCCAGAGGAAAACAGTTTTTAGTACTTAATAAATAAGCACCTGTCCAGGCATGTCTAAGGGTCAGCTCCTGGTGTTTTCTCCTGTCTACCTGATGAATCTGGGCATCTTGGGGCAATGCAGCAATTGCCTCATGTACGCAAACAGCCCTCTCCTCCTACCACCCAATAATACAACCTATGAGAGATGCACTTATATAGCCAAACTGGAAGCAAAGCTCTCTTCATCCAAGACTGGACTAGACAGTCAAGAGGAGAAGGTAAACACTTGCACCACACCACACTCACCACATAGTCCTTCAAAACCTACACCACCAACACACACACATAGAAAAACAAAACACACACCTACATTCACGGAGGCTCTCAAAAAAAATCTACCCAAGCAACAGGGACTTCCAAAGCAGAAACACAAGCAACTTCCACCCCCACCAACACAACCCAAATGACACATAGCCTACAAACTCAGTGTGCCACTCAACCACAGCCCATAAGGCATAACAATGTACCCAGCACTCTAGTCATAGGTGACTGTATAGACAGGCACACCGATGTTCCACTCACCAGGCTAAACAAGGAGAAAGTTACTGTCAGCTGCCTGTCAGGTGCCAGGATCTGCCACATAACTCATGCACTCAGGTCACTCCACAACAAGTACAAATAAGACTCTGTCATTGTCCATGTTGATGTGAATGACCTGAGATTTCCCTCCCTGGACTACATAAAAAGAGACATGGAGGAGCTATCCGATCTTGTAGCCCAGGCAGGTATGACCCTAGCCCTGAGTAGCATCCTGCCATCACCCAGAATGATACCACAGTACAAGGACAAAATGATTGACTTTAACAATTGGCTAAGCATCTGGTGTCATTCCAAGGGGATCCTGTATCTGTCTGCCTGGGATGACATGATCAACAAACCACAATGCTTTGCCAGAGATGGCCTTCTCCTGTCGCTCTTGGGATTCTGGATACTGGTTAAGGCTCTTGCCACCCCTATAGTGCCTTTTTTAGGAAAGGTTCAAATGACAAATTCACCACTGTAACAGATACAAGCAAGCAAAATCTGAGGGTAATGCTACTTAATGCTAGATGTCTAAAACCCAAAATGCTCTCACTCTAGGCACTCCTTAAAATGAAGTACATTGACATTTATGCAGTGACAGAGACCTGGTTCAAGGCTCCAGAGAGGACCCCTGCATTACCAGGCTATAATTCATACCACACCTTTTGGGCACCTAACCTGGACTGAAACACAAAAGGTGGAAGAGTGTCTGTATTCATTAAGGATATCCACACCTCCATGCTAGTTGCTCAGCATAATGCATCTGAGATTATCCAAGTGCAACTAACTCTGGGCAAGATTGCAATCCAAATTGTAGCTTGCTACAGATCCCCCAACATGCCCCAGGAATGCCACTCCTCGTTTCTTGATACACTGGAAAATATTAGGGTACAACCTAACACCCTAATAATGGGTGATTTCAACTACCCCACCATTAACTGGGAAAACTACTCATGTACCAGCTCTTGTGCTCAAGACTTCTGGAATTCATAAATTCCAATGCCTTGGATCAACTTATCCACACCCCCACCAGGGGCAGCAATATCCTAAACCTGGTCATTACCAACATGGGCAACTGGTGTTGTACAACAGAGGTCAATTCCTAGTTGGTCAGATCTGACCACAAGCAAATCAACCTAGACATCCACATCCTACCCCCACCCCCCATTAGGGAAACCACCTTAAAGAATTTCTCCAAAGCCAACTTCATGCTTCTTAAGACAGAAGTGGCAAACTTCATGGAACCCATGCTGAAGGACAATAGAGGTATGACTGCTGAATGCTATACAAATGCACTTTATAAGCAGTTACACGAGTGCATGGATCGTGCAATCCCTAACAGAACCAAGATGCCATGCTCCAAAAAAGGAAGACAATCTGGTGGTCCCTTGCCATAAACAAACTCTACAAGAGAAAAAAGAAACTGTTGCAAAAAAAGAGTAAAATCCCATGACTGGAGGAACGCCGTAGTCAGCCTCAGTAAGAAGCTGAGATCCCTCAGAAAATCCTCCAAAGCTAGTTAGGAAAACAAAATCGCCACTGATTCTAAAGACAACCAGAAAGCATTCTATAGCTAATTCAAGAATCTCAATGGAAACACTCAGATCTGCTCTGAGTTACAGCACAATGGCACTAAATATACAGAACCAACTGATATTGCCAACATCCTGGCAGATAGGTTCAGTGCTAACTTTACCCCTCTCTCACCCCCTAAAGGGCCCATCTCTATACTGGAAGAATGCAAAGTTCCTGTAATCACGGCTACACCAGGTAAAAACCACACTCTCCAAAGCCAAGAACACAGCATCCATGGGACCTGACAACATCCCAGACTGCATTCTACATGAACTACAGAATGAACTGTGTTAGGAAAATGCATAATAGCAATGTGCATGCTTAGTACATTAAAGGCTTAAAAGGGTTAATACATTTATTCTGTTCATACTGCATGAATCTGCACAGCTATTAGAAACTTAATAAAATACACTTTTTTCTGCTTATGCAATGAAAATATGTGCAGCTACCGGAAACTTGAGACATTCTATTTCTGCTTATGTCATGAGAAAATGTGCAGCTGCTAGAAGCCTTGATAAAGAAAACAATAGATGTTTGAAAGCTTAAACCATACTCAGCACTACTTGTACCAAAGCTAGAAATGTACCTTGAATCTAGACAAAATGTATCGCATGTATTAGAACTGTACAATGGAAGAATTGAAGAGACAAGGTGGGCTAAAATAAGCCCAAGGCCAGGTTGTTTTTCTCAAATGTTTTTGCAAGACAGCAATAATCTGACCATGTCAGCAATAAGCCTGGTAACATTTTCTGTGTAACATACAGAAAGCTGTGTCCAGCTACGTTAGCAGTAGATTAGTAACATTTTCTATGTGACATGAATAGAACTGTATAAGAATAACATACTGACAACCAGAAAGTCAGACAAATCTTGTACCTACATGCTTTGTCTCCTTGCTGCAAGTAATAAAGGTTGCCTTGCTTGAACCTAACGTGTATTGATCTTTGAAGTTTTTCCTTTTACAGATTGGTCCTTCAAGCCGGAACCCTCTCTTCACCTCAAATCAGATGGCCAGGTGGCTGAAACCGTACGGGGAAGAAACCAAATCGGTTCTTCTTATATCGAAAGTTCTCCAACTGAATTGTCATCAAAAGAGGCCAGCCACTTTCTGATCTGTGACTGAAGGACAGGTTTTCTGAATTAGCGATCAGTCTCGTGGGCTCAGGTAAGATGAACCTATTTTTTTCTGTTTTCTGTTTCAGATCAGGGACTAGATGTGTATTGTTTTTATCAGATTGCATTTTTCTTACAGTCAGGGATATATAAAAAAAAAAAAGAGTACAGTCTTGTCATAGATCAGGAGAAACAGAATAAGTAGGCAGTCATTCTGAAGAGACTATAACAAAATCCGTGGTACACGTTAAAATTAAGAGAAGTTACGTAACAATCAAAGGTAATAATTGCACAAAAACACCCCAGAACCCACCGTTAACAGAAGACGCAAAATATATGCAGTCGCAATGCGCCGATAATATTAGATATTTTTCAAAATGGGTTAATAAATATGAATTCAATTGACAATTAGAAAAATCCTCGCTTATCAAACTTATCAAACAACTCCAAAACGATTCCAAGGGTCAGGTAAAAAAGCAACGGTGGTTAGGAATTCCTCAAGCACACAGGTGGCTGGAGGAAGCAAACCGTAGGGATCAAAGGAACAAAGATTCAAAAGCAATGTTTCTAGATAAGGAGGATAATAACTTAGTAATAGCATCAGTACCTCCGCCTCCCTTACCAGAATATGAAGCGAGTGAACAGGTTAGTCCACCCCCACTATATCCTGTGGTCGCTGAAAATAGAGGTATTATAAAACTAAAACTAACTAAAATCAGAGATGCCATCAGGACCAGGTCCCAAACAAAGGCAAGCAATTCAGAAGAAGATATTGAGTTATGGCAAACAGTTAAGAATTCACAATCTATAGGAGAAGAAGAAATATGCCCGCTTATAGATGTACCTAATCCTCAGGCAGGTCAGGACAATCAGGACCCAACTATCTTAGTATATAGAGCTTGGACTCTGGAAGATATCCAGAAAGCCACTGAGGGAATTCCCCATCCAAAGATTAATTTTAGAAAATTCTCAGAAGACTTACAAGGAATGAGGTTAAGTTATAACTTAAATGGAGAAGAAGTAGAAAAAGTAGTTAGACAAATTGTAAGGCCAGATTGGTACATGATTTGTGGCAACTGGAACCCTTGTGCCGCTGCACAAAGACCCCTCCCACATAGCAGCACAGAATTAGACACAAGAGTAAAAGGTCTTACAGACCGCATCTCTGAAAAATGGAAACCTAGGGCAGACTGGACTTGCATTAATCAATGCATTCAACAAAAAGGTTAAACAATTGACTGGTACTATGCCAGATTGTTAGAATGTTTTAATAACCACTGTGGAATGCAGGTTCCTGAAGATCAAACGCAAGATTCCCCATATGAACAGCAGTTAAAGAATGAATTTTTGAAAGGCAGTAGTGCACCTATAAGCAGTTTTATTACAAAACACATGGTAGACTATCGTACCAGCAGGTTACAATCATTACTTGAATATGCTAGACATGCTGAAAGGCATTTTAATAGCAAAAAGAAAAAGAAAGCTCAAGTATTTTCTGTAGAAGACGTAGCAGAAGTTTATGTAGTGCAGTCTGGGAAAAAGGGCAAGAAAAATGCACAGGGAAACAAGCAGTCTGATCAGCGATTAGAGGATTTTGAAGGGTGTAAGAAAAGGGGAGAATGTTTTAAATGTGGTAAAAAGGGACATTTCGCAAAGGATTGCAGGAAAAATAAGAAGGCAACAATGGAAGACAAGGAGGATGAGGACTGACTATATGATAGTCAAGAATCATTAGAAGGGGCTAGTAAAGAAAGGACAAATGAGAATGTGAAAGAGGGAGTAGTGGAAGTGCAGGAAATTAGTGACAATGAAGAAAACGAAATATTAGATCTAGCTTTGTTGAGCCTGGTGCTCTATTTAGCAGACATAAAACCAGAAGTTACACTCTTGGTAGAAGGAAGGGAGGTCAAATTTTTGTGTGATTCAGGGGCATCACGGACCCTAATACACCCCTCCAAACTACCAGAAAACATAGAGTCACCTGATTACATGCTGGTCAAAGCAGCTAATGTACAGCTGTATCAGGAGCCTCTCTCCTATAACATTACAATAACTGATCCAGTTTCAGGATTAACACAGAAAAGCAAAATTGTAGTTTCTGCAAAATGCTCAGTAAATCTCTTGGGCAGAGACCTCATGCAGATATTTGGTATAGCAGTAGTCCCAACCATGCAGGGTATGGAAGCACAGTGACAAAATAATACCTTTGTGGTGCAATCAGAGGGTGAAATGTTTTACTGGTACAGCCAGGACTTGGTTACAACTGGTCCAGGGACTGTGGCCGAGGAACTAATGAGCATAGCTATCAGTAAGTTTCCCTCCCTTGACATTGACAAGCAACACCTGTTGCACTGTACCCTGTATCTTTGTAACACACCAGGACCTGATAAGGAATATGAGAAATAATTATTTAAAAATCATACAAATAGATCGATGCTGCGTAACCTGTACTGGGACACAGAAGGGAACAGTGTTGCCAGCTGTTCACTTCCCCAGGAGTTTTTTGCACTTTATAAATCTAATCGATTACCACATGTTAGTTTAACTAAAAACAAAAATATAAAATGGGCAGACCTAGGAGAAAAAGCCACGAGATGGGATAAACAGACAGAACTAGAACTATCAGAACAGGGAATACAAGTACAAAAATTGAATTGGATAACTCAGACCAACCCAGCTGTGCACTTGCAATCTAGCAAAGACAGCTGATGGACACTCCTATTAAAGGAGGAAGAAAACGCCTTGTGAGGTATACCAGAGACTCTCTGGTCAACAGGGAAATCAGATGTAGGACTCATTCGTATAGCGGGGCCAGTTACTATCATGCCAAAGTCAGCATTCACACCACAAAAAAGACAGTATCCTTTAAGAAAAGATGCAGAGGCAGGGATAAAGCCCATTATAGCATCCTTACTTAAAGGAGGGATACTAATAGAATCTCTCGCTTCACCATGTAACACACCCTTATATCCAGTTAAAAAAGCCAATGTAGAATGGCATATGGTCCAGGATTTACAAGCTGTAAATGACGCCATAATACCAAGGGCACCCATAGTGCCAGGGACTATATTATATCATCGAATGCTTAAAAAAGCAAACGCTGATTGATCAACCTAATTTAAGCAAAAGCTTACAATCTTGAACTGTCAGATCAGCGATTTTTTTCCCAGGGAAAAAAAATTGCTGATCCAAAACACATACACACAACACAAGCACACCAAACAAACAGAAATCCACACACATATATCTAAAATCTGATACCTAACCCTACACTAAACTATGCACACACCACTAACTACCCACTTACCTTAACCCAAACCCTAAGCCTAAGGTCCGTCACTATCACACACTCACCTCACCTGCTCCCTAACCCTAACTCACTTAAATCTGCCCTAACCCTCAGGTCCACTCAATCGCACACACACCTAACCCGAGCCCTAACCCTAACTCACCTAAATCACCCTAACACTCACATCCACACAATCGCACACTTACCTGAATCCGACCGGTAACTTTCCACCATAACACTGAAAATACCAAAGCAACAGAAACGGACAACCAAATTCTTTCCCTAGGAAAAAATTTGAGTTTCTGCTGCTTCGATATTTTGCAGTTTCGCGAAAATAAGTTTGATCAATCAGTGTTCACTTTTTTAAGCGTTCGAGGATATAATATAGACCCTAGTGCCAGATCCACACACCCTGTTGAATGACTTAAAACCTCAACAACAGTATTTTTCTGTGGTAGACATTAGCAACGCATTCTTTTCGATGCTAAAACACCCTGACAGCCAGTATTGGTTTGCATTTACATTTCAGGGAAAAAGATATACATATACACACCTACCACAGGGATATTGTGAAAGTCCAACGATATTCTCACAAGAAATGGCAAGCAACTTGGCGGGATTCAACCCACCAAGAGGTAGCCAGGTTTTACTTTATGTTGATGACATTCTGCTGGCGGCCCCCACCCAGCAGGATTGTAAGGAAGATACCATAGCACTTCTATGATTTTTAGCTGCTGAGGGACATAAAGTAAACAAAGACAAACTGCAGCTCTGGAAAAAACAGGTTAAATACCTAGGATATGTAATATCTAAGGAAGGTAGTATGTTAGATGAGGACAGAAAAGTAGCAATTTTACAAGCACCAAAACCCACTACCAAGAAAGAAATGATGTCCTTCCTGGGTACAACTAATTTTTGCCAAAGCTGAATTCCAAACTATGCTTTGGAATCTGCACCCTTAACTGACCTTATATATAAGATGCCTATGGCAGCGCAGAATTTGTTACAATGGACATCAGAGGCAGAGTCTGCCTTTTGTAAACTAAAGCAGTTAATAGCGTCCTCACTAGTTCTGGGATTGCCAAACTATCATAAACATTCTTTCCAGACTGTAGATTGCAAGCAGGGTTACATGACATCAGTATTAACACAACAGCATGGGGATAAGCAATGCCCCATCGCTTACTATTCATCACAACCGGATCCAGTGGCACGAACCTTACCCCACTTTGTACAAGCAGTAGTTGCAGCTGCAATGGCAGTGCATGCTTTAGCCTCAGTAGTCTTGCCCCACCCTCTCACTTTGAGAGTGCCCCATGCAGTCACGATCATTTTACTGCAAGAAAAAGTGGCATATCTCTCCCATGCTAGGCACCTTTCCTGCATGACTATATTGTTGAGCCAACCTCATATGACAATTGAACGATGTACAACTTTGAACCCTTCTACGCTGCTCCCAACCCCTGCAGATGGTACACCCCACCGCAGCCTGCAGGTAATTGAGCAAAAGACACTACCTAGGAAAGATCTCACGGACATCCCCTTGGACAATGCCGAGGTGACATATTACGTGGATGGCATGTGCAAAAGGGGTCCTGCAGGAAAAAACCTAGTAGGATATGCAGTAGTCTCTGATACTGAGATTGTACAAGCAAAATCTTTACCACACTATTTATCTGCACAGGCAGCAAAATTGATTGCCCTGACACGGGCATGTACCTTAGCAAAGGGTAAATGTGTAAACATTTTAACTGACAGCCAGTATGCTTTTTCCACTGTACATGTGTTTGCACAACAGTGGAAAAACCAGGGAATGATATCATCTACTGGCAAACCTATAAATCATGCACAGTTTATTTTAGATCTTTTAGAATCTATTCAGTTACCTCAGAAAGTGGCCATTTGCAAATGCACAGCTCACACCAAGCAACAGGATAGGATTTCAAAAGGTAATGCGCGAGCTGATACAGCTGCAAAACAAGCGGCCACAGAAGTATTTCTTTTAAATAAGGAAATGCAACCATTTGAAACCTTAGATCTAGACATGTTAAAAACAATGCAGAAACGCACTACGCAAGCTGAAAAACAGCGATGGATAAAACGAAGAATGATCCTCGAAAAGGGGCTGTACATCTCTAAAGAAGGAAAGCTGATACTACCCTCTAATTTGTTTCGCTATGCAGCATTGTTGAGCTACGGGCAGTGCCATGTCTCAACAGGGGGGGTGGTACAGCTGGTGAGCCAAGTGTTCACAATGTACGGATTTACAAACTACTCTAAAAAATTTTGTTTGATGTGTCAGATTTGTAACAAACATCATGCACAGGGGGCGATAAAGCCCAAGCAAGGGAGTTTCCCCACACCACCATATCCGTTTCACTTACTTACACTGCGAACATCTAGACTGAACAGGAGCGTCTTCCCTCTATCCATAAGGCTGCCGAACTTGAATGACAGGCATGAAAGCAAATATTTGGATCGACATGCCTCTTGCTATGAAGTATCAGCTATAGTAATCACTCTGGCAAATTGCTTCAATAACTGGTACAGTTAGCCTGATTTCTTATGCTATTACTTCTTGAATGTGCAATAGTCCGGAGTGAATCATCACTTCATACATGTGCAATATGAACATCAGAATATATCATACTACAACTGATGAAGTGCAATATTCTAAGCAATCACAACATAAAGTCATAGTCTTGCAATACCTACTAGTATAATATTGTTTGTCTTCCTGTCCAATTGTGGTAATCTATTGTGTTGTTAATATTTTAATTATTACTTTATGTGTATTAGTCTTACCCTCATTCAAACTATGTGTTCATTGTTATGTCTTGCACAGGGACCAAAGTAACATAATTTCATTCAGCTTGCACTGCTGTATATATCTAATTGACAATAAAGTTTACTTTGACTTTTTTTTTCCATGAACTACTGTACATCCCAAAGCGGGCTGCAGCAAAATAAGCACTCATTCCTAATTTTATTTTTTTTATCTTTTTCTGCCCTCATGGGGGTAGACATCATGATTCCTTTGGAAAGATAAATTTGTCCCATAATGCATAGATTTTGAGAATAAGTAGCTCTACCATCTGTTGCCAGATTACACTTCTATTCACTTAAAATGGAACACCTGAAAAAGACTGTCAAGTTTGACAATCTGCAGATCATGTATCATGACTGGTCTGCACTGAGCTTTACAAATGTTGTTCCTACTGATGTACTACACATTCTCTGGAAAAAGCTTGCAAAAGTGTCAACAAGTTACTGAGATAAAAAGACTTTTTACAAAGAGCTGTTTTGCAAGTTTCTCTTCCTGGCCAAATTACTTCTTCCATCTCCCCTCCTTCAGTAAGCTAAATTCTCACATTTCCAGCTTGGCTAGATGAAACTAATTTGTCAACTTTACCTCCAAAAATAATTCCCTCATATGTCTCTTCACTTCAGAATAATATTTCCCAGGAATTATTTCTAAAAAAAACACACTCAACAATCCAGAGTTTAGGCCAATCTATCCATTTCTTAAAATGTGCATAATTAAATATTCACGTCGAATTGCATTTTGGCTGCTTATGTAATTATCTTTGCATAGATATTCTTTTATAGCATAAGCCAAATGATGATACTTAATACCAAGCTTTAGATAGCAATGAAACAGTTCTCAGTTTCTTCTTAACAATGACCTCCCAAGCCTCTGATGTGACCCAGTACTTTCTGTTACTATTGCTTTATGTAGCTTGTCTTAGTTGTATACTTGTAGCATGTGTCTCATCCTCTCAGCAACAGAGACGTCTAGAGAAAGCTTCCAGATCAGATACTGTATTGAAACATTGCAGCAGCTGTAGCAGTTGTACCATACTCCAAACAAGGCACTCAAACAATGTAGTGTCAATCAAAGGGCAATGTATATTTCTCAATCAAACAATGACAAAATTGTTAGTGCTTAACTGAACACCATTTTACTCTTAATCTCTCCATTTCATGATGCATAACATTCACTCCACACTTACAAAGGCACACCTCCACTATCCCCAAACACACAGTCAGCCACACGCATATAACATACAAGTCAACTCTGAGGTTTTTCCCACTTCTCCTTTGATAGTCACATTGCCACAGTAGTCTTGAAGTCCTTCTACGTGGCACACCTCATCATAAAAGGGTTCTCCTTCTGGAAAAAAGAGGTCATTGTTCCCCTCTACTCGTCACTCATTAGACCCATTAGAGAGTACAACGCCTCTTTTGGAATATACCTCACAAGACATCTGCTGCAGCTGGAAAGGCCACAGAAGTACCTCACAAAGAGGATTACTGGCCTCAAACAAATGCTCTACACTGACCGCCTCAAAAAACTCCAGCTGTACTCTGTAGCATATCGCCTACTAAAGAAATCCCAATCCCTCTGAGCTACACACTCTAGGGATCTAAACCTTGTCACCACAATAAACAGGACATGCTGGAGGGATAGATTCCTGTCCCAGAGACTTCCTATACTCTGGAACAAGCTACCCATCTATGTCAACCAAAGTTCTTCATTAGCATTCTTCAAAAAAATCTTGGTGAGTGGATGGGAAATAGGAAATACACCCCAGGGATCACTTCTGTGTCTCTGCTGGACAGTGGTACAGGAAAATAACTTTCTTGGTTTGCGTAAGCCATGGAACCTTGCTGGCTAGGCTTACCTAGGCCCTTGGGCCGATAGCCTAGTACCTACCTATGAACCTATGAAGCTATAATGGCTTTGACAAACAAAAATGATTAATTCACAAGTACCCCCCTCAGGAGAGCAGCAACCAGCTGTCAGTACAGATTTATTC
>NC_056736.1:160892405-160964905 GCF_019279795.1 Protopterus annectens
TTATATATCTTCTCCCCTAACTGCCCACCTCATTTCCTGAAACTGACCCTCCCACTTCCTTCTTAGCCTAACATCCTCCTACATTTACACCCTATCCCCACCCACACTTAGACAGGGATTCACTGACAAATAAGTCTGCTCTGCAAACTACTTTTACTAAACATATACAATGTTTAATTTATTAATTCTTGCCAATGCTTTCATTTGACTTCTGAAAACTTGAATGTGCATTCATGGTTAGACATGAATAATCTAGACAACTTTTTGTTTTTATGCATCAGTTATTTATTTTAAACACATCATTCATGTATTCACTATTGCATTATACTATCACTCATAAAGAAAGTTGCAGGGCAGTGCTGTATACAATTTATAAGAATGAAATTAGAACATGTGAGTGTTGCAGGTGCTAATAACTGCAATCTGTAATTTTCATTCATTTAAAACTCAAGTAAATGCTGCCTAGAAAGCTTTATTTGTTGTCCTTTTTTGTATCTTATTATGCCCTACATTTTATAATTTCAGTTTGTCACTTTGTGCTGTTTTGCAGATAGTCAATTCATACATCGCAACAAACTGTACTATAAAATGGATGCAGATTTGTCACATTATGAAGCAAGTGTACACTTTTAGTTTGGAAGCTGCAGAGCTACGCAGATGTGAGTTTCCACATATTTTTTACTAGTGCAAAGATGTCTTCATTGTTGACATATTTAATCATTTTGAAAAAAATCTGAAATACACACGCTGGCAAATTCTGTACCTTGTCACTCCTTTCCCCACTGCACCAAAATCATTAATGACATCACCTAGTATTTTAGCTGACAAATAGAAGAATGTTTGTGCATACATAGCCATGTATTTTCTGCTGGAATGCACAGATAAATGTTGCTCTGGTGAGATAATTATATATCACATTCCAAATTAAGTATTTGCTTTTTAAATGATGGAAGAATCGTGGAGAATGGGATTTATCCCCTGCTGACTTCCTTTTCTGTAAGCAATTGACAGGATATTTTTTCATGCAGGTGGATGAAATTTAATATTATAAGAGTGCTGTCATTTTGCCATGCAACCAGCATGCAAAGTAAATGGATAGCTCTGCAATTAAAAAAAAAAAAGACTGACTTGCTTTAGTTACTTGTTGTATATAAACATTTTCAAACAAACTTGAAACAGTGACTGGTGCCTGACTGAACATCTGTTTTGTATGCTAACAACAGAGAATGTTTTACTGAAAATGTGTTTATTTATTTTATATATTTATTTTACATTTGTTTACCTGGCTGGTCTGACTGGGACAGTGTCCATTTTCAGGGGAGGCCCGGGGAGAAAAGCTCCGGCAATATCTTACATACAAAATGTCACAAAAAATGATAATATAATAGACGCAAGTGACAAAGTGTGTGTAAACACAAATGCAAAAATGTAAAAAGTATGCACAGTAGTCAAGTAGAACAAGGAATTAAACATTTTAAAATAGACAAAAAATAATATATGGCTTAACTTATGTTTGTGGAAAAACATAACATTAATTAGGAAGTCAGACAGGAAGAATGACCTTGGTAAGTAGTGCATGGATATTAGTATTTTAATGGGTAGACTTGCAGCTAGGAATGTTAACTACAAATACAGAAGTAATGTTGTTAAGAGAGCTAGGCAAATAGAGTTAGTGCATACAGTTAAATTGTATAAGAAATGCTTAAGTTAGTGTATAACCTTGTTATAAGTAGCTCAGTATTATTAATGTAGTGATACTTATGTTTGCAGGTTGTAAGTTGAGTGAGTTCTTGAAGAGAATTACCACACCACCTCGATTCTTTTCTAATCTATCAGCTCTAAGAATATTGTAACCGGGGGGGGGGGGGTAATTTCTGTGTCTAGTATATGTAGTTTCAACCAGGGTTCGATGAGGATGGGAATGTCAGGGTTGTAAAGGGACAGAGATGCATGGTCCATGTAGTTTATTGAGGATATTTCTAAGATTTAGATTTAATAGGAGTATTTCAGAAAATTTATGTGGAGTATGCAGATTAATTTGCACCATGGGTTTAGTGACATCTAATGTTCTGGGCCTGGGTTTAGGTGGATATCACCACTAATCTAAGTTTGGCTGCTATGTGAGTGAGCACCTGTAAAAGCTTGAATATTCTCTTATGAGTTCTAAAGGAAGTATTATAGAAGCTTTCCTTTGTAAAGAGCAGTCAGTGTTGCTTAAAGTCTATGCATGTGGTTGTGAACACTGATGGGGATACAGTAAAGTTACCTGTTGTTGTTAGGGCTGGGTAATTAAATGTTGCTGTCTGCTTTATATACAGGTTGTCTAGTTGCACATGATAAGTGATGAGGTTAGTTGAAATTGTGAGGAATAAAATTAATATAAGACCAAATATAATCATGATAGTATTTGTGTTTGATAACAGTAGAAGTTAGATTACTGATTGGTAAGGTGTTAAGAATAAGAATGACACATTAAATTTGACAAATTAAATTTCCTTTACTATCTGCTATCTTACTTGGCTGCTGTGCGCTCCTGACCCAGACCCTACTATCTGTATTCCCCCCATCTACTACTCTGCACTAAGGAACCTACCTGGCCATTAAGGATACCCTCAACAATTTCAAGACGTGTCCAGTTGGATCCATTTACTGTGCTGTCCCAATACCTTACTATGGCCTGTGCAGTATTTTACAAACCCTCTATCCACTACTCTGCACTAAGGAACCTACCTGGCCATTAAGGATACCATCAACAATTTCAAGCCATGTCCAGTTGGATCCAGTTACTGTGCTGTCCCAATACTTAATTACGGCCTGTGCAGTATTTTACAACCCCCCTCCCCCATCCACTGCTCTGCACTAAGGAACCTACCTGGCCATTAAGGATACCCTCAACAATTTCAAGCCATGTCCAGTTGGATCCAGTTACAGTGCTGTCCCAATAACTTACTACGACCTGTGCAGTATTTTACAAAGTACGTCCTATGACATGACCCTTACTGATAATTACTCTCAGCTGTATTTTGCAATTGTACTGAATTATCTTTGGCCCATGAGTCAGGAATGCTAGCAGCCAGAGTCCTTTCCAAGTCCAGTATTGTCTATCTCTTTCCTTCGCTCACTGCTTACCTTAGCCTTCCCTACTAGCTTTTTTCTGCCCTCTGTCACCTGTTGTTATGCAACCACTGAACACCAGGTGGCAGTCTAACCAGGACTTTACCCTCACCCCCCTTCCATCTGTACTAATTTGACTCTTTACACTATTCTTTCTAGCTTCTCCTCCCTTACCCTGTTGCATAATCACTCCTTATATTTCTCCTTCACTGCCGCTAACCTCTACTCCTATCACTGTCTACCCTTAGCAGAGTAGTATGCAATTTTATTTCCTCTCTCTATCCTTGGTCTACAACTATACCTGCTCCGCTTGAAGCCACTCACCTGCTTCATCTTCTCTGTCTGGGCTGCTCTGCTTATTGATTGTCTTCTTCACTACTTGCTGTATCCCTCTCCGTTCGCCCTACGGGCTCACTCCACTCCCCTACCCTACCCCCAATTCCCACACACCCCCAGTGCTGTTACATTTATACTTAACAAACAACACCCACTATACTTCCCATCACAACACCACAACTAAATAGTTATAAATTTCTCCCCTTATCTCTATACCTTATCAGCACTAAACTACCCTACTCTTCTATAGCTTCTCCTTCTTACTCCTCTGCTTAGCACACTCCCTCATCTCCTCTCTCCATTCTCCACAGCTATAACCATTACTCTTACATCTATCACTATATTCTTCCTACCCCTCTACCTACCCTAACTATGCTTCTATACCATATCAATTAACCTATCCTACACTTCAACTATATTCTAAACCACTTTTGACTTTACATTAACCTTACTCTGCCATTCCAAATGGCCTACTCACAAAAACCTTTGCTTATATACTTTTTTATGTCTTGTTTATTATTTATATTTCTAACCTTAACCTATACCCTCACTGCGTATGAGCATTATGTGCTGGCCCATAAAGTGTCCCATCCACAAACTCTCCCAACCTTACTTCCCAACTGCCTCTCTCATTGTAACATTACCTCTACCTCAGCTTATCTGCATCCTAAGTTCCACAGATGTACTCATGTTACTTACCTTCCCAATAGGTTAACCCCACCCAAACTTAATAAAATCTTAAAAACTTCTTTGATACAATCCAAAAACATTCTAACAGGTGGAGACATTCATCCTAATCCTGGCCCATCCCCACTAACAGGTGGAGGCATTCATCCTAATCCTGGCCCATCCCCACTAAATGTCAATCTACAAAAACAATTGCATAACGATGCTTCCTCCTCTTCTAGATTAGATAACTCCCTCAGAATAGCACATCTTAATATTCGTAGTATCAACAACAAAAGCAGCCAACTGCATGCTCTCCTTCAAGCCCATGCTTTCAACATTCTTTGTCTTACAGAAACTTGGCTAAAACCTATTACTCATGACCAAGAAATAATCCCACCTGGATACAATATCCTTAGATGTGACCGCACTTCAAAAAAGGGCGGCGGCATAGCAATCTTGTTCAAATCTGAACTCCTTGTTTCTCCCTGTGATGTAGCACTACCCTCAAACACCAATGCTGAGACTCTTACTGCTAAATTCCAAATAAATAGCTCTAAATCAATCTATATAATCTGTTCATATATCCCTCCAGGAAATACTATTACCACCCTAGAAAACATACTTACTAGCCTATCCACCCACCTTCCTCAAGAAACAATAGTACTAGGAGATTTTAATATAGACTGGACCTTATGCAATTCTTCCAACCCTAAGACCCATATAAATCTATTTGATTTCACTCAAATAATAAATACCGGAACTAGAATCCATAAGCCTAGTACTAAAGAAGCTACTCTTGACTGGATACTAATTAATAGTCACCCTGAAACTTACTTGACAGGATCTCTCCCAGATGACATTAGTGACCATATTCTAACCTACATAGTTAAGCAAAAGAAATCTAGCCCCAAAGACAACAATTTTATCACGTATCGATCTAAAAAACACATCCAATCTGAGAACTTTATCAATGAACTAAAAGCCTGCAATTGGTCATTACTAAAACTACTCAATCTGGATGAAGCTATCTCCTTCTTTAATTCTACATTCCTTCAAATTCTAAGTAGCCATGCTCCCATTCACTCCTCCAGAGTCAGGACCAAAATAGCTCCTTGGCTTACAAAACAAACCAAAGAAAAATGTTCCTACGGAACAAAATTTGGGCAAAATGGAGAACCTCCAAAAGCCCTGCAGATCACCTCTACTTTAAACAGTTAAGAAATACTTTCAAAAAAGATATAATCTTAGATAAAAAGAACTATTTTTTCCATCTTCAACATTCAAACTTTACAAATACTCAAAAGTTTTGGTCTGGCATTAATAAACTTCTCAAACCAGGCCAGGCTAGAACTCCTTCTCCCAGCTCTATCCCCCATAACAACCCTCTGCAAATAGCAAATGCTTTTAACAACTACTTCATTGAAGCCATTCAAACCCTTACTAAAACACAATCACCCCCTACCCCCACTCCTACACAACATACCAACAATTCTCTGCCCCTCCTTCATTTATAACCAGTACCAACTACCTTTATCTGCAAACTCCTTCAAAAACTTAAACCCTGCACCCCTTCTGCTGACTGTCTCCCAGCAGAATACCTTCAAATTGCTGCTAAAGCCATCGCATACCCTGTTTCTATCCTTATAAACAGAACTATCTCACAAGGTTACATCCCTTCCTTATGGAAAATCTCCCATATAATCCCCTTACACAAAGGAGGTAAATCCACTGATATCTCCAAATACCATCCAATTGCTTTACTCTCCCCTTTAGCTAAAATCATGGAAAAATGTATCCACCATCAACTACTTCAGCACCTTCTCCACAATAACTTGCTTGCTAATTGCCAACACTGTTTTAGGCCCTTTCATAGCACTATATCTGCCCTACTAACTTTTACTGACTGTATTAACAAGAATCAAAACAACAACTCTCTCTCATCTGCTCTATTTATCGATCTATCAAAAGCCTTCGACATGGTTAATCATAACCTACTTATCATTGCACTAAAAGCCCAATATCTTGACCAACAAGCAATCCTTTGGTTTAAATCCTATCTTGAAAACAGAAAGCAAGCAGTACTCTGGGACAATAAACTATCCCCACCCCTCCCAGTGGACACTGGAGTACCCCAAGCCTCTATCCTAGGACCTCTTCTTTTTTCCATTTTCATTAATGATCTCCACACTGCTTTTCCTCAAACCTCCTGTATACAATATGCTGATGACTCTACGCTTATCTGTACTGCCAAGTCTTCCTCCTCCCTCCAGACCCTTACCCAAACTCTATTTAACAAAGTAGAAAAATGGTTTACCCAACGCTGCCTCCTCCTTAACCCCCAAAAAACAAAACTTTTACTTTTTACTCCCACCCAAAAATCCCCACAGATCCACTTTACCATTACCTCTGACAATGGTACTTGTATTTCCCCTGATTCTACTGCTCGTCTCCTCGGCATAACTATTGACCATAACCTCAGCTTCAATGTCCATGTTAACAATACTATAAAAACCATCGATAAAAAACTAGGCTCCCTGTATAGAATAAAACCCTTCCTTACCCCACTAGCTAGGAAATCTATTGCCCAGACTCAGCTTACTTCTAACCTGTCCTATGCATCTGCCATTTATACCAATCTATCTAAGCTTAATCTTTCCAAACTTGAAACTAGCTATAATAATATTACTAGATTTGCCACTGGCTCCCCTTATAGAACCCACCACTGTCTCAACCTTCAACAACTCAGTTGGTTAGAACTACAAAACCAACTACAATACAATCAACTGCTGATTGCCCAAAAAATTCTGCACCACCCCACCAACACCCCTATCCTCTCTAATCTGATCTCCCCATACAAACATTTTACAACACTACACTCAGCTAATAAGTTACACATTGCCAACAATATATCTAATAACAAAGCAGGAGATTCACTCTTTTCCAATGTTGTTGGTAGAATCTGGAATAAGCCTCCAAATACACTCACTTCTCTCTCATCTACACAACTCTTTAAGAAACACCTCAGACATTACCTAAAAAACAATGGCTTTGTCCCTGCTCAAAGCCTGATTGAAAAATACTCTTCACTTTTTCTCCCCCCCTTCTCTCATGCTTTATAACAAATACCCCACCTTGAGAGTCATTGACTATCAACTACTAACCCCTTCTTACCTGCATTATTGTCCTTCCTAGTCTCTATTTTTCTTTCTCTTACTTAGTGGTTTTTATTTTTTCTCTAAAATGAATGTTGATGCTTAATTACTATGTTTAACTGTTGCCTGATTGTATTTGTAACCCCTCTATTGAATTAAGACATGTTTATCTCCAAAATCTACTCTAATATCTCTGTACAGTATTCACACAATTTACTTTCCTTACATGTTATGCTGTATAATTTAAGCTAGTCATTTTTTTTCTAAGTTTTTAATGCCTTAATGTATTTGTGCGTGGAGCTTTTCTCCCCGGGCCTCTGCTGAAAATGGATATGTAACCAGCTAGACTAGCCCAGTCAACAAATATAAAATAAATAAATAAATAAATGTGTGAGGTGTCTACAGAGTGTGATTCTATAGGGAAGTCATATATTGAGAAGGTCCAAATACTCTTTGGTTAGTTAGTAATTTGTAATGGGATGGGTTTGTTATAATTAGCTTGGCAGATTGGGTGGTTTGAATTTCAGTGAGTGTGGTGTGGTTAAGGATAAAGTATGGGTACTAGGGGGTTGGGTGGGATATGGGGGCAGGGTGGAGAATGGAGTGAGCCTGAGTGGAGCGAGGGCAAATGGAGTGGCTGAGCCAAGATCCAAGAAGAGGCAAGTTTATGTGAAAAAAACAAACAGAAATGACCAAGAACTGGCTATGATACTGTCAGTCACTTCTTAACTATTAACTGGTGGAAAACAATTTATCATTTGTATCTGAAAGCAACTACGCACTCAAAGAAATTACAAAAAGCACATTGCTAGTGCAGCCACATTACGCTACTACTGCTATAAAGATATATCATCCACTGCAGACAAAAACGGCCAAAGCAGGAATAGTATTGGGGCAGTTATGTATAGTGTTCAGTAACAAGAGGGGAGAAAAAAAAAAGAAACGAAAGGTGAATGTGAGTGGGGGGCCCTGCTTGCAAGCCAAAGTGGAGTGCTCTCCAGGGGACTGTAAATTTTAACTCATACATGTAGACCCATACACAAAGTTCACTGTAGTTGTTTAGGCTCACAGACAGTGCAGACACAGATTGTTTTTTTCAATTAACAATGTATCCACTGATCAGGTAAAGAATAAGATATTATTGCAGCTGATTTTTTTGAGTGGAGTTATGTCTAGAAAAGAAGAGTGCAGAGTGGAGTGAGCACTGATTGAGATGTTAAAGGTACAATACAGAAACTACAGTAAAATCTGTGGAAACAGCTAATACATACAGCAGAATGTGTGTTGGATCATTTATTAGTATATGCAAATAATGAACCAATTAGATATCACTTGTGCAAGAACGGACCCAAGCCAACAGTTATGCAGTCGCAGACAAATATATAACAAGCAGCACTCTATCCTGTGTCTCCAGAGAGATGCTCTGCACCGCTTACACCTAAATTATACAGTTATTATTGTACACCAGTGTGAGCTCTATACACACCATATATAACAGGATTACTATTAAATAAAAAGGTACAGCTATGCTCATAGCACTTAGAAGCATACTATAGGACCTTGTGCAGATAAATGCATTCTAACACACCATAGTAACCTCTAGCAAGACAAGATAAACAATATTACATGTGTGTGGAACACAATTTCAAAATGTATAAGCAAATACAACTTTATAACAATTTACTGGAGTGACACTGAATGCTTTGTGGGGGCCAGTAGCAGGGTAATTGTGGTTTTTCAACTATGTACTTAATGTTGGTTTCAAAAATGCATCATACAAGGTTATTTCTTCCCTTCCGCTTTTTTTTTTTTTGTGACTGTTACTAAATTAACAACTCTGGTTACATTTAAATACAGACTTTAGAATAATCATGTAAAACTGTTAATGCACTAACTGATGTGACAAATATGGGTGACAACTGCTGCTTTTGTGGCTAACTCAGCCATCTATATTTCAACACATTCTTACATTTGATGTTGTTAACACCATCTACAGAGATTTTTAATTTTGATGAATTATAGCATTTCAGTAAACAAAATTATCTGTATAAAATACCGATAGATATAACAGCACTAAATAACACTGTTGCATGCATTTGAGGAAATCATTCAAGTAAAGCTAACTTTTTTAACTGCATTGGTCACTTTCTGTTACAAGTTGTGATGCTCGTACCCTGGCCCAGCAATCAAGGAGCCTCAGTCCTCATCACCAACAACAGAGAGGGCATCTCATATATGAGGAAAGGATAACAAATACTCACATTAAAGTGCAATTTCCCTTAAGAGTACACAGAGATTACAGTCAGTCCAGGGCTGGTTGCTCCCTTGCTCTCCAGATCCCCAGTAAAACTCCCCACTGGCACAGCTATAGGGTCCAGATCTCAGCCTAGTGGGCAAGCTAAAACCTCTAGCACCCTCTCGGTCCAACAAGTGCTTCATGTCCCTGCCCAAGTAGCTGACACACACACACACACACACACACACACACACACACACACACACACACACACACACACACACACACACACACACACTTTGAGAACAGGTTATACAACCACACAGACACTCCTGGGGAAGGCTGGCACAGTTTCTCCAGCTGTGCCCCTTTCTCCCAGACTATATGGTAGTTCCACTGGCCACCACCCACTAATACTTATCAGCTACTCAAAGGCCCTTAAAAGGGTGTCCAATTATTACTGTGCAATATTATTATCCACTTGGTAGTATGACTACAGTCAATGCTTATTAGAGTGGTTATGTACAGTTTTACCAAAGGTATAAAAGTACTCTTAAGAGCTTTGATTATCTCTACACAAACCAGCCACAGTTGAAAAGTTTTAAAATATTTAATAATAAATAATTAAAACCACAAGACAATACTTTCTACTACAGAGACAGTGCTAGTCAAGAGTTCTAGATCACACAGAAATACTTAAAATAAATCAGCAGTACAGTTCTGACATCACAAAAATGCTTAGTCTAATAATTTCTAATTCCTAGCTACTTCTAGAAGAAAACACAATTCTAACATACTACTTACATAAAGAGAGCATAAGGCAGTGCTGAGTTGGATGTTCAAGACAAAAATGCTTAATAATCTCTGGTTCTCATTGTTTAAATTGAAACTGCAGTTCTGATAAAACATTACATCATTTCACTCTTTTCTGGTGTTCCCAGGCTGACAGAAACTGCATTTACATTCCTTTACACTTAGAACAATAAAGGACATTTCACATGTAAATTCTAATCATTAACTTTAGCCTTAAAACAATAGACAGGAAGCCTTCATCTAGCTGGACTGGAGCCGACTTGTCAACAGCAAATGCAGAGATGAAATAATTTTAATTTCAAAGAACCAATAAGAAATGCTTGATTTAACTTTCTTTTCAGCAGAGGGCAATGTTGCCCCATTGTTTTAAGTTCAACATTTCACAGTATTTACAAATGATAGAATTATGTACCAAATTCTATTTGACTAGGCTGGCAGCCTTCAACCATCTCTACCAGTCTTCACACAAGTGTATTTAACAAACCACTGAAGCTGATTAAATATCCTTATATGCTGTAACAAATTATATAGTTTCTACTGCAAAAACTTTTTTTTTCATTTTATTTTGTTGATAAACATCACTCAGAAAACCTTCTTGCAGCTGAAAACACATGCCATGACATCAAGAAAGATGGAAGCCACAATGCCTCAGTATAAATTTTAATGTACTGTTTACTATATTTCCATGCTGAATGCATTGACAGGAGTATTTTTATTCCTAGAAAAAAAGTTGCCAACTTGGTATTGAAACTGGAATACATTGCATTGACAATTAACATAAGTGATGTTGTAATAGTAAAACTGTAATGAAACCAAGATGTTGCATTTCTGGATACATTGTTTTTGCATACCCAGAATGTTTTAAAAGTATGTATAAATCTTTGGCCAGTGCCTACCATGGTAGCATTTTGCTGGTATTGCTATAGGAAAAGCTAAGGAGTGTTACAAAAAAAAACAAACTACACACCATAATCTTTTTTTTTTTTTCTTTTGAAAAATCACTTGCAACTTTAACATGATGTGTATAATTGGAAGTGAAATTAACTGCATAATAATGATTCTTCAGAATGTGACTAATGCATTTTAATGTTAAATGGCATATAAGCAATTGCAGCATTAAAATAAAGCAATTCAAGTTAATTAAAAAGTCACGTATGCCTGTCAACAAATGGGCTAAAGTGCAAACTTCAAAAAATAGAAAGGGAATACAGCATATAATGAAGCTATTTAGCTATATCATTAGCATACTTCATGTTTTTACATCTACAGTTTAGTAGCTTGACCTATCAAAATCTTGTCCCAAAACTCTTTCTGTCAGACCACTCCCAAATGTCAAAGGCGAAAAATGTTTCCATATGATATAGTAAGTAACCATTTCAAAGCATCTGCTCTATTTTGTAAATGGAACAATTGAAGATAAGCACTAATCACAGACATCCATCACCCTATTTTCAGACATTTTCCACATGGGGTCAGGATGTCACTTTTTAGTGATAATTAACTAGAACCAAGGTTTACACCACCAGTTGGCTAGTCCTACCACTGTAGTTCTTCCACACCACATACTAGCACCTATGCCAATTTAGAGTGTCCAATCTGCCTACAGTATGTCTTTGGAATGTGAAAGGAAACCAGAGCACCCACTGGAAACCCACACAGACACAGGGAGGACCTGCAGACTCCACACAGAAGGCACCCCAGCTGAGATTCAAACTGGGGAACCTCTTGGTGTAAGGCAACAACACAAAATGCTGCACCACTGTGCCACCTATGCTTATATCTAATCACAGACAGATGCTAACAAATGTCATTTAAAACAAAATGAACAAAGGCACCTTTAATAACATTTTACAGCCAGTAGCTGACACTCATAAAAATTCCTACCTCTAGATGAAGCAGTTAACTCAAGAACTCTTTTTTACATGGGTAGGGAGCCTATTCCATAGTTCCGGGATCCTATGAGACACATATCAGTCTCTGCAGCTTATTTTGTTTATGTTACAAGCAAGTTTGGATACATGGATATAGGGTTTCTAGTACTGTTTGTTTTCTGTGTGTGCATCAGATCTATCTGGGCTGGGTCTAAGGAAACCCTGTAAGCCAGATAAAGATCCCCTCTCAGCAGCTGTAGGAGACTGAATACAGAGACAGAGACTCTAGTTGATCAGTGCAGGACAGGGTATTCATTCCTATTAAGAAACCACTGAGGGGTTTCCAACTGTTGCAAATGGCTGGTATGATACGTGCCAAAGGAAGCATTGTACTTAATGGTAGGTCTGATAACTACCAAGGAGAGTGGTACTATAATTTCCCTGGACATGGATGCCATTCCTTTACCCATAAGTTGGGCAACATAGAATGATTTTTTTTTTATTATCTTAGATACATGTTGGACAAAGGCCAGATTGCTGTCTACATATGTTCCCAGATCCCTTACTACTGGTTCACCTCTTAGGGCATTTGATTGATGGAGTAATTAACTTAGGTTGACAGTTTCCCAAAGCATTTTTATGCAATTTTTTGGCATTGAGTTTTAGGCCGTGGTTTTGGCACCAGTCATTTGTGTGTGCTAAACCCATCATGGGGAATCCATAACAGCTCCCAATTAACAGCCTTGAATGTTAGTCCTGACTTCTGAAAAGTAGATGCCAAACAGGAGCAGGTCCAGCACGGAGTCCTCAAGTAATCCACTGTGGCTGGTCTCTTAGTGGAGGTGGTCTCATAGATCCTGACTTCTTGGGTCCTGTCTTTGAACCAGCTGGCAATCCAGTGAGTTTTGTAAGGATTTATGCTTAGCTCAGTGAGCTTGTCAACAATGCCTTCAGTGGGGTAGTGTATCAAATGTTTTAGCCAGGTCAAGATATGCAATATGCGCTGTTTTACCCTCATCCGTTTGCTTGGTTAACCTCTCAAAGAAGTTGACCAGGTTAAATAGGGATGACCTTTCCTTAACAAAGGCATATTGGGATGGTTCCAGTGTTTGTAGATTGCCAATGTCCTTGTCTATCATTTCCATGATAATTCATTCCATGGCTTTGCATATCAGTCTTGTCAGACTGATGGATCTGTAGTCCCTGGCTTGGTTGATGGCCCGCTCTTGTAGAGGGGAATGACTGTTGCAAGCCTTCATTCTCTTGCAATGTAGCCTATTTTAAGACTGTAGTTGAAGAGTGTCCTGAGTGATCTTGACAGGTCATGTTTTAAACTATTCAGGCGGCAACCAGGGATGTTGTTGGGACATGTGGAGGTGGTATTCTAGGCTTTAGTGAGTGCTACCAGTACCTTGCCCCTGACGATAGCTGTGGGAAGTGTGTTGGTGGGGATTTCACCTGGTGGAGCTGGGGGAGGGTGAGTGGGGGGTGAAGTTTGAACTAAATTTATCAGCCAGTAGATTTACTATGTCACCCTGATGAGTGAAGTTGGTACCAATCACCAACAGTTCACCACACTACTGTGAGTTACCTCTAAGGCTCTGGACAATGTAGGAATCCTTTTGATTATCCTTAGTTTGCAAGGCTATCCAGACCTTGTAGTTTCCCTTATTGTGCTTAATGAGACCTCTTAGTTTCTTTGTTTAGTTGTATAAGAGAGTATTTGCCTTTAAGGGAATTCTTCTTCCAGATTTTGCCCATGAGTTTTCTTCTTTTATTATATACTCTGTCAAGTTGTCAGGTTGTCTGTAATGCCCAAGAGATCATCTCTGCAATGTCTGTGTAGGTAACCCATGCAGTTTTCATGACTCATACATATAGCCCACCTGTGAGCTGTGCACAAAATTTGTTAGGGTTGACTTTCCACAAGGCTATTTAATGAGGGTTGCAGGTTAGATATTGAAACCCTGGTTCTTGACACTCATGAGAAACCCACACAGTCCACTAAGCAAGGAAACAATATTGCCCATGCTCAAACTGGGAATATCATAGAATGTGTATTCAGTGTGCTCAAATCTGGTTTCCCCTGTCTAAACACCTGCTGCTCAGGAGGTGCCCTGCAGTATGACCCCATGACCTCTACCAAAGTACACACAGTCTGTTCCATGTTGCATAATATCATCCTCAGGAAACAGCTTCAATAAGGGATAGGGGCAGGACCACAGTTCCAAGTACCACAGGCAAGATCACCAGCTCCAGCAAACACAGATAAGAGGTCTGAGAGAGAACCACCAAATGGAGATGCCAAAAGATGTAAGCATGCACAATATGAGGCCATTTTTACCTTCACATACTCACACTGCTCCATATTCCAAAAGAAGTATCTGTCATCTAAGAGTGAAATAAAGCTCTGTATGTTTTGGCTTCTGCCTCTTTTCACTATAAAAATATACACAAACTCCATACTGCATCAGGTAGCTGTCACTGATCATTTGCATCTTAACACCTTTTCCAAAGAGTGCTCAGCAGAGTTTAAAGAAACTGGTTGTGCATTTATGTTATTTCTTTCTCTTCTATGAATATATTTTACTTGGGTGTAAAATCCAACCAGTATGCTTTAGCATGCATTGTTGACTAATTTATTCATCCTATAAGGTTTACCTAGCTGTGAAAATTCAGTTTAGATATACAGTTTTCACTGTTATCTTAACCTGCCTGAGGTATTGTTCATCTCTGCACTGCCTATAGATCATAAAATTTGAGCAGAATTTTAATTTTCCCTTAAGGAGTGACACTAAATATTATTCAACAGTGTTAAGCTTTATTGCTTGTTGAATGTGTAATTACGCACAAGAGACAGTTTAATCTGTTCAGTGATGTAGGAGGTGAAGATGGTAACTACATGCTCATATGAAGTTTTATATGAAAACGTCAGTTCATTCTAATGTGGCTTACCAGAAAGGCAGTTCAAGGAATCTTATTTTCTGTGACCTAGGCTGCAGTGCAGGGAAGATTTTCTGTAACGTTCTCTCTAATATCACTATATAAGCCCAGCCAAAAAGGTACGCTGGCTTTTGCCACCCAAGAAAATAATTTTCCTGTGCCACTGTTGAGCAGAGCCACAGAGGTGATCCCCAGGGTGAATTTCCTATTTCCTCTGTGCTACATGCTCTAGGGACCTAAACCTTGTCACCACAATAAATAGAACATGCCAGAGGGATGACTTCCCATACTCTGGAATAAACTACCTATCTATATCAAACAAAGCTCATCATTAGCACTCTTCAAGAAAAATCTTGATGATTAGATGGGAAGTAGGAAATTCACCCCGGGGATCACCTCTGTGGCTCTGCTCGACAGTGGCACAGGAACATTATTTTCTTGGGTGGCAAAAGCCAGGGTACCTTTTTGGCTGGTTTTGTATAGGCCCCAGTCCCAATAGCCTAGTACCTACCTATGAATCTATGAATTAAAAAATTTTGGCTCTGACTATACACCGTTAATGGCCCTCATACAGAAACACTTAAGAAGTTGCAAACCTTATATCCTTTCTAAAGGAAGTGAACGATGGACCTCGATTCTTTCAAACGTCCACCAGCGAGACTTGGTTTCAGACCAAGTCACCTTGCTTCTGAAGTAATGGTTTGAAGACACTACTGAAAAATAATCTCAGTTTAAGCTAATTTGAGATGTTACATTTAGACATTTTATGATAATAAATTTGACTTCCAGACCTCCATCTCTGTTATGTTTTAAAATTCAAAACAGTAACTTTAGGAACCTATGGTGTTTGGGACCAATTCTGAATTCCCAAAGGTAAATTTGGGGACCCATGTTGATAAGGACCAAAACTATCTAGAGTCAGTGCTCTCTTTTTGACTGCCATCAAAGAAAATGCAGTAGTACAACAGATGCCGTTCTGTTTTGTTTTCTGTGACATTTTGATTAAAGTAGGTTGGCAGGATGATGTATAAATCACCTCTTCTGTTTTTAGCTAATTCACTTTTCACAATGGCATTCTACCTAATCAAAAATAAAATGCCACTCAGTACATACTTGACTAGACCCATATGTTATGTTTCAGTTAATAAGCTAAGTTGCGGGCATAGGTTCATAGGTTCATAGGTTCATAGGTTCATAGGATGATACCAGGCTATGGGCCCGGAGGCACTTATAAGCATAGCCAAGAATTTAACCCGTGTTCCCACAAAGGCAGCACCTGTTTCCCCTGTCCAGCAGGGACACAGGTGGGATCCCAGGGGTGTATTTTCTGTTTCCCATCCAGTCATCCATGTTCTTCTTAAAGAGTGCTAGTGAGGTACTCTTCCTGACATGGAAAGGGTGTCTATTCCACAGATGGGGGAGTTTTTGGGCTGCAAATCTATCCTGCCAACAAGTACTATTAATGTCACCAACCAAGTTGAGGCCTTGTGTGCAGGTTGTGCGAGTGGAGTTTAACTTATGGATATGCAGCAACTCCATCAAGGTTAGGTCTGATATGGCCTTGTATGCCAGACACAGGTCACCTCTGAGCAGTCTGTATGAGACTGAGTAGAGGGACAGGGATTTTAGCCTATCTGTATAGGGTAGGTGTTTGAGACCCTGGATTTTCTGGTCAGGAACCTCTGTGGTCTCTCCAGCTGCTGCATGTGCTTGGCATTGTACATACCAAAGGGAGCATTGTACTTGATAATGGGTCTGATAAGAGAGGAGTACAGGGATGTTATGATCTCCTTCTTCCCGGATGAAATACACTTACTTATGAGGTGGGCCATGTAGAAAGCCTTCCGTACAATGGAGGCAACATGGTGATCAAAGGTCAGGTTGCTATCAACCTGGGTGCCCAAGTCCCTCACGAATGATTGTGTGCTTTGTACATTGTTATTAATGTGATAATTAGTGGGGACACCATTTTCCCCAAAGAGGATAATGATGCATTTCTTGGCATTGAGTTTGAGGTCATGCTTCTGGGACCAGTCATTATTTTGGGTAAGGTCCCTTTGAGGTTGTTCACATCACTAGGGGAATTTAAGATAGCACCCAGCCTGCAATCATCTGAAAACCTGGTGAGCCACAGACCACTGGATTTTGGCTTGGATCTCAGAAAAGTGTATCCCAAATAGTAGAGGCCCCAATATCGATCCTTGGGGTACACTGCTCATTAAACCTATGTACACCCTCACTTTCTCTCATTCACTGAATGTGCAGTTCTCATGTGTTCTAATTTAAATGTTAGTCTACACTTTTGGATATCACAAGCAGCTATTTCCACCTACATTGTTCTTTCAGTGTTGTATATGGGTCTATATTAGAACATCGAAGTTTCAAAACTTAGAATGTTCTAATATTGACCCCTATTCAGTGAACGCTGACAACATCAAACATGCAGAACAGCAAATTTTTTCCTAGGGAAAACATTTCCTATTCCAAAATACATACACACAACACAAGCACACCAAACAAACAGCAATCCAAACACATACATCTAAAATCTTACATCTAACCCTACACTAAACTGTATATACACCACTAACTATCCACTTAACTTAACCCAAACCCTAACCCTAAGGTCCATCACTATCGCACACTCATATATATATGGGTCTAGGACTCTTGCACGAACACACTTTTTACCAAATCGCAAATGGGCAGGCATACTTACACGAAAATTCTTTTCACTAAAGCAGTATTTTCGTGTAAGTATGCCTGTTGTGCAGGTCATACTATGGTGCGTATAAGGGAAAGTTCCCTTTTCCCCACTGTAGTGTGATTTCGGAGTGAAAATATTAAAGTAGTGGGGGTGTAGGGGGCACTGGAGGCTTGCCCCCCTGCATAAAAGTAGATGTAATTTTTTTTTTTTTTAACACACTTTAGCGAAAGCGCTTTTCCGGTGACAGTGCTTTCGTTAAAGTGTGTTCGGTGATAGTGGATTCAGACTGTTTAACTTTTGTTCAACAGTCCTAGATCCATGTATATATATATATATATATATATATATATATATATATGTATATATATATATATATATATATATATATATATATATATATATATATACACACACACACACACACACACACATATATATATATATATATATATATAGATATATTTATAGAGAGAGAGAGAGATAGATATAGGACCAAATTCATAAACGGCAGCTATCATGTATGTATTTTGGTGCTCCATACATGTGATAGTGCTCTAGTTGGTATTCATTAAATGGCTCTACACCTAGTGTAGAGACTCAAAACAAGGGTAGATGTCACAATATGCTAATGAAAGAATAAGCAGCTGAATTACGTGCTAGTTAATGAACCCAACATGGCAATGCTTTTTAGGAACCTATATAACAATCGTATAAATTCATTTTAGCCATTTACCTTGAAATCTAAAACTCATCAAATTGGCAGCCACCAATACAATTAGAAAAAATGTTAGGGATTGCACCTTCTGTCATTAGCCTGTATGTGCAACAGGCTTTAATTCAAGCAGCTGTTGCCCTTCTGCTGTTAGACCTCAGCCAAGAAGAAAAATAAGAAGGCTTTTTGATCCTGTTTGACTACCATAAACGGCAAGACACAAAAATTGTAGAGTGATACCGGGTGGACAGGCAAATACTGCAGGAAATATGCAACTTCTTTTCCCTTCACCTGAGGCTCCAAGGAAATCATGGAGAATCCGTCACAGTTAAAACAAAAGTATGTGTAGCTTTATGTATACTTTCCAGATATATTAGGGGTATCACAGGCGTCAGCTTCAAAAAAATTACTTCAATTCTTAAATGCAATGTTACAACGTGCAAGGGAGAATATCTGTTTCTTACATGCACCAAAGGAGAGAGCAAGAACCATGTAGGAATTTTATGCAATAGGACACTTCTCTGAAGTTTTGGGGGCCATAGATTGCACACACATATAATTAAAAGCCCCAACAGGTGAACAAGGAAGGAGGTACATTAAAAGGACAGGATACCATGCTATAAAATTTCCAAGTTGTCTGTAATGTCCAGTGGATCATCTGCAAAGTCTGCGCTAGTAACCCAGGCAGTTTTTATGACTATCACATAGAGCACACCTGTGAGCTGTACACATGGTTTGCTAGTGGTGACTTTCCACAAGGGCATCTAGTAGGTGATGCAAGTTACACTCTGGAAATTTGTCTCATTACACCTATACGAAACCCACACAACCCCAATGTGTAAGGATACAATGAGACCCATGTTCAAACTAGAAATATTATACAATGTGTATTTGGCTTGCTCAAATCATTTCCTCTGTCTAAACGCTTCAGGAGGTGCCCTACAGTATGACCCTGTAACCTCTGCCAAAATACAGTCTGTTCCATGCTGCATAATATTATTCTCAGGAAACAGCTTCAACAAGGACAACTAGGGGCAGGACCACAGTTCCAAGTACCACAGGTACAGCAAGCAGCTCCAGCAGATACTGATGAGGAGTCTGATGGAAAAGCACCAGCTGCATGTGTTGCATGCAGACATAAGTGTGCACAATATGCCATGGCTCTTGCTAATAAATAAAGGGTAGCACACAATCTGACTACCTAAATGAAAAACTAAGAGCCTAAGAATATACAAATATTTAACATTATGCCTGCTAAACTGCATAACCTTACTTAACCATGTAATGGTTGTGTTCTGTTTGCTTCAGACAGAGACAACTCCCGATGACAAAACTTGTAACTGCAGTATTAACAAGGTAAGTCTGGAACTTGTGTAGAAAAAAAAACAATAAGAGTTATATAACTGATTATTATCATATACAAATTCTCATAAGTCATTAAGGTGGAACATGCCCCAGGTCTACAAGTAATGTCAGAAATAGCTTATTACTGATGTTTGCAAAATACAGATGTGGATTTGCCCAGTACTGTGCATCAGGCATTTCAGCTGCATACTGCCAAGTGGAGCTCAAATTCAAAAGATATTAAAAAGGAAAAAAACAAAAGAAAAGTTACATCAATCAAATGGTACATTGCAAAGCCAGAGCAAGAACCGCATTGCAGTGACTTTCATCTTGCATATACCAGTGAGCAGGTCAGTGTTAGCATAATTTGCACAAATATAATAGTAAACAATACTTAAACATCTACTTTGACTGCATTAGTAAGAATACTGACAGAAATACAGTGAAGGTCAATGATTACAGAAGCTATCATTCACAAGTTATTATGAACCATGAGTAAAAACATTTATTCTGTAAGACATTTACAATAAAACATTTATTCTGCAACACATTTACAATAAAGAAAGGTTCTGAGTAAACAAGAATTAGTTATGAGTAAAAACATTTATTCTGCAATACATTTATAATAAAGGAAGGTTCTGAGTAAGCAAGCATTAGTTATCCACATCAGACATATACACAACCCCTTAGTCAGAGAGAAATGTGCAAAGGGCAGGTCACAGTCATCATCACTTGCACAGAGGGGGGGGGGGCAAGCCTACACCAAAGAAGTGAGTGTGTGCAAGTAACACAAAAATGTATTCCTTAAGTATCAATCTGCAGGGCTAGTAGCAAGGTATCTATAGCAGTCAACAGTATTGGTTAGACAAGTAGTGTTGTGTATGTGTGTATGAGGTGGTATGGGCAAGCCTTAGCTGAGTATGTGTCTGCAAGAACACAATCAAGCACTGTGGTAACACTACATCCTGGCATCTAGGATAGGTGTGTACTGTACATAGAACAATGGTCAGTTCAGTGTCATTGCCTCTGACACAAGAACTACATCTGCCAGGAGTTGCCCCACTATTTCCATGGCCATGACTAGAATTTCTGGGGATACTTGAACATAAGCGATATCTGCTGGATGAGCTCTCATCACAACTGTGTCCTGGACCACAACTACTTGGCCTACCATGCCTGGGTGTGGACACTGCAATCACTGATGGAGCAGTGGAATTAGTGCCACTAGGGGAGCAGGATCTTGCACAGCCACACTGGCTAACACTGGTTGATGTAGCATCTTTCCAGCCATGTGGATGTTGACCCTCACAGAGCAGATATTTCATTACAGATACTACCTCATCCAGGGGGTCATTCATCCTGTCCAAAGAGTCACATACATGGTCCAGGCAGTCCCACAAATCAGAATGCACAATGTTTAGTACTTGTACTATATCTTCTGTGCCCTTTTAGAACATGCCTCTGCCTTAATGACAGGCCTACACATACGTCAGGTGGCACCTACTGACACACCAGTATTAGGGGGAGGGCAGACAGCAGGCCTCCTCTAAGCACCTCTACCAGCCCACCTGTGTGGCACCTCTCACAAATGATGACTACAGGGAGAATAAACTTGTTCTGCAACCAGAGTAACCATACTACCTATATCAACTATTTCACTCTTAACCTGCCCCATGTCTGAGATTTCTGTGTCATGTGTAGGCATACTAACTGTGTCTGAAATAGGGGCAGGATATGTCAGAAGTACAACCTCAATGTCAGAATGACCCTGTGCAATCCCTGATCATGAGTCTGCATTGCCACCACCATCATCATCAGAGGCTACTTGATACTCTGACATTAGACGACATGAGTTCCACAGTGTCATTGGCTGGATCAACTATGATAACAAGTACATAACACAAAGAGGGAAATAGAATATACAATGATCAAACCTATGTTATTGAAATGTATATAAAAGCTAAGATATGCTAGTGCAATAAAAACAAATATTGTTCAGTTACACATACACCTATCTACCTTTTACACATTAATAAGAATACAAAAGATGTGCTTACCATGTGCAGGTAGTCATGCAAAAAGAAAACCAGATGTGGCTTGATGTAAGAAAGGATGACGAAGCACAGGTAATAAGCATCATAAAGCATCTGATGCAAGAAATGGAAAACAATTCCCTTTACGCTGCAGAATAAGACAGACCTCTGCTATGTTTTTTTTTTAACTTTAGCAAAGACACTAAAAAGTACTTCAGTTTTTTTCTTAATCTTCATACCAAAACAGCAAATCTTCATGTTCCAGTTAGAAATAGCTTTACTTCTTAGTAGCTCAAATCTTTATTGCATGAAACTTACGTAGATCGGCAGATATGTGCTGCACTTTTGTAAAGAAACTAGAAATAAAACTTGTGTTTATACATAATTCTAAAACAAAGAAAATATTAACATTCTATTCAATACTATAGAAATATAAACATAATTGTGATTGGTTAAAACTTGAATATCTGTTAGAATTAAGCAATAACCCACACCTGGGTGTGAGTAATGCTGGATTTACCCATGGTTGGTGTGGTTTGGTCTCGAGGGCGAAGCCCGAGTGGCCAATCAAAGATAACCGTGGGTAAATCCAGCATGACCCACACCCAGAAGTGGGTTATTGCTATTATACAATGACATTATTTAAGAAAAAAATACTTACTTTTCTTAAATAATGGCATTGTATAATGCCTCCATGCTGCCCTTCCGCAGCTGTCTGGTATTCTGCGGCAGTTCTGATGTACTGCGCATGCATATGCTTACGCAGTACATCAGAGCTGTGGATAGAAGCAACGAAGAAAGCAAGATGTCCGTTGCTTTTTAAAAAGTGTCTCGCTATGTTAAAGCAGTTTAACATAGCGAGACAGCTTTAAAAAAAGCAACGGAGATTCTCCTTTGCTTTTTTTAAAGTTGTCTTGCTATGTTAAACCCATTTAACATAGCGAGACAGCTTTAAAAAAGCAATGGAGAAAGGAAGATCTCTGTTACTTTTTTAAAAGCTGTCTCGCTATGTTAAACTCTTTTAACATAGCGAGATAGTTTCTAAAAAGCAACGGAGATCTTGCGTTCTCCGTTGCTGTAAAAAAAAAAAAGACTTATACTAATGGAAAAAGTCCGGGCGACCAGTCCTTTTTCCATTAGTATAAGTCTTTGATTTACAACTTGCACACTGACCAATCAACGTGCAAGTTTTGGAATATTAATGGGGGCGTTGTTGTATAATATATATTAGAATATAGGTGGTTTTAATATTCCAATGATTATCTTGCTTCCAGCTTCTGTGAGAATGAATGGAGTGATTGTAAGCAGGCAATTCAGTACTAAAACTTGACTGACAGAACTTTGAAAAATGGGCATGCTATATGACTTATAAATGCACCTATGAGGATATAGAAATTGGGGTCCATCTGTTTGGTCATTTTTATAAATATATAAATGTGTACCATTAGGTGTTACCATCTAAATGTTGTTCTTGCTTATAAACAAATACCAGTAAGGGCTTCGTAATTTTGGATTACGTGTGATTGGTATTTTTTATACAGAAACTAAATGTTGCTTAAGTAGGAAGCAAAATCTTTGATGTACACTTACCAAGGGTGTGTCAAGAAACTATGTGAGTACATTCACTGACTTGGGAGAGCAATTCCTAAAATTTGTTTGAATTGTTTATGAGTTTATGACCATAATTTGTGCCTCTGAGTAAATTGGGTCTGTAATTCTAGGGAAGCACATTGCTCAATGAAACAGATATCAACTCCAAGGCAAATCACATAGCAGTCTTGTTAGAAAACCATAGATAAGGAAATGATGTTCACAAAATAAAGACAAGAAAAGAGCTGCAGTGCTGCAAATTTTTATTTTATACTATGTGAGGAAAGATTAGCTTAACTGTTGCTAATATCATAGGCATCCAGACTTCTAAGTGAAATTTACATGGGACAACTTTCAGAACTTGATTTTGTTATACGAGTATTGTCAGCTGATACTACCTCACATCTGGAGTATATGTAGCCTACTCTTTTCTTCTCAGTATATGTATGTGTTTTTAGCACATACTGATAATCTCAAGTGTGTATTTTTAATGTCCTGGGGTTTAAATTCAGTGACGGTAGTATTTGTCTGAACATATCGATGCTTAAGGTGCATAAGTTCATGTTGCAAGACAATAAATTTAAGAAAACATCAGAAATGTACATTTTATCTACTTGTTTAATAATGCTTCCTCTGTTTAAGTCATTGTTTTCTCTTCTTTTTTTGTGTGTCATTTGAAATTGCACTCTCTTGATAGCCAGCGGTCCCAGCAGTGAACAACAATTTACTTTTTATGGAAGCAAGTGAAAAATTTACTTTGTCTTACCTTCTATTGTGCAATTGAGTATGGCACCAGTGTGCAGCAGTCAGCACACTGGTTCATACTTAGTGAAGAAAATGCACCTGTCAGGTAGCTTTGTCTATGGCACAAGGTGCATGTTAAATGAGCTTAGGGAAATAAGACAGGTAATGCAGGGTTTGAATCCAGTTAATGATAATTTTATAAAGGGGGGGGGGTCTGAATACATATTCAGATAAATTTTGTTATATCACTCTGCTGTTTTTTTTAGAACTTAATTTTTCTCAGTATTGCTAAGAAAATGAGAGTTGCTTTCTGTCCACCTTCCCATTATATAGTGTTGAGAAAAATAGGTGCCGCTGAATATCCAAAGGTCCACTTGTAAATTCAAAATGAACAAGCTAATATTATCAGTAATAATACAAGCGAAAACCACCACGATGCTAAATAAACTTGACTTTTAAAATATACATTTATTAAAACTACAAACAAAAGATGAGTAAAATAGATAAGCGCTTTCACGTACTACCAGGTACGCTTCATCAGATCTTAAAATACATCCATTCTAAACTTCCTTTTATACAAATATCAAAGTGATACAATAGTTTCAAATTATCCAATCAATCAATTAATCTAACAGCTACTTAGAATCACTGTTGCTTAGTTACATTCAGAAATTTCACCTGAACTCTAGCCACAGTTGCAATCTACAGGTATACATTGTATTTGCAATAGCTTAGGTACACTGAATAATACGTGGGCATTTCTAACACCACTGCAGATCTATAAACGTGAACTAAATATAATATGAAAATACATTTATAAAATAGAATGAAATAAAATAAAATAGAATAAAATAAAATATTATAGACATTAATAATCATCTCTTCCTGACAAGAAATGTGTAGACCTAAAATAATGCCATTAGACAAAATATATAAAGCCAAGCTCATGTATAACGTATATATATATATATATATATTAATACAAATATGTGAACCTGCATAACATACAATATTACACTACAAAGCCCTATCTTAAAAAATAATAATAATAAGACGTGAGTTAAAACATCCTAATGAATTCTAGATGTAATCCAAAATTCACTAGCAACAAAAAATTGATTATTGATTATTTTTCTCCTTTGGAAGCAGACCTATTAGCAAAGGTAGAGACTCTGAACAGAGATCTGCACAACCATTTTAAAGGGGAAAATTATGTAAAGAGACTGGATAATTTATATTTGCAAGTTACTACGTATAGTGACAAGTTACAACATATTAAATATCGCAAACTCCAGCGTGATTATAGGGATTTCACTCTGGGTCAGGTTTTTGTTTGGCCGAGGACCAACATGCCTCAACAATCAAATATTGATGTAGTATCTAGGTCTTCCACTTTGCCTAGTTGGGAATCTTTTATGGCTAATGGTGTTGCCTCACTCAGTAATGATATTCTTTCAACCATCCATGAAACGAATGTTGGTGAAGTTTTTACCACACCACCTGGCAATAACAAAGTGTCAGAGGCTTTAGTGAATGTAGACACTCCCCCACCAAATCAGCAGGGGTTTAAAGATAGACTGACAGACAGTATCCATTTTACTCGTCTTTTGTTTGTAGTTTTAATAAATGTATATTTTAAAAGTCAAGTTTATTTAGCATCGTGGTGGTTTCCACTCATATTATTACTGATGATTATATAATGTTACATAAAGTCCTGATAAAGTGCCAGAAATTAAAAGTTCTGATGTGCTGATAAGATGTGAGAAGATTTAATGTGCCACTGTAATGCAATTCTTGCTCTGGCCTTTGCAATGTATACCCTTTAACTGATGGAGTTTTCCTTTCATTTTTACCCTTTTTTAATGTCTTTAGAATTTGCACTTCACTCATCAGCATGCAAAAAACCTTTCACTTCCTAAGGAAAAAAGTGAAAAATATAATTTCAGATGCCTTCTGTAGCACAAACAAGGCTGGCATTGGTGCATGGCAGTCAGCACTCAGGTAAGTACATAGTGAGGAACATGCACCTGTTGAGTAGCTTTTTCTGTGGCACCAGGTGAATGTGAAGTGAGTTTGGAGAAATAAGACAAGTTATGCAGGGTTCAAATCCAGTTTAAAGGTAATTTTACAGATGTGGCCATAATGCCATTTGTCACATTTAATGAAAAATGTAACACTATAATATGTAAATGAGTATCATAACTATGTTCATTGTGACACACGTCATTAATGCTTGCTATAGAAGTACAACATAATGCGTGTAAATTATGTTAAACATGATGATGCTGACATTTAATGTAGATTGCACACATACAAAGGTATGATGTGCACATTTTATGTAAAATCCTTATGAGTTATCACATATCATACATATTTTTTTAGGACAGTACATCCTATATATGACATAAGACAACATGCATATGGCATGCATTAACAAAACACAAAGACTGCCTTCTACAGATAGATACAGTCCCATGACTAACTTAAGTGACAGACATACAGGCATCTCTAGTCAGTATTACATTACTATAGCACTAATAACCATGTTAAAAACTAAGTTCAGCTGAGACACTGACAAGTAATAAGCAATGTTTAATATCGTATCCTTTTTTCTCATTGGTTCAATTCCCGGATGGTACTACTCAATCTTGCCAGTGTGTAACTCCCAACAGAACAATATATGTCACAAATCGTACTATTTTCCTCCAAACATCCATGATCATAACAAGCAATACAAAACATTTCATTGTTTAACATTGGAAGACATATCAATAGTTTCAGCACCAGGCATGGCCCATTACCACTGCTGTTTTGAGTCTTCCAAGGCATTGCTGTACTTTTAACTGTGCAAATGCAGTTTGCAAAGTTGTCTATCCTCTGTGCACAAGTTGTTCCATGTGAGATCTGAATCGGGCACCAATGCAGACCAATATTTCTAGCTTGACAGCTGCAGACATGGGTGGTAATGGTAAGGACTGTGGTCCATTTTGAGCACAAAGGTGGGGTGTTGAGTAGTCCAGGATTTTTATGGCACTCCTCCTGAAGAGCCACAGCCAGATAGTGCTACAGGAAGATTATACCAGGTCTCAGTTAAAGGCTGAGGCTTGGAATAGCTTGGCAAAGGCTGTCTCCAGTGAGCATCCCACACACAGATGATCAATGTCTTCACCATTATAGTGATATGAAGAGGTGCATGCGGGTCCTCATGAGCCAATGAGAGAGTGCATTTAAGACTGAAAATATCCCTCGGTTGTGTAAGTATACTGACTCATCACCTGTTTATGATATGGCAGTAATTAGTATGCCAAACAGAGTCATTCATTATGCTTTCATATATCTTTTTTTTTTTCTTTTCTCTACTGTATACTTGCAGCAGAGATAGCAGAAAACTGTGAGGTGGACAGGAGAGACTAACTCACCTCAGAAAGGCATGGGGTAAATACAGTACAGTATGTGTCAGATCTGAATGCAAAGCGGAGAAGTATTTTCAGTCCATCATGCTATATCATCTTGAGCAGGCATGCCTTAACTTTTATATCAAATTGTTATAAAACTAAGTGTAATTAAATAAATAATTAACAAAAAGATATATATATATATATATATATATATATATATATATATATATATATATATATATATATATATATATATTTTTTTTTTACATCTACATTCTTAAATATTTTATGTTGATGCTTTCATTCAAACCTGGAAATTTATCAGCCTCAGGGGTATTTACCAGTGTGCTTATTTACATTTGAACATGTTACATAGATCCCCACTGTGACAAATATCAAGTAACTTATCTACAACAAAAACAATTGAATTTTTTTAAGTATAATATAATATATAATGTTTTGCTAAAACACTGATAGGATCTTTGTTCTTAACAGACAGAACAAGTTTGTAAATGCACTTTGTTAGCATCTTGTTGGTTTTACCAACATAGGAAACCTGGACGGGACATGCAAATGGCTAAGTAGACAATGCGCTTAGATTTACAAGTATATGTACTGTTCGCAAACAAAGGTTTACCAGAATTTTGCATTATTATGGAATTAGTGTTAGAAATATAATGCATGATTTACAGGTTTGGCAACTATAAGTGCCATAAGGTTCATTATTATTAATAACAGCTGAGTAATAATCTATTCTATTAAAAAAAACTAGACAACTTAGAACATTTCTTGTAAGTAAAATTAGGAACTATGTTAACTATCCTAGCTAGATGTTTATTACCCAAGTCAGTATTCAAATTGCTGTTGATAATATTTCTAAAATCTACTGAGTCTCAACAAATGGATAATGCAAATGACTCCTTAAAGCAAGTTTCTAGTCTTACTCTTATAACCGTTTAATAAAATAGGAGAGAGTATCTCAACACATTTCTGTGTAATTTCTTCAGAAATGCCCAAAGTGAAGATGCTTTTTGCATGTACAGCAACTGCAAGGCTTCAAAACACCAAAATCATAATTTAAAAAAAGCAAAGCCAGCAGACAGTGGCACACTCTGAATTTATTAAACTCCTATGAAAACATAGGTAGTCAATAATAACAAACTGGTTTCAGCTAACACTGTTACTTAGCCTTCATCAGTGTAAAAAAATTAATGATTTAGAAAGTATTTAAATACCATTCATATAAATGCATGTGCAACAACCAATGGTTCCTCACAAATTTTCATTTAACCCAGGTGAAAATAATGCACCTAATTTGACTATCCATTTATTTTCCTTCACATTTAAAAGGCTATGCCAACCCGCTTTATTAGCCCTATTGCCAAAGATTTTATCTATGACTGTGAATTTAAAAGAATCACTGGGATGTGTATATGTATGTTTAAATAATGCATTGGTAGGTTTTTTATTCCTAATTTCACTTAGATGTTCAGAGATACGGATCCTTAAAGGCCTCGATGTCTGGCCAACATAGAATGCAGAGCAAGTACAGGTGGCTGCTGGCTTTGCTTTTTTTTGAATTATTTCTTCAGAAATGCCATTAAGTCTAGTCACAGGATAACCACAACTTTCAAATAGCTTAATTAATTTATTAGACTCTTCCAAACAATCACTGTCATTGCTCACTGACTTAAACATATGAATTGCCCTCTCACAATATTCCACTTCATAAAAGAGAGATGCATACTAGAAAAACTGTAAATAGTTATTTATGAACATGGGTTTATAAAATAACTGACTGTGAAATTGTTTTTGCAAAATTTCAATAATAATCAGCAAATCTATAAAATGAACTGATGTACCATTGGCACCAATAGTAAATCTAAGAAAATCAGTACTACTGTTAATGACTCCTAAAAATACCAGAAAGTCATCCCATGTACCATTCCAGATGAATATTAAGTCATCTATATAACATTTGTAGAAAGTAACAACATGATAACAAGGATGTTTAATTAGAAAATCATGTTCCCACCAAGCCATGACCAAATTGGAAAATACTGGGGCTATTCTAACACCCATAACTAAACCTTTTTGTTGCTGTAACTGTCATTGTGAAACATGAACAAATTATTAACCACTACCAGATCTAAAAGTAAACAAAAAATATTAATTTGGATAGTTTGTAAAGAAGTAAACTTACTCAAATAATAGCATACACATTCAATACCAGTTTCCCAGGAGATACATGTGTATAAGGCAGCTACATCTATAGTAGTCAACATAGTTTCAGTGCCTAAAAACTAGTAACTATGTAAAAGGTCTAAATAGACCCACTAACCTTGTAAATAAAACTGATTTTTGTATTATGGAATTAAGACTAGAGTCCAAGTATATAGCTATAAACTCAGTTTTGCTGTGGGAGGAAACAATTAGTTGAAACTGGGGATTAGTATCATCCCTATGGATTTTAGGAATTCCAAAGATAGCTCCTGCTTTGGTTCATAGGTTCATACTAGGCTATCTGCCCTAGGGCATTTATAAGCCTAGCCAGAGTGTGTTTGGCTTTCGCCACCCATTTTAAATAAATTTTGCTATGCCCTTTTTCGAGGTTAATATACTGTGCCTCTGTCTAACAGTGACACAGAAGTGATACCCGGGGAAAACCTATGATCTCCCATCCACTCATCAAGATTCCTCTTGAAGAGAGTCAATGAGGGACTCTGCCTAACCTGGACTGGGATTTTATTCCAGAGTGAAGGGAGCCTCTGGGTTATGAATCTGTCCCTCCAGCATGTCCTATTTATTTCAGTGCTGAGGTTCAAGTCTCTCGAGCGCGTAGCTCAATGGGATTTGGATTTTCTGAGGTGCAGCATGTCCATTAATTCTGGGTTGGACATGGCTTTATACGTCAGGCACAGATTGCCTCTGAGCAGGTGGTATGCACTGAGTAGAGCTGGAGTTTCTTTAACTGGGCAGCATATGGCATCTGTTTGAGCCCTTTGATCCTCTTGGTGAGGTACTTTTGGGGTCTTTCCAGTTGCTGCAGGTGTCTGTTAAGGTACATCCCAAAAGGGACATTGTACTCAATTATGGGCCTGATAAGGGATGAGTAAAGAGGCACGATGACCTCCCCTGATCTAGATGTGAATCCCTTCATGATTAGGTGGGCTATATAAAATGTTTTTCTAACCACTTTGGCCACGTGGTTGTCAAATGAGAGATTGCTATCAATTTGGGTCCCCAGGTCCCTAATTACTTCTTCTGTACTTAATGGATTACCACCTATGTGGTAATTTGTGGGCACTTTGTTTTTGCCAAAGGGGATGACTATACACTTTTTGGCATTTAGCTTGAGGCCATGGCTCTGGCACCAGTTGTCTAATTCTATGAAGCCCTTTTGGAGGATGCTTGTGTCGGCTGGAGAGTCGATTATGGCACCCAGTTTGCAGTCATCTGCAAACCTGGTCAGCCACAGTCCTTCCATGTTGGCCTGTACCTCCGATAAATATATACCGAACAAGAAAGGTCCCAGGACTGAGCCTTGTGGGATGCCACTTGTAACTGGTTTGGAGTCTGACATGGCTCCAGCAATACTAACCATGTGGGTTCTGTCCTTGAGCCAGTTTGCAACCCATCTAGTGACACAGGAGTTTATATTTAAGCTGGTGAGCTTATCTATAATGCCCGAGTGGGGTATTGTATTGAAGGCTTTTGTGAGGTCCAGGTAGGCTGTGTGGACCACCTTCCCCTCGTCAATGGCCTTGGTGACTGTTTCAAAGAAATCAACCAGGTTTAAGAGGCAGGATCTGCCCTTAACAAAGCTGAACTGGGAAGGATCCAGTGTCTGTAGGTCCCCAATATCTTTATTTATGAGGTCCATGATGATCCGTTCCATAGCTTTGCAGACCAAGCTAGTCAGGATTATGGGGCGATAGTTTCCAGGATCCATTGAGGCACCACCTTTGTGGAGAGGGACCACTGTTGCTGTATGCCACTCTTTGGGTACATATCCTGTAGTAAGGCTGAGATTGAACAGTAGTTTTATGTTTGGGTTTAGCTCTTCTTGGAGTTCATGTAGGACGCAGCCCAGGACACCGTCTGGTCCCATTGATGCTGTGTTTTTTGCTTTGGAAAGGGCAGCTCTTACCTGAGCATCTGAGATGTCGGGGGGGGGGGCAGCACTCTGCTTGGATAGATATTTGCCCTTTTGGTGGGGAGGGGGGGGAGTTTGTGCTGAACCTGTCAGCTAGGATGTTGGCAATGTCTCTGGGTTTGGTGTACTTTTTCTCATTTTGTACTAAATCTGAGCATATCTGGAAATTCCCACCCAGGTTCCTAACATAACTAAAGAAAGCCTTGTGATTATCCTTAGTGTCCTGTGCAATTTTTCTCTCAAAGCTGGCCTTAGACGATTTTTATGAGTGCCCGTAGTTTTTTGCTAATACTGATCAGAGATGCCTTCCCTTTTTGGGATTTTGCTCTATCATGTAGTAGCTTCCTCCTTCTATTGTTTAGTTTGTTTATGGCTGGGGTCCACCAGACAGGACGTCTGCCTTTGGAGGATTGGATCTTGGTTTTATTTGGGATTGCATGATCCATGCATTCCTGAAGGTGTTCATAGAATGTGTTTATAAAGGATTCTGTGGTCTGGGCCGTATTTTCCACAGGCCCAGGGGCTTTGAAGGATTCCACCTTGGTTTTGAGGAGTGTGAAATTTGCTTTAGAGAAGTTTTTCACTGTGGTTTTCAGGGCAAGGGGTGGAGTCGGGATGTGAATATCCAGTGAGATTAGTTTATGGTCTGATCTTACCAGTGAGGGATACACTTCTGGTCTGGAGCATAGAGTCCCCATGTTGGTGATGATCAGGTTCAGTATGTTTTCCCCTCTTGTGGGAGTGGTAACAAGTTGTTCCATAGCATTTGAGTTTATAAATTCTAGGAACCTTTGGGCTAGGGTGTTGGAGCTAGAGTAATGCTCCCAGTCTATGTTTGAGTAGTTGAAGTCACCCAATATAATGGTGTTTGGAGAGACCTTCATATTTTCCAGCGTTCTCAGGAAGGCCGAGTGGGGTTCCTGGGTTTGGGAGGGTGGTCTGTAGTAGGCTATAAACTGGAAGGCAGTTTTACCCACTGTTAGTTGCACATGGATAGTCATTGATGCTTTGTGCTGTGCCACCAACCTGGAAGTGTGGGTATCTTTGACGAATATTGATACTCCCCCTCCTTTTGTGGTTTGGTCCAAGTTTTGCGGCCGAAAAGCATGGTATGAGGTATAACCTGGTAGTGCTGGGGTGCTCTCGGGAGCCTTGAACCAGGTTTCTGTTACTGTACAAATATCGATGTTCTCCATGCTAAGAAGAGTTTCGAGTGTGTGCATCTTGAAGTTTAGACTTCTGGCATTGAGTAGCATTACTCTTAGTTTCTTATCCCTTGTGATACCTATGGAGGTGGGTTTGTCTTTTGAGCCTTGCCTAAAAAAGGCACTATGGGGGTAGCAAGAGCCTTTGCCAATATCCGAAAGCCCAGGGGTGACAGGTGCAAGCCGTCCCTAGTGAAGAATTGTGGCTTGTCAAGCATGTCAGCCCAGGCTGACAGGCATTGGATCCCCTTTGAATGACACCAATACTTAAGCCAATTGTTGAATCTGATCATCTTGTCTTCATATTGTGGCATCATTCTTAGTGAGGGTAAGATGCTACTCAAGGTCAGGGTCATAGTTGCCCGGGCTACATGCTCAGAGAGCTCCTCTATGTCTCTTTTCATGTAGCCCAGGGAGGTACATCTCAGGTCATTCACACCAGCATGGACAATGACTGAGTCATATTTGTACTTGCCTTGGAGTGACCTGAGAGCTTGTGTTATGTGGCAGATCCTAGCGCCCGACAGGCAGCTCACCGTGACCTTCTCCTTGTTCAGCCTGGTGAGTGGGATGTCAGCGTGCCTGACGATAGAGTCACCTATTACAAGTGTATCAGGTGTGTTGTTTAGCCTTAAGGACTGTGACTGTTCAGCACACTGGCTTTGTGAGCTATGTGTTGCACGTGTTTTGTTTTGGGGTAGCAGTTGCTTGTGTGTCTGCTTTGGAGGTCTCTGCTGCTTAGGCATATTTTTATTTAGAGCCTCCGAGTATGTTTTTGTGTGTTTATGTGTTTGGTTTGCTGTCGTGGTAGGTCTATGTGAGACTGGAATTGTAGTGAGTGTGGTATCCTTCTCCTCCTGACTGGTTTCGCCAATACTGAGTTGAGAGAGATTAGTCTCCAGTATGGCTATATGGTTGCATCTCTCACATGTGTTGGAATTTGTTGGGAGGAGGAGAAGGTTGTCTGTGTACATGAGGCAGTTGTAACATTGCCTCAAGATTTCCAGATTCACCAGCTGGACCAAAGAGGAGATTGACAACTGACCTTTGGACATGCTAGAATAGTATTGGGAATTCCTTTATAATTGAAAAAAAGGGCCAATGTGGAACAAGGTACTCAAGGGGAGTTTGTGAGGGTGTAGTGCTTTTAATTTTTTAGGACTGACTTATATAATTGCTTTAGTGAGCAAGTGCCAGGTAAATTAAATGCAATGTGTTACAGGTAACTTAAATGCAAAAATGACAAACAGTATCTTTCTTTCAAGTGAAACAAGGAAATAAGTACAGTAAGCAATCCAGATATCACTAGGAATCCACAGAAGTGCTGAAAAGCCATGTTTTAGCTGGAATTAGCATTTCAGGAAAATAACAAGCATACAAACAACAAGCATACAAACAAAGCTAGATTCAGCAGGCCTGGATCTAGTCTATGCTACAGAAAACAAGGTGTACCAATTTCAGTAAGAATCACTTCAAATATGCAGGCACTATAAGCCTTTAACCAGAAATTCCCAGCTCAGAAGGGCAGAGTCCAGCCTCTCCTCCCACAAGAGTGCAGACCACGAATCCTTTTAATGTAAAATAACTGGCCTGAAGCCCAAGTGCTTAAACCAGAATTAATACACTTTTAGAATAACAGACACTGAGCCCTCAATCAGCAGTTCCCAACTTAGAAGGATGTAAGCTACCTGTTCTGCCACCACAGTGCAGGCCACAAACCTTCCTAATGTAAAACAACTGGTCTGAAGCCCAAGTGCTTAATCCAAAAGACTTAGAATGATAGCTACACTTTAATCAAGCTACTACCAAGCAGTAATAAATACAATTTAATACTTTAAAGAATGCCTGGATTAGTGCTCAAGTTATACAAACAAAGCTAGATTCAGCAGGCCTGGATCTAGTCTATGCTACAGCAAACAAGGTGTACCAATTTCAGTAAGAAGCAGTTCAAATATGCAGGCACTATAAGCCTTTAACCAGAAATTCCCAGCTCAGAAGGGCAGAGTCCAGCCTCTCCTCCCACAAGAGTGCAGACCACGAACCCTTTTAATGTAAAATAACTGGAAGCCCAAGTGCTTAAACCAGAATTAATACATTTTTAGAATAACAGACACTGAGCCCGCAATCAGCAGTTCCCAACTTAGAAGGATGTAAGCTACCTGTTCTGCCACTACAGTGCAGACCACAAATCTTCTTAATGTAAAATAACTGGTCTGAAGCCCAAGTGCTTAAACTAAAAGGCTTAGAATGAGTTACACCAAGCAGTAATAAATACAATTGAGTACTTTTAAGATGACGCAAAAGCAAACTCATATATACATTGTTCAATATAACCCCGAGTTAATAAATCAAATAAAACAACATCAACTTGAGTGAACTTCTCTAACATGAAATATTTAAGAACTAATTTGTAACAGCTAATATCAGACAACACCCCATATATACATTTACTATACCTATCACTGTCCATCAGAACTACCATTGCCCTTATCAGCCTTCATGATTCTCAACTGTCTATTATGAGCAAGATTAGTTAAAGTTTTATACTCACTATAAGTTAAATGAAACCTCTTTGCAGGTTTTTTTTCTTGTTATTCACAGTTTTAAAATCATGAATGCAAGCTTCTGAAAATACATTGAGAGTATTAAGTACACTGGGATTATAAGTGCTCCGTTTGCTTAAGAAATTCAAATTACCTAAATGAAATCCATCTACATCATGCAAAATAAATTTTAAATTTAATTTTCTAACATGCAATTTAAAATCAACAGTTAACTATGTATAATTAACTTGCAATGCAGGGATAAAAGTAAGACATTCATCTAAAACACTACATTCATCAGTAGTTAAAATGCTAGAACTGAAGTTAAAAATTGGACAAGCTAATTCCTTCTCTGTCAGCCTCTTGCTCTTGTCTTCTGCCAGCCTCTAGATATGCTGACCATAACAGTCCCTTGTTTCAATGAGTTTAATTCCAGGTGAAAAGGACCATCATCTGATTGACTTGAACCATTATTGGAAACCATGCCATCATTATTCTGTGAGCAGTTGTTCAACGGCAGAAACTCTGAGTCAAAATTAGGGTTTGTTGTTGCAGATGCAACAGACGTAACAGGCACAGTACCAAGACTAACATTATAAAAAGGTTTAAATATGCCATTTTGATGATTTTCATTGGTAAAACTTGGATAAACAGAACTGTGATTCTTACTTTCTGCATCCCTTTTAAATTTCTTTTACTTACAAGCAATAATAGTTGCTACGAGCCTGTCAGTCTTAGGTGGAATACTGTCATAAAGCATAGCCCAAAGATAAAACAATTATGCTGGCTTATATTAACATCCAATTACTTATCAGTCTCATGTAAAGTCTCTATTTCAGATAGATTAAAATCCATATGATGCCTAAGCAACAAAATCCCAATAAAATTGTACAACTCAACTAACATATGATAAAGGCCATTTTGTTGAGTAATACCGTAAAGGAATTTACATATACGTAATCCCTTAGGTACCAGCTTAATGTGTATACAATGGTCAAGGTTATGGTTTTCATACTCTAAGCTTTTTAATTTTAACAGCTTGGGCTTTAGATCATAAATTAATGTGTTAGATGTTAGTTCAAAAGTGCCAACTCCATCTGAATGTAAAACAGCCTGAGAAATGTGAGTCAAATCTGAAAATGGATTCACAGTGCATTTAATTACATTTTCAGCTGTACAAGTTTCCAAATTCCAAGGAGAAGACTCGGCTGTTAATGTTCTATCTAAAGAATTACTGGGAGCAAATTCTTGAATTCTTGCCCCCACCCCCCACCCCACCCCCTCACAGACACACACACATTTTCACCACTATCCTTTCAACCTCTTTTTCACATGTTTAATCTGGTCAAAAAATAGATCACACTCAATACACTGAACCAGAAATGGTCCATTTAAAAGCCTTCACATTTCTTCCTCTGAGGAGGTTTGCATTGTGAACGAATACTGAGTGACAGCCAATGCCATTTAACATCTTATGGAAAAAGCTGAAGATTTTAATTTCAGCCACATGAGCAAAGTTTGCTTTACTCAAATGTGCTTAAATCCACTGTACTATGAAACTATTGAGTAAAGACATTACTTTAAAAGAGTTACTGTAACAGTTCTTAGGTTGCTGGATTTAATGAACTAGAAGTTCCTATGTGGGATGCTAAGGATATTCCTTTGTCTGTAAACTGATGTTTTTGCATAGCATCATGGGCTCAATTACAACTCTATGTCAAATTATTATTTCATGATGTTTTATATTCCTAACATATGTTTAACTGCAAACATCTGTATTTATCACCAGTTACATTTCACTAATATACCATTTTGAATAGTGCAGCAAAAAACATTTGAAAAAATTCCCTGCCCGACTTGGATACCCAGTAAACCACCCTTATCTGGCTTATGCCTTAATGCTGTTTCTACTCCTCTACCCCTTCTTGCTCGGTATATCAAGCATTTTATTGTATAGTGCATGGCAGATTAATAATGAGGAAAAACCTAAGAGTAACACACCATAAAGATGGTCTTAAATGGGGTTTATATTATGCCATTGAAACACCTTCCCATCGAACACTATATTGTCGACAAGTATTCAGCAAAATTCACTTCTGCAATTCACTGAATATTTAAAGGACAAATACGTAGTTGGCCAACTATACAATTTTGCCCTTTTCTCCACTGTAGTGTGATTTCAGAGTTAGTATATTTAGTTGGGGGGTGGGGGCATAGCATAGGTGGGTTTGGTTTAGGTAAATTTAGTTCCATTGGGTTATGGAGCAAGTATTTGTTTCCACATATTCAGTGAATAGTGGAAGTGAATTTCGCTGAATACTTGTCGACAATGTGATGTCTGATGCAAAGGTGTTTTGACGGCGTAATATAGACCCTCCTAAATGTGCCAAAAACAAAAGTTTTGCTATTTCTCTCTCCATCTCTCTCTTTCTCTGTTCATACCTTTTGTTTCAGTAAGTTGACAGTGTCCCATCAATTGTGTGATTTTAATTTGTGAAGTAGGAGTTGCTTTGCGACATGCTGAGATAATGCTCACATCTATAGATTGATTTTTGCATACTTTCAAGGATACTAATTCAGACATTTGATAATTGGTATTGACAGTTTTAGTGCACTATTTTAGTTGTACCTGTTGCTTACATATTGTTTTGAAACACAATTATCATGCTTCTGTCATAATCTACCTGCTCTTTGCCTCCCCCTCTCCCAGCTTATGTCTTTTCCCCTTCTGTCATTACTTTGTCTCCTCATCTGTTGCATAATGCCTACCTCTAAGCAGCAGCTGCACCTTAGGGTAAACGGAACTACATAGCTCTTGACAAAATATTGTGAGTTTTAGAATCTGGACACATTAATCTGGTGACCTTCATTCTGCTATTCTTAATTATGTCCACTCAGGCTAATGTTCTCTTGAACAGGGTGATGAGCTGATTGCACACCATGTAAGATGTTCCAATTTCAAATAATGTTATGAAGCATTGCACATTGGATTATTTAGTATGCTTCTGACTGAAATGTACATCTTATGTAATTTTAAATTTGTCATTGCTGATGCCTACACTCTCCCTTGCCTCATGGTTTTGAGACTGCTCCTTCAAGTCACTAAATTAAAGCTGTGAAGTCACATATCCAGTGTGGTGTGTTCACATAACATAATTCAATTGTCTGTAAAATAATATTGGCATATTGACCAGGGTTAGAATCCAGAAATAAAATCATATGTAAATGTATAAGTGTAGTCTACATATCTTAGTAACTCAGCGATATCCTGATTACATCTCCGTAAGGTTTCTACCTTTTGACTACTGCTGGATACATAGCGGAAACACTTGATTGTACATAGTATGACAGAGTCCTTATCAGGAAAAAACATAACAGAAACATATCACAGAAGTGTTAAACAACTGCCCACAAACATGTCATATTATTTGTGTGTCTGTTCCTTTATCCATGTATTTGTTCTCACTTGTGTAACAAGACTTTTTAATGTTTCATGTTTATTATTCTACTGAATGATTACACACTATGGGATTTTACAATTGTCATGAGTGCAATGAAGACTAATACATAGAGTCTCCTTTTCTTCAATCTGTTGTCAGTTTTGAACTTTGAGAAATAAGAGTTCTTATGTTGTGTGGTTAGCTAATACTCAGATTTGCACATTTTATTTTTTTGTTTTTGAATACTGCCAAGGTTAAATTCTGTATGTATACCAAAGTTTTCTTGAATCTTTTGTATGACTCCTTTGTGTGTAACTGATGGCTACTCATTTTCTTTACACACCATTATCAGCTACTGTATTAATGGGCTTGCTCCCTATTGAAATCACTGTTTTGTACACATCTTGCCTGAGTAATTAGTATGATAACGTTAAAAGTAACACAGTACAAATATGTGCTAGAATTAACCATAAACTAATCTCTTAGTACGTCTGTATGTATATTCTTGTCACAAACTGTCCACATCTTCCCACCCACTCTGTGTCATCAAATAAACCTCAACTGTTTCCACAAGCCATGTTTTCACCAGCAATAACATACTTTGAACATCGTGTGTTTTATAATATATCTGTTATCATGCATAAACATTAGGAGCATAAATAATAAGGTTCAGCACCTTTATGCCCTACTAGATTATCTTTCACCGGATATTCTATGCCTCACTGAAAGGTGGTAAAAACCATCAACGTCAGACAATGAGGTTATACCACTGGGGTACAATATATTAAGGCATGACTGTACCACTAAGAAGGGAGGTGGGGTAGCGGTTCTATATAAAACCATGCTTCAGATGTCCAGTGTCGGCCCACAATCATTACAAGTTGACAAGGCTGAAATTATCATTACTAAGCTTAATATCAATAAAAATAAATGCATATACATAGTCTGTGTCTATATTTCCCCAGGTAATAACGTAAAAATTCTAGAGGACATACTGTGCTGGCTGTCAAATAACTACCTCCAAGAAACCATTGTTCTTGGAGACTTTAACATAGACTGGTTCACCTGTTCCATATAACCCCCCTTTTCACCATATCAAACTTTATGGATTCACACAGGTCATATCCTCCCCCACTAGGTTAAGTAAACCTAACAATAAAGAAACTACCCTAGACTGGATACTTATTAATAATCATCCCCTCATGTACAAAGTGGGGACTCTGCCTGATGATATAAGTGATCACTTTCTCACCTATATAATCAGGCAAAAGGTGGACATTCCTAACCAACCCATTTATAAAACAATTAGGAACAAGAAAAACTTTAACCTCACTAACTTCCAAAATGAACTCAACCAGTGTAATTGGTCTGTCCTAAAACATCTGCCAGTAGAAGAAGCTGTAAAATACTTTAATAGCAATTTTTTAGCTATCCTAGACACCCACACCCCATCTCGCTCTATTAGGACTAAAACAAAAGCTGCCCTACGGCTTTCAGTAGAAACTAGATAAAAAATCTCACTTAGAAATAAAGCCTGGGACACTGGGCGAACCACAAAACCCCTCACAGATTTACTTAGATGCAATGAGCTAAGGAATGATACAAAAAAATCTGTTACAACTGACAGAAAAAAACTATTATTACCACCTACAACAGAAACACCAAAATAAACAACCAAAATTTTGGGCAGGTATAAATAAACTTCTCCACTCAGCTAAATCTTTCACCCCTACCCCCTCCACTTCTATCGAAAAATCTCCAGTTGAGGTTGCCAGTACCTTCAATAGCTTATTTACAGAAACATTGCAGCATCTACCAAGTCAGTTATCCCCCAGCTGCCCAGATCCAATAGTTACTTCACCCAGTGCCCAAATTACCTTTAACTTTCAACCAGTCTCAACATCATTTATCCAAAAACTAATAAAAAAAATTAAAACCAACTACCCTATCGGCTGACTTCCTCCCAACAGAGTATTTGCAAAAAGCTGCCGATGCTCTAGCTAACCCAATATCCATCCTGATCAATAGAACTATATCTGAAGCTTCCATCCCCTCCATCTGGAAGATAGCTCATGTTATTCCACTCCATAAAGGCGGCAGCTCCTCTGAGCTCTCTAATTATAGACCAATAGCTATCCTGTCTCCACTTGTCAAAATTATGGAGAAATGCATACAGAGACAACTCCTGAACTATCTTCTCATGAACAATCTCCTGACAAACTCCTAATATGGGTTTAGACCATACCATAGTACCACCACTGCCTTTCTCTCCTTCACTAACATTAAAAATCCAAACTGAAACATTAATAAACTTTCCTCAACCATCTTCTTAGACCTTTCCAAGGCCTTCGACATGGTAAACCACCAAATACGTATAAAAACACTGGAAATCATTTTCCTAGACACCCAGGCTATCCAATGGTTCCAATCTTACCTGAGGTTTAGACAGCAAGCAGTCCTATGGAAGGACAACCTATCCACCATGCTACCCATCACCCTAGGATTCCCCCAGGACTCCATCTTAGGACCCCTCCTATTTCCTATAATTATAAATGACCTGCACAAAGTCATCCCAGAGGCTACCTGCATTCAATATGCAGACTACATGACTCTAATATGCTCGGCCACATCCCCAACTGAACTTCAGTCTTTATCCAAAAAAACTTTTAACACAGTTGAAAATTGGCTTCTTAATCATTGTCTCATATGAAATCCCAACAAAACTAAGCTGCTGCTTTTCTCTCCATCTCAAAGGTCCACCGTACTGACCTTCACCATAAAATCTAACAACAGCACCATTTTTTTCACCAGATCGCTTGACTAAGCTCCTAGGTCTAATAATTGACAATAACCTTAAGTTTGACTTGCATATTAACCATACAATTAAAACAGTTAATAAAAAACTTGGGTCTCTATACAAGATTAAACCCTTCCTAACTCCCCTAGCTGGGACTATTATTGCCCACACACACCTACTCTCTATCCTCCTCTATGCCTCCCCCTTACATACAAACTTGAATAAAGCCAACTTGAACAAATTCACTAGCTGCTATAATCACATTGCTAGATTTGCCACTGGTACAGCCTATAGAACCCACCACTGTTTCAACTTTAATCTTCTAGGGTGGCTTGAACTACCTAATCCACTAAAGATCACCCAACTCGTAACTGCCCATAAGACTCTCTACCAGTCCGAATACATGCCTGTTCTTAAAAGCCTTATCACCCCCTACCAGAACCCGCAAGATGTTCTGATCCACTAACAAAATGTTAGTTTACATGCTCAAAACTAACAACACAGCTGGGGCTGCACTGTTTACCAACTCTGTAGGCAAAACATGGAACTCACTCCCCGCTGACATAACATCAGAACCCTCTTTATCCCAGTTCAAGAACAATCTTATACTATACTTTAAAACATGGTGGATATCTCCTTTCTTTACCCCTGATTAACTTTTACTCCATCAGCTGTGTGCCTAATGAGGACTTCCTGCCTCTACGTGACTTTATCCTAGTAGTTTGGTTAATAACCTAATTACTTTGTATTAACTTGTGTGACCGAGTTATGTTTTGATCATTTTAATGAAAGTAATTCAGTATGGAAATTGTAAAACCTGATTTATATGTATATATGAAATAATATTTTGTAGTATGCATGTAGCAGGAAGTTTGGAGCTTTTCTCCACAGGCCTCCGCTGAAAATGGACATATGTATGCAGTCGGACTATCGCAGTCAACAAATGTAAAATAAATAAATAATATAATAAACATCAGGAGTGAAGGACTGCAACTGTCATGACAAATTTGTAAATCATGACACAATGAACATGACCAGAACATATATCTCTTCTGTAGTCTATCAGATTCAGGCATGGTTGTATGTGTATACTGTTTATTAGTGTGATGGACACCATAGAGTACTGGGAAGTCACGATCTATGTTCAGCACCTCAAGTTATGATTATGCATGTGCTAGTACTCTGCAATCAGCACTGTAAATGAGCTTGGCAGGAGTGTGGTTCAGGAAGAGAGTTCAAAAAATACAACAAAGAATTATGTGAGTAGATGGTACAACTTCTGTATGTGTTGCTGCAGTTTAAAAACCATGGTATTTAGATTTCACAGTGATGTTGACTCAGCTAAGTAAGGTTGTTAATGTATGTCTGCAATCCGATGGTTTCACATGCAACTTTTTACAGTGGTGTGTAACCTGTTCACACATAGTCCATCACTGTTATTCAGAAGTGCACAGTCATATTTAAGAAGTGTCTGTTTGTATTGTCAATGCACATTATGCAAGCTTGAGCCTAGACAACTGAAACTGACTGTGACACAATAAATGGTTACTATTTGCTTGTAATCATCCCAGAGTGGACTGCCATAAATTCTTGCTTGACAATCCACTGATGACAATTTTGATTATCATTTACACTCCATATTGTATAACAGGTACATATCCCTCACAGTAACACAATGTGCATGAATGACAGTATACAGATGTTAGACAATTATGTAATTGCATGAGAGAAGGGCAGTGCTGCTACATCGGCCTGTCTTAACAAATGCATTTGTCCCAAAACTTGTGAGGCACGGTAGTTGATGTTTGAAACAGTGAAGTTTTAATACTTACAAATTTGTATTTTCACATCATTAAACGTATGCTTCTCCTGTAGCTGTTGTGATTCATGCTGTGTTCTCTAGATTGTCTAACTATGAACTTATAAGAAGGCAGGAGTGTGACACTGAATCAAGAGAGAAATGTTTCATCCCCCATGCCCCTGCTTATACTTATCAAGGGTACCAGAACTTGTCAGTTATTTGGGATGCATCAATAGGCTTAAAAAGGTCCTAGTAACCATTAGCCTAGCATACACCCATGAAACTATGAACCTGTGAACTAGTTAAGTAGGAGTTTCATTTCTCACAGTGATAACTGTGTGTGTGTGTGTGTGTGTGTGTGTGTGTGTGTGTGTGTGTGTGTGTGTGTGTGTGTGTGTGTGTGTGTGTGTGTGTATGGTTCTACTGACAGGCAAGTAAAGCCTCAACAACACGTGTTGTGTTCAATTCCGTTCAGGAGAAGAATTTACCACAAGCATCTTCTCTGCAACACACTGATGAGGTCATCCTGTTGAAAGTGTACTTTCTCCCATTCAGTGTTAAACATCTCCTCTAGCCCTTGTAGCTGATACTATGTTCTCGTGATAGTGTAACTAGGTAGGTAGGAGCTTAAGTTTTCACAGTGGTGAACTTGAGTGCATGTGTGATTCTAATGTTAGGTAAGTAAAGCCTCAAAAATAAATGGACTGTCTCCACTTCCACTCAGGAGAAGAATTTAACTTTGGCCACAGCTCCCTCTGCACGTTATCCCACTTGTACCAGAACCATCTTATTTGCAACAAACTGATGAGGTCATACTGTCACAAGTTCTCTAGATTGTATAACTAGATATGTAGGAGGCTCAAATCTCAGAGTGGTGAACTTGTGTGTGTGTGTGTGTGTGTGTGTGTGTGTATGTGTGTGCGTGCGTGCGTGTGCGTGTGCATGTGTGTGTGTGTGTGTGTGTGTGTGTGTGTGTGTGTGTGTGTGTGTGCGGCTACAATGCTGGATACAAATAGCTTCCTAAATAGACATGCCATATCAACTTCCGCTCACTGTGAGAGGATTTTCCCATCCCTTATCCCACTTTTACCGCAAACATCGTTTCTGCATCACACTGATGAGGTCATGATGTCATCACGTCAAAGTGCACTCTCTCACCTTACAAGTCAGATTTCTCGTGTGGAACTTGTGGTTAGTACTGGGTTCTCTAGATTGTATAGCTAGATATGTAGGAGGCTCAAATCTCAGAGTGGTGAACTTGTGCATGTGTGTGTGTGTGTGTGTGTGTGTGTGTGTGTGTGTGTGTGTGTGTGTGTGTGTGTGTGTGTGTGGCTACAATGCTGGATACAAATAGCTTCCTAAACAGACATGCCATATCAACTTCCACTCACTGTGAGAGGATTTTCCCATCCCTTATCCCACTTTTACTGCAAACATCGTTTCTGCATCACACTGATGAGGTCATCATGTCATCACGTTAAAGTGCACTCTCTCTCACCTTACAAGTCATATTTCTCTTGTGGAACTTGTGGTTAGTACTGGGTTCTCTAGATTGTGTAACTAGATAGGCAGGAGGTTCCAATCTCACAGTGCAAACTTTTGCATATGTGGCTACACTGTCAAGTATATACAGCTTCCTGAATAGACATGATGTATCCACTTTCACTCGGGGGGAAAAAAAATATCCTGGGAGAGGATTGTCCCATCAACTTATCCCACTTTCACCACTATTTTCTCTGCATCACACTGATGAGGTCATCCTGTCAAAAGTGCACTGTCCTCCCTTTAGAGTCAGATGTCTCCTGTGGTGCTTTCAGTTAATTTTATGATTTCTAGATTACCTAACAAGATAGGAATGTGGTTCAAATCTACCATTGGTTAATTAGTGTGACTGTGTGTACTACCATGTACAATTGGGTACAAGACAAATTTCACTTAGAAGGTGTATTTTTACTGGCAGAGAACTACCTTATAAATTTCGATTACCCCAAGGCAATTTGCAGTTTTGGAAACACAATGGTTACATCACACTATCAAAATGGACTATATGACAGTTGTAGTATGACTTATCCTTTGGCAGTGGCTGTTGATGCTGTGCTCTCTAAATTCCATAACCAAAGAGGGAGGAGATTTGAATCCAGAAATGAGTGACTAGTGTGCGTCTGCATTTGCTTGTTGTGCTGAGTAAATAAGGCTTCTAATGCATATAGTATGTGTATCTGTGTGTTGTGTATTGTTCTTTGTTCAACTCCATGATTATTCACATATTGTGCTTGATTGATATTCTCCTGTCAAAGTGATGACTGTGTTATGTATCACATATGTTTGGATATACATAGCAGCAAGCACAGTTGTGTGATAAATAGACATACAGCAGCAGTATTTTAAAGAAATTACAGGCACACATGTTCCTTGCAGAAATAACATGGCTTTAGATATCCAAATATCTCAGAATGTAGCAACACTTGCACAGTGGCATGTTCATTCTTTACAATATCATGTAGCTTCTGTTGTCACATAGTCAGGTGTTCAAAACCCACATTAACTGACTGTAAGCATTGTTTATCCTTATGCTATTATGCATGAATGACATCCACAACTGTTATAATGTATACAGTTACAGTGAGAGAGGCTTCCCCATCACTTTTAGCTCATATAAATTATCAACACAATCATATGATGAAACAACTTCATGTAGATGATTCATATACATGGTGTTAGTATGTTGAGCTGCATAGCTTGCTGTTCAATTCCAGCATAGGGCAGCATTATATGAATGCACTGTCATCACACAAAAAACACTGCATACAGTTATTACTCTGAATGTATACAGAGGTAAAGTGTGGCTCAGTTCTGGGGCACCGTTGTTGTACAACACAGCAGGAATAGCTTCCTTGGCCAAGACACATGGATATTGCACTGCTCACAGTCGTGTGAACATTAACATAGTTACTTCCTTATCACCATTCTAACAAACAATCATATTGTGCAAATTATCATCAAATGTCTTTTATTACTTCCCATATTAATTTCATTTATTTTGACAAGATCCATTGCTATGTTTTGTGGAAGATGCAGTCAATACTCAGCTTTGTAGAGTGTATAGTATAATAAGCAGTGGTTTGAATCTGGTAACATCTGTCTGTCAGATAACTGTGTCAGACAGGAGTGGCATAGGCAGAGAAAGTATTAATGGCATAGTTAGAAGGCAACAATTTTAAGGCATCACCCTCCAAGGTAGGGGATCCATACCCATTACAATAGGAAAGTGCTGTAAGCCCTTCAAATGAATTTGTCATGAGAAAACACAGTATGTCTATTTCTGTGGCATTACAGTTTGATACTCATCTTCCTGATATCTGTTTTGGGATACGTTTGAGTCCTAAAACATGCAAATGTTTAGCATGTCATTGATTGTTCACAAGCATTACTAAATTTCCAAATAATAATGCTCTTTATTGCATGTCTTGTCTTTCTCCAGACATTTATATATTACTGTAATTGTTTCCCTCACACTGTACTTCTTTATAGAACATGAGGGCTTATATACCATTTCATACTGTATGGCATAATGTAAGATCATCATAAAGTGTGACTGGGCATGTGCTTGAACACTTTCTAGTGTGTTTGTGTTGTTTACATACTGTTATAGTAGTGTTCACTATAATTTCTTGTGAGCATGCCCAGTATAGAAGCTGCACTCCATTTATGAACAGAGACCTTGGACTATTGAAATGTGATCAGCTCCGTGTTTTTATTTGCCACTCATGTATTTTGAATATTATTATATTACTGTTTAAGATGTGCATGGGTATAAAACACATGCTTGTCTAATACATATTTCAAGGTAATATACCCTTCTGTGGTTAACAAATGGCAAAATATGTCCCTTTCTGATTTCAATAGCACAACAGCTGTAGGCCTCATTTCTTCTTGTTTATACATTCCTTGTACATACATATCCAAGTTATCTCAACTTGGCATGTTATCAACATTAATATCACATTTACTCCCCTTTGTTACAATATTGCAGTGTGTCCCTGTCACATCTGTTGTCTGCATGTCCATTTTTAGTTATTTGCATGGATCAAGAATTGTGAACAGGATTAATAATTATTATTGCATCACTATAGAAGGGATTTTGTTTAAAACATTTCTTTGTGATGTAATCACATTTGATGTAATTAACAGAGTACACTTTCTCCATTTATCATATTCTCTCTTACTTATGTCTGCACTATTAACGTTATTCTATCTACATTCTCCTTATATAATGTCCCTGGCATCTTAATTTGCGTAATCAGCTTGCCCTTATTTCATAAAAGCTGCCTGCCTGTGCTCACATAATAGATTTGCTTACAGGTAAGCCATTGTATTTACATTGTATGCTCATGCTTCCCTGCACTGCTTCATGGCCACCACGAAATAGCACTTATAAATGTGTAAGCATGATGAGTAGCGTGCATATTCGATGAGCGCTGCTGCTCACCACACTAACAAGCTGAAATTGTGTAGGCTTTGTGAAAAGTCTACACAATTGTTAATGAATACCTAGGATATATACAATATATATAGATAGATATAGAGATAGATGTAAAGACAGATAGACATATACAGATATATATATATATATATATATATATATATATATATATATATATATATATATATATATATATATATATATAGCTATAGATATAAATATAGACAGATAGATAGATAGATAGAAGAATATAGCTGCAGCTGCACCCCCTAAGAATAAGTACAGGGCAGTCCCCAGAAACATAACCACATGGTAAAACCATAATAATAATAAGCTTTATAATAAGAGGGATAGATTTGTGTCATTGCCACAGAAATAAACCAACAACTTAGAGGCTTAATAAAATCCACCAAAGCCAAGTCTGAAGCTAAAATAGCTACCCAGGCCAAAGGCAATCACAACGCCTGTTTTAGTTATGTTTGTAATCTCAAAAGGACAATGCAGCAATGCAATCAGCTGATTGTGAATGATGTTGCCTGCACTGAGGCTGAGGAAGTAGCAAACCTACTGGCTGATAAATGTTGTTTTAACATTACCCTCTCACCACTTCATCCATCCCGCAATATATACCTGGAACTGGCTTGCCTCCAGCTATCACACAAGACAAAGTCCTAAAAGTGTTGTAAAAGGCTAGAAATACTGCATCAGTGGGTCCTGACAATATCCCTGGATGCATCTTAAATAGTGTGAAATGTGATTTTCTCACACCCCTAGCAACAATGTTCAACCTCATCCTCCTTACAGGTTTTGCACCTAGCAAATGGAAAACAGTTACAGTCATCCCACCAATACAAGAGAGAACCTTCTACAGACCCATACACTGCCTTTTTAGTATAATCACCACACAACTAGCCTTAAAACATTATGATAAGCACAGCTGCACCCATTCATGTGCTAATCATGCTACGGAATGTGAAACAATGCAGAGGAGTTGTAATAAAGGAGAAGGAATTATGGTTAGACATTCATATCCACTACAGGTATTCAGGGCATTCAGTCTGTGCATATTGGCAAACTGGTTTGGTGTATCTACATCTGTTCTACAGCTTTTGTATAAAGTGCTGAGGGAAGCAGGTTGATATTAACTGTCTGATGACTAAGGAGAGTTTTATGGAAGGTGGTGGTAATATGTTATGCAATTTACTGCAAGTAAGCTTAATGCATAACAACATAAGGTATGCTTGCTGGAGATATAGCATATAGGCTTTCCTAGGAGGCTGGGGACTATGGGCTTCACAATGTTGACTACCTTTGTCTTTCCATTTACCACGTGGATGGAATTCACTTTCCAACTGTTCTGCTGCTGCTATGTGGGCTTGGGATGAACTTTTCTGAAGTTGACAGCCTGTATCTCTCTCTTGTTTCATGGTGCTTGTGATGAGAATGGTTTATTAAAAGATGTATCACAGCTGTGGTTAGAAGGTGAGGGAGTGCCTTTTTAACTTGTTTCTCCAGCATGAGTAAGTGGGAGGGATCATGCATTTCCAGCCAGTTTTGAGGCTGCTTGGAGGTGCAGGGTTCCTTATACCAATGCTCACTGATGGTGCTTTTTAGGGAGCAGTACTTGTGTATCTCTGTTGTTGCTTGCTGGGATGGGGAAATCATTTTTCCAAATGTGTTTATGATCTTTTATTTATTTATTTATTTATTTTTGCGGGGGGGGGGGTTAAAACTATGGTTATTATACACAGTGTAGTGCAAAACATCTGAAACATTGTTATAGGCTGAGGGTGGGCTATGGGGCAATATTTACATATATGTGTACAATTGTAAATCGGGGGCCATCACAGAGTGTATTACTGATATTCTCGCAGATAGCTTGCTTTAGGCCTCAGCCTAATATTGTTGTGCACATATGTAAAAGGCAGGGGGATCACCCCTGCATACTTTATATTTATCTGTTAACTGGGATACACTGCGTATGCAAAGATTTAGCTCAAGAGCTCTATTTGGATACATGATTTGTTTGTATACATGATCTGTTTGTTTGTTTGTTCATGTCTTAGTTTTAGGGTCATGCAGTAGGTTAGAAAGGCTTGGGGAATTAAATCTTGGTGCACAAGATGAAGTTTATTGACAGCTAATAGCCTTAATCCTCAATACTAAATGCGTGACTATACATCACCGTATTATTTCATGCACTACAAAGCTTTGAGTCCTGCAATCTCTATTGCAAAACAGACACTTGTAAAGAAAAATAAAGCATAATTATTGCCATGTGAAGCTCCAATCAACAGAGATCTTAGCTAAACTGAACTTGTCACCAGTAGAGACTGGCAGCATGTATAGCATAATATACATCAAAAATAAAGTGCTATTCCTACAAGACTGGGAAAATAAACTGCCACCAATCCCATGTGTTCATTTTCATTTTTAAATAAATTTAAACTCCAGGCATTTAAATATCTGTACAAAAGATAAAACATTCAGTGTGAAGCCATGGTATACAAGTAACACAATCTATGCTTTACTGAGTATGAGAAAAGAAGGAAATCAGCACGTATGTGTGCAATGTATTAACAGATAATTGGGCTTATCCAGTTAACAACTGATAAAAAAGGAAGACATCAGTATAGAGAGGGGCTCAACAAAGCCTGATTAAATACAGCAAAATTGCTAACTTCTTTAAAAATGTATGGGATTTTTTTTTTAAACAGACTGTATAACTCTGCCTGATCAGTGATGCCTGGCTTGAATTAACACCTGAATTATTACTTACTGAGAAGGCTGGGATTTCAAAATCTGTTCAACAGTGGGGCACCCTGTTCAGAAAAAAATACCTTCTTACCTCTTCTCTGATCTCTGTGAACTCTGCACACACCAACTTCAGATCACACTGCCCATGGCTACAGCTGCTTGTTTGTATTCTCTTTCTTGATCCCTTGCAACTCATATGTACTGTAAGTGGGCAACTTATCACCCCTCTAGTTCTCTAAAAACTGGCACCAGTATACAAAACTACATGAAAGCAATATACGTACATTTATATAGATGCATGGAGTCAGGAATGCCAGACAGGACTAAATCATCCTCTGCAAGGAAGAGTAAACCTGCCTGGTGGACATCTTTAATAAAAAACTCTATAACAAAAGGAAATAATTGCTGTCCTGGACCAAGAAGCAACAGGTGCCGAATTGAAAGCAATCTCTCCTTAGCCTGAACAAACAAATAAGAGCACTAGTAAAATCCTCCAAACAAATTTCAAGTTCAAATTGGCCTCATCTAATAGAGACAGTCATAAGGCCTTTTTCACATATGTCTGCAATCTCAACGGAAGCACCCAGATCTTTTCAGAACCAGTGGTCAAGGATGCCACATATACAAATGCCATAGATATAGCAAATTTGCTGGCTGACAGATTCAGTGAAAACTTCACCCCTCTGTCCCTCCCATCAGTAAATCAGGACATCCCCAGTTCCTGCTCCCCTCCCATAATATCAAGGGAACCGGTCATCACTGCTCTCTCAAAGACAAAAAAATGCAGCCTCCATGGGACCCAATAATCTCCCAGGTTGCATCCTGCATGAACTCAGGCAGGAACTTGCACCACTATTAGGAACCTTATTCAACCAAAGCCTGAGTACTGGCTTCATCCCAGCTGAATGGAGGACAGCTACTGTCATCCCTTTGCACAAAGGAGGAGTGTTCACTGATCTGGGAAATTATAGACCCATCAGCCTAACTAGCCTGATCTGCAAAGACATGGAAGGGATTATCATGGACCTCATTAATAAGGACATTGGCAAACTCCAAACACTCTATCCCACACAGTGTGACCTTGTTAAGGGGAGGGCATGTCTGTTAAATTTGGTCACCTTCTTTGAGACATTCACCAAAGCCATGGACAAGGAGAAGACGGTGTACACTGCCTCTCTTGATCTGGTCAAAGCCTTTGACACTATTCACAACTCAGGCATAATAGATAAACTCTCTCAATTAAGCATCAATCCATATGTTACCAGATGGGTAGCTAACTGTCTCACTGATAGAACCCACCTAGTCAAAATAAGGGAAGCCACTTCAAGCAGTAGACTCGTAATGAGTGGTGTACCCCAGGGTTTGGTCTTAGGGCCTCTGTTATTTGGGATATACTTTCCAGAAGTGCAGGTGAAAACCAATGGGCTATGGCTGACCAAGTTTGCAGATGACTGCAAGTTGAGTGCTGTCATCAGTTCCCCTAGTGATGTGGACATCCTTCAAGAAGGTCTCACCAAAACAAATTACAGGTGCCAGAAACATGGCCTCAAGCTGAATACCAAAAAATGCATCACAATCCCCTTTGCAGAGAGTAGTGTCCCAACAACTTATCACATTAATATCAATGTCCTAAGCAAGCAATCAGTTGTGAGGGATTTGGGCACCCAGGCTGATAACAACCTGACTTTTGATGACCATGCTACTTCTGTTGTATGGAAAGCTTTCTATATGGCCCACCTTATAAGTAAGGATATCTCATCCAGAGACAAGGAGGTCATAACATCCCTGTATTCTTCCCTTATAAGGCCCATTATTGAGTACAGCGCCCAGTTCAGCATGTACCTCGCAAAGCACATGCAGCAGCTGGACAGACCACAAAGGTTCCTCGCTAGTACAATCCAGAGCCTCAAGCATCTACCCTACACAGATAGGCTAAAAACCTTGTACCGCTATTCAGCCTAATACAGGCTCCTCAGAGGTGACCTCTGTCTGGCATACAAGGTGATCTCGGACCCCTCCTCAAGTTCTACTCGAGTAATGCGCATGCATGGCCTCAACCTGGTCTGTAACATCAACAGGACTTGCTGGCGGGACAGATTTGTGTACCAGATACTCTCCCATCTGTGGAATAGACTCCCTCTCCATGTCAAGCAGAGTACTTCTTTAACCCTTTTTAAGCACAACCTGGATGACTGGATGGGAAACAGAAAATAAATCCCTGGGATTCCACCTGTGTCCCTGCTGGACAGGGGCTTTGGATGCTGACTTGTCTAAGCATGGGCTAAGCTCTTGGCTAGGCTTATAAGATCCTCAGGACCAATAGTCTAGTAACTTCCTATGATACTATGATGCCATGACCTACCAGACAATCCTTGCTGAACTTGAGTGACAGCAGAGTGGAAATGACCAGAGCTATCCCTCCTGTTTTTAGTCAACTCCTAAACTATTTATTGCGCAGAAAGTATGTGTTGCTTAACTTGCAAAACTGTTCAGTAGCTAGACACCCTGTTCTGAATAAAAAGTTTCCTACCTCCTCTCTCATCTCCGGGAAGTATGATACAAAGTACGTGGAACTGTTCCCCGTGTCCTGAGTGGCAGCAATCTTGCATCCAGTATTTATATGTGGCAGGAGTGTAGCTGGCACAACACCTGCGCATCTGAAGAAGAGGGATAAAGCTCACAAAGAGCTTTATTTGTGTTCAAAAAAAGTTTCAGAGCTCACTGTTTTTATATTCTAAATTGCAATTTACTCTTTAAAATGTTGTGATCTTCAGGGCTGGACATCTGATAGACAATGTCAATTTTGATATTGCTGAAGTGGCAATTAAATGAGGGAGGGATTTTAATAGTTACTTGCCAAAAAACTAGTGAATATGGCTAATGAGGGAAAAATTTATTATTTCTGTTACAGTCCAGATATGTAGGAACTGCTGTCTTTAATGTCTCTAAGCCAAAGTTCATAAGGATCTGCCTCTCAGTTTGTGAAGGTAATTAGTGTAGTAGGATTCATAAGGTGCAGAATGTCACAATACACAGAGGCAAGGGCAGGTGTGATTAGTGATGGCGTCTGATCAATTCTCTGCCATTAACACCCAATATATAATTGTGATATTATTGTAAACCACTTGTGCAGAAAAAACAAATACCATACTTTTTGGACATCTCTGCTCTCGTAGTAGTGGTCCTTTGTCAAAATGCCATTGGGCTTCTGAAAGTGGCAGACTGATTTTTTTCGAAGTACAGTGGCACTGCTTCTTTGAGTTTTTTTTATGTGTATTATGAAATCACAGAAGTACTGCGCTCAGTATGCAATAGAAATTCATTATATAGTGTCCAACATTTCTTTTCACTTCAATAACAATGTCCTCTCATTGTTAGCAGTGAAGGACAACCTCCTGCTCTCATCAGAAAAATCTTTCTCATTTAACAGACACTAACAAGATGCTAGAGTTGGAACTCATCATCATTATGCTCAGTGATAGATACCTGATTGGGTAGAAGAGAAAGACAGAGACACGCAGACAGACAGACAGACAGAGAATCAAACCAGGCTCCAAAGGTAATTCACACAGTGAAGACAATGGAAGCCTTGCCTTTGAAGACAGCAATAAAAAAAAAAAAAAGGAATTTCCCCTCCTATGTAAGACTGTATTTCTGTATAAAGCATGATCCTAGTTAACAGTATATCTATGTTGTTAAAATGCAAAGGGCCAGGACAGTCAGTACATTAAATATATCAAAACAAGTAACTGGGAATCATTACCACTTCCTATATACTTGCAGAGTTTATAGTTTATGTTTTAAAAAGACATATTTAAGTGCAAGTTTGTTTTAAACAGGATGTAAATGAAAAAGTTAATATATGCTTTGACAACCAACTTGTTGGCCCTGTTTACTTCACAGGGAATAAATAAAATTCAGGCTACAGTTTAATTTATACTCTCTAACATTCTGCTCCATTAAGCACCAAATATAAAATAGATGCAAAACATTTACTTTTACTAAAGGTGAAGGAGTGAACTGATTCCAGGGGAATATATCTAAACCCACTAGGTTGAAAACTATACTGATCTAAATGAAAGATAAAACTCAGTTTTTCCATTGATATCATAACTTTCTCTACTTTGAGGCCATTATAATCTCCACTTTCTTGCTAAAACCTCCAAAGAAACCATAGACAAAGGCATTCTACTCTCCCAACTTCAATAGACCCCTCCACACCCCCCATAGCCTTGGAATCAAAACGTAAACTCTGCCTACATTCATACAATAAGCAGTAGAGTTTGAAGATTTATTACAAGCTCCTAAAATGAACCCAACTGTAAAACACTGAAAAAAGCAACATGGTTCCATGTTCAACAAAGGGCTAACCTTATTCAAGGATCCCAGCTAGTCAAACTTTTATTCAAGCAGACATTATGTCCCTTAACGGTTAAACTAGTTAGACCACCATCCACTTACAGCATTGGCAACCATAACCACTCACCAAAGCATTGCAATCCCACCAATTAAACTCCACTGTAGAAATGACTGTTTCAGTGTAATAGCTCAAACACTCTGAAGAAGTCTTCACCAAGAAATAAAAGATACCACATCTTACCCTACATTTAGGACCCAACTAATTTATTTATTTATTTATTTATTTATTTATTTAACATTTATTGACCGGGAAAGTCCGACTAGGTTCCACAGATCCTATTTTCAGCGGAGGCCTGGGGAGAAATGCTCCAATGGCCATTTCTCCTCACCACCCAAATATCATTACCTGTTATCCAACCATGTCACCTGATCGTATATACTCCACTCTCTCTTTCTCCTACTTGCAATACTCTTACATTCCCTCATATGTCATATTCTATTGCACCAAGCTACATGCATCACTCTCACATAATCTCTTATTTAACTTCTCCTTCCAACTACTCTCAAACTCTGTTTAACAGGCTTCACTCCACTCACCTATCCTATCATTCCCACTTAGACAACACGCAATTGTTATCATCGCAGACATGTCATTTTCTTAGAGAGATTGCCTTGATTTTTTTTTAAATAATGTATACTATAATTGTATGTACAAAATTGGATTTTTGCTAGATTATAAAGTTATTTTACAGATGTGTGTGTTTCATTCTGCTATTGCTATCTCTCAATAAATGTAATTCTGATTTTCTTTGGACTCCTTGGCTGTGACTGAAACTGGTGACCTGTAATTAATGGTCTACCCCGGAAGCAAGTTATAAATAAATGCACGCACACCCACACCCACCCACACACACACACACACACACACACACACACACACACACACACACACACACACACACACACACACACACACACACACACACACACACAAATAAATAATTATTTCCTCTGTTAGGAGGAACTACAGCACTAAGTGTTATTAATTGGGATTACCTCTATTTGAAGTGGGAGGCATCCCGAATGATAGTGACCTCAGGTGATGAATACAGGTTTCAGACAAGTACACATTATCTAGCATGTGGACATGTACTTCCAGACATATTAGCAGTAGATTATTTACTGCTGAATTAGAGAGGTTAACAAAGTGGTTTGCAAAAGCATGCAGAAACATTATGCAACCTGCTACACATATCCAAAAATGCAAGCATTTTACATCTTTGCAAGAATGCATTGCTTTCCAGAGCTGCGTTCTTGCTTAACTGTTGCTTTCCTTTAGTTGTCAGGAATAATTCATATTCCTACAAAAAGTACATTTCTTTTCAGAAGTACAGCAACAAAAACTTGATTGCAAAAATTAAACTGCATAATTTTCTGCACAATGGTCTAAGGTAGGACTGACCGTGCATCTGTCTCCATGTAGATAACATACAGAAATAATGAATATAAAATTGTTTCTGACAGAAAGGAAATAACGACAAAAAAAAACTGTAAACTAAATATAATAAGGAGGATTTCCCTTTTTTGGAAATCAATTATCATGGAAGTCAGTAAGCTAAAACGGAATTAATAATTTTCAAAAGTTTAATGTGACTGATCTAAATTATAACAAGGACACTTTTCTACTGAAGACTGTTGAACTTTTGGGGAGCATAATTATATGTGCATGCAATATAAACCAAGTCAGAGGTTGCTGTAGTTCAGAAGAGTTCCCCAAATTCAGGGTACTATGGTCTCAGAGTTAACATATGTATGTAGCAGGGACATGGCTTGTAAAGCCCTCCTTTTTATGACATAAATGGAAGCTTTAAGGGTTGAATAGAAATCCTGATTTTTGTTTGAATGCTAGTTTATTTCTGAAAGCAACAGTTGTCACAGGATTGATCATCATACTTCTGGTATTGGTCCACTTTCTATGTATTATAAAGTAACTCAGCAATTTGAAAGGATATCTATAATAGATTGTTTTAAAACAACCTATTATTTTCTCCTAAGAGAGCCCTAGATTATTTATTGTGTTATAGCAGTATTATTCAAAGTGTTGATTGTAAGAATATCATTTTCCTCTGTCCTTCTATCACCACTGACCCTCTCCCCAGCCACTCAGCTGGTGCATTCATTTCCCCAGCATGAGAGCATGAGGGGCCATTTCTCCCCAGAATGGTTAGGTCCTGTGGTCCAAATGAACTGGGATGGATGCTTTTATTCATGTGCAGACCAAGGTTTCCTATTTAGTGTCCTAAAACTCTGCACATGCTCAGTGAGTATTCTTCATGTCAGGTACACAGCAAGAATAATGAAGGCCTGCCATGCACATCCTTAAGTGATTTAATCCCATAGATGAATTTAATTTGCATCTCTATCTAAGTACATTGTGCATATTTCTATGAACTTCACCAGAGAAATCATTCTACTTTATGAAAACTAGACACACACCCTTCCCCATTACACAGAGAAATAAAGGTGAGTCGACTCATGCTGCTCACAGCCCTCATTCCCCACCCTGCTCCATCTGGTGCATCAGCTGCTTATCAAACTCAGGCCATCTGGGCATTAGAAAGGGCTCTTTCACTTTTGCTTGATGATGAATCATAGAATGAATATAGTTTACTACTGAGACATAACTGTGCTGGACTGGGTTTATATCATTTCATATAAAACTCATTTCATCTAAACTCATTTTTTCAAGCACATTTGATCTAGCACTAATTTCATCTAAAGTTCATTGCATCTAAACTTAATTCAGAACAAATATAGCATAAAAAAAAGTTTTTGCTGAGGGATGAAGCACCCCTACACCCCCACATCCTACTATATACTAACTCCATGGTCACACAACCTTGGAGAAAAAAGAAAGCCACTACACAGTGAATTAGTGCCGGAACAAAAACACAGTCATCTACAAATCTAGTGGTACAATGCGATGATGTCCATTGCAGCCCATACATACTCTGCTAGACTCAGTTCCATAACAATTTCTATGATAAAAATCCATCTATCCACAACCCCTTTTCCCATTTTTCACATGGGGTCGGGCATCACTTCTTCAGTGACAATCATCTAGAACCAAGGTTTACACTGCCAGGTGATTAACCCTTCCACAGCTGTTCCTCCGTACCACATACTTGCATACTCACTCGCACGTATGGCCAGTTTACAGTATCCTGTCCAGCTACTGCATGACTTTGATATGTGAGAGGAAACCCATGCAAACACAGGGAGGACATGCAGACTCCTTAACAAAGGCATCCCAGTCAAGAACTGAACCTGAGAACCTCTTGCTGTAAGGCTTGCTATCAAATATTTTCTATAAATGTCTAGACTTTTTGAAGAAATTAGTTTTAGATCAAATGAGCTCGATCAAATGAGTTTAGATGAAATGATGTAAACACATGGGTTCATAGGTTAATACTAGCCTAACTGCTATTATGGGTCATTTTAAGCCTAGCCAATTACCCCATGTAAGAGTCAAACCTTGAACCTTGTGTTTGTAAGGCAAACACCTTAATCATTATACCAACCTCATACCCCACACTGGATCATATAATGACATATCATAAAAAAAGACAACTGTAAAAATGAAACATCCATGTAACATATGATAATATATAACAGTACATAATACGATGATAGAATTGTTATATTACAGGTAAACAAATCTGTTATACTTTGAGTAAGGCTGTTTCAGGTGCTTACTCACATTAACACATTTTCAATGACAGTCTAACAATTGACATAATTAACAATACCTTATAGTTAAACATAATCATTAAAATCTTTGTTATCAATACCTGTTAAAAGCTCTTAAACCACAAAGTAATAATGTCTTTCAGTGGATGAAATTAAATGCTGTGCCCAAATTTGCTTGAACTGTTGAACTACATAATTCTTTAACTGATAAATGAAATACATTTTAGAAAACATCATCAGTCAAAGTATGTGCAGTGAAAAATAAGCACTGAGAAATATGCAATACCATTCACTAAATTTGCTCTAATATAAACATCAGTTATGACAAATTCAGTTCTTCAAATGATTACAGGTTTAACAGTTTGCTAGTTAAATACTCCTGTTATAAATATTCTTATAAAATGTGTTTCTGTAAAGTACACATCATAAATAAAACTATTGCTGTCACAGAAGTTCTAATGGGATAGTGATTTCTGGACAGCATTTTTTAAGTATCTTAGTTTCTATTACTTATTGACTTCCAATTTTTTTAACAAAAGAATGCATCAGTATCAACTGACCTGTTACTTTTATATAAATATTTTGATTTCAATGAGGATAATAGCAAAAAAAAAAAAAAAAAAAAAAAATGACAGTGCTTTCAAAGTCTTACAATATTGCTAAATAAGTCACTCAGCAAATGACAACTATTGTGGCAGCAGTGATGACAGTAAAAGAACAAAACTCTGGCATGCAAATTCTGTCATCTCTTTGAGGTATAATAAATAACCTTGCAAGCAACCTTCACACAGTCTAGACTTATCTGCTCTGACTGATGTATCCCATATGGATCTATTTCTGCCTTACTTCCTCCAATCAAGTTGACAGCAATTCTCTGTTCATTTTCTGAAAAGACTGATAAAAGGAATACTGGTTATGCACCTGCTATTAACCTCTGCTTTAATCTTATTTCTCATATTTTCTCCTGTGCGATAAGAAGGAGCTGATTCTAGCTTGTGATGGTGATACGGCTTCAGCACCAGCAGTGAATGTCACCCTGCTATGAGGTCACACATATTGGACCATGTTAAGTCAATTTTTAATTTTTTAACCTTTGCAAAAGTGAAACTGTTTCTATAAAGGACATAATTAACCAAATGAAAGAAAATTGAATTGCAACTGTGGTAAAGTAATCTCTGAGTCTTTCAAGATGCTATAAATGACATATTAATTATATGCTTTTCTTTGTAGGTAATTTTGACCTTCAATTAAGGGAGAAGAAAGGAGAGTTAACGTATTTTTCTTCTCTTTAGCAGTATGATATATAATTCAGTGAAACTGTTAGATATTTAGAACATTTTTGTATGATCCAAGTAGATATTAAATTATGATTTTAATTAATATTTCACAGTACTAAACCACAAAGATGAACTGAAAGTCACTTGTTTTATTATTTTTGACTGTGTGATGGACATGTGCAACTGAGCTATAAAATCTACTTTAACCACATTTATCATCTTTGGCTCTCCTTTCATTTATGCCTCTTCTCACATTCATGAAAATTGTCATTTTCTACAGAAGTAGCAAACTATAACAACAACTGCATCCACAGTGTCTATTTTGGCAAAGAAGCTTCAATTTTAAGTTCATCAGTTGACTGATTTTCTAATTATATTTTTGAATTGCTATAGGAAGATTGTATACAGTTCTCTGTCGACTTGATTCAGTTTTTAAAAGGAAGGTATATATATATATATATATATATATATATATATATATATATATATATATATATATAAGCTTCAAACTAGTGTGTGATTTCATTCCTTAACAATACTTATACAATTCTGCTACACAAACTTCAAAGACTACAACTTATCAAGTCTTGTGGGATGTTCATCCATTACATTTGCGTACCTTATTTTTACAACATAAAGTGTACCATGTAAGCAACAATGCTTGACAGGATAAGTGGTACTATGTAAATAACTCCTGCCCAACAGTGTTATGAGGTCTGACACCACAAGCAGAGAGTCTCTATACCCACAAAAGAGTGTTATTTACACAGTAGCACATACCCTCGAGGGCATTATTGTGCCTGGAGAATGGGCTGTCTGTAATTGTGTTTTACTTATTTATTTTTTATTTAAAAAAGAAAAAAATGGTCAACCAGCAATTGAAAGCCTATGCTGTAAACAAACCCAGTGGATAAGGTAAGAACCAGCAAGGCTACTATGGTACGTAGCATGCACTTTAATAAAATAAAATAAAATAAACGGTTAAAATGGAATAGCGCTTTTGCATTAAATAAAAGTTCAACCATAGCTCTATTTAGCTACTCTTGACGTGTCTGTTTTTTTGTCGGAAAGGCAAACAAAAAGCTGAAGGCTGGAATTTTAAGACACCTGCAGGATATCAGATCTATGGATTTGGGAAATCATTAGCTAAACGTGTAAATGAAAATAATGGGCATAAATTCTCACTTCGGGTATTGCAATGTATTTAGGAAAGTGTTAGAGGAGGTGATATGATTAATCGCACTGAGAAGGCTGAACTACAGTGGATTTTGGGACTGCAAACAGATAAATATCCGGCACTGAATGGAAATGTATCTTTAAAGCCAGCCCTTAATGAGCATAAGTTGAATCATTGAACTTGAATGGTTACTTGTTTTTAAGTTTAATATGATTGGATAGAGGCATTTTAAAAAGGTTCTAAAGTTGGTTTTATGAACAGATCTAAAAAAGCATTTATTTAACGTGAAAGCGCTAATCCATTTTAACGTTTATTTTCTTTTAATAAAGTACATGCTACAAGACATGGTAGCCTTGCTGGTTCCTATTTATTTTTTTACTACTATATTATTTTGTATATTTCTGTTGTAAAATAGTTCCTCTGCCATCTGTTTTAAACATGCTGTAGTATATGTAAATGGTGTTTGAGGAAGTATTTTACATCCAGAATATATCACTTTTCAAAAATATCCAGATATTTTCTTTATTTTTTAGTCCCTTACTCCTAAAATATTTGGTTTGTTGCCAATTATTGGAGATTGAAGTCACCAAATAATGATATACATTTAAGTTTCAGACTTTATTTCCTTCAGAAAATTCATGCTAACACAAGTGATTTAAGCAACTTAGTAATTTTATAAGAGCAATAATTAAAATCTGTTCCTATTTTTGAGCATTTGTTCCCCCTTTATTTTAGGCTTTATCCAGATTTCTTGAGCTAAGAGGTCGAAAACTATGCAAACTTGTTTACTTTTGCTGCCAGCGGTCAATAGATCTCACTCTTTCTCTTAGCCCATAAGAAAATGCATGCTAACACAAATCCTATTATTCAAGCAACTTTGTGATTTTTTAACAGTAAGATGTAAAATATGTTCCTATTTTGAGCTTTTGTTCCCCTTTATTTAAGGCTTTCTTCAGATATCTTGAGCTAAGGGGTCCAGAGGTGCACAGACCTCTTAACTGCTGCTCAATAGCTTTCACTCTTCACTCTCTGTCTCTGTCACACATACACTCTTCTGTTTTAATGCACACATTCAGTCATACATGCAGATAGAAACACACACACACACACACACACACACACACACACACACACACACACACACACACACACACACACACACACACATTTTTTCTGTTTCATTTATTTACATTTGTTTTTTACACTTGCTAAGCACTGCTTAACGAGTGCAAACTAATAGTTCAATCAATCTCTCTCTTGCTCTCATACACACATATAATAGTGTCACACACAGACATAAACACATATGGACTTTTTTATTTTAATATATATATATATATTTTTTTTACACTTGTTAAACAGCAAAAGAGCTGCTTAGTAAGCGTAAAATAATCAGAGTGCCAATCTACAGGTCACCCATTCTCTAAATAAACTTAAAAGTCTTCCAGGGTTCTTATCACACTTAAGAAAACAATTAGACATGAGTACTCTTTTTATTAAAAGACACACTGCATAATTTTGCTTATGTTATGCTGGTAGAAATATTTCATCTATGTAAGTGAAAATAAATGTATTCACATTCCACTTCTTTGATTACATTTTGAAAATGATGTGATCATTGAAACAAAAAAAACTTCTCTGCATATTTTAGATTAGACAGAATATCTTGTCTAGTACAGTATGAAGTTTTGACATAGATTTAGATACAAACTGTAAAAACAAAGGGAGAGAGAATTTAAACTGAGAAACAAATTCTGAAGCATTAGCAACCTTTCATTTTATTCTGGAATGCAAAATGAACCTGACAGTAGCTTTTTCAAGTAAAGAAAGAGTAAGGCCAGTGGCAACAGAAAGATCCCGCTGCTTGAGAACCTTGAAAGCCCTTCAAAGGTTTTGTCAACTGCAATAGCATTGATGCTCTAGGTTTACAAATCTCCCTGGGATTCAACAAATCCATCTCTGCTCAATGCCCAATATGGACTGGCCAATTAGCATGACAGAAAGAAATGCCAGATCATAGCTGTGGTAAAACTGCACTGAGATATTTATTTATTTTGTTTACCTATTGTTTTATTAGTGTACCATTACCATGTATCTGAAATTAGCACATTTCTGTTAAACCTAACTTTATTAGTGTTCTCCAGAGCAGCCGATGCATTCTGTTAACAAAAGCTACTCCCATGCACACATATAAACATTCAGACACCCATGCATACATATGCACACGCACTCTTCCAGACATCACACACACACATACACTCAAACTCATGCATACACACTCCGATATATAACACACATACATCCACACACACAAGTGCAAATGCATATACACACACACACGCACACACACGCACACACACACACACACACACACACACACACACACACACACACACACACACACACACACACACACCACATTCATCCACAAACACCTAACACTCACTCACACTCACAGAAGCACTAATCTGCACACCCACAGCTATGCTTTCCTCATATATACACAGACACACAAAACACACACACACACACACACACACACACACACACACACACATCATATATCATACTGTGGCCACCCGAGCACACATGCAAACATACACACACACACACACACACACACACACACACACACACACACGCGCACACACGCGCACACACACGCACACACACGCACACACACACACACACACACACACACACACACACACACACACACACACACACACACACACACACACGTGCATCATATATCGTACTGTGGCCACCCAAGCATACATGCACACATACACTCACACACACCACACACACACACACACACACACACACACACACACACACACACACACACACACACACACACACACACACACACCATACAGTTGCTACCCAAACACACATACACACACACACACACACACACACACACACACACACACACACACACACACACACGCATTCATTCAACCCAATAGCCACCCTTACAGACACTCACACACTTCCACACCCACAGCTTCTCTGAACTTACTTGTACCAAAACTGCTCCCATGGAAGTGAATGAGTGTCTGCCTTCAAAAAATGATATTCAGTTTTAAATCCTTCAGTTAAATGTTACTTAGCCAAGTGAGTCAGGCTGAGTAGATTCCACAAATATTTCTGGGGAAGGGCATACATAATTAGCATTAGCCATTCCCTTGGTCTGTTTGCATTAGCATGCAACTTTGTCACCAAGACTGTTTTCCATATTAAAGAGGAAAACCATAGTGGGAGACTGGTTCAAAAATGAGAAAAGCTTACCATGATGAAAAAAAAATTCTGTGAAAAGGCTTCACCACTGAGGTAAGTCTTTCTGAATCACTAAGTCAGTGACAAAAACAGTGTTGTGGAAACCATTAATCTATCATGAAATATATAGGATTAAGACATTTCTTTTATATAGAATAGAATAGAATAGAATAGAATAGAATAGAATATGATACAGGCTAAAATGATATTTGCAAAGGAGATGCAAAATTAGCTACATCAGGAATTGAGTACCGATACTGAAAATGACAGGGAGGATATAATAATTGCTGATTCACCTAAATGTAAGAAAACAAAGTCTTGAACTAACCCTTTAGAAGGGATGGTAAAAAGCACCATAAACGAAAGAGAGACGCAGGTGGAGAGAACTTTCTGGAACTTGATAACAGAATAGAACACGAAGATGGATTTATAGTTAATTTAACTGACTATAATTTAACAAATGAAGAAAGAGCTTAATAAAGACTTAAACTATGTACCATCACACTTTTTGTCCCAATATGATGTATGTATGGCTATAAAGCATTTCTGTAGAATGTTAAATTTGAAATATTTCATTCATACCAAAAGTGAAATGTCTAATGTGGTACCTTATTTCAAGGTTAAAAAAAGTTCTTTTGTACCACCGTACCACTCTAGAGTTAAACTTTTTGAAGATAGTGTGTTACATGAATTACACATTAATCAGAATGATATTTTCAAACATCATGGTGACAATTTAACTTTTAAAGAGAGGTCGGCATTAAAACACTTGAAAGAAAATAAAGACATAGTTATACTTAAAGCAGACAATGGTGGGGCTGTAGTACTTTGGAAAACATCTGAATATATCAGTGATGTTAACAAGCAGCTTAATGATGGCAGATTTTATTATAAACTGCCTTTGGGTCTGACAGCTGACTTTAAACGTAGAATAGATAAAATGTTGGTGGAATATAATAAAAAAGGCTATATGACAGAAGCATTAGTAAAAGAATTAATGGTAGAAGATCCCAGACCATAAACATTCTATATTTTACCAAAGATACACAAAAATGTGTTTCTCCCACCCGGGAGACCAATAGTGTCAGGAATTGTGTCTTTGACTGAACCTATCTCTATGTATTTAGAATTTCAGTTCAAGCCATTATTACAGTTAGGCAGTTCAAGACTGAAAGATACTAATGAGTTCCTGGAACTTGTGAATGACTTACAAATTACACTTGATTCATACATTTGCAGAAATCCCAGACCACAAACATTCTATATTTTACCAAAGATACACAAAAATGTGTTTCTCCCACCCGGGAGACCAATAGTGTCAGGAATTGTGTCTTTGACTGAACCTATCTCTATGTATTTAGAATTTCAGTTCAAGCCATTATTACAGTTAGGCAGTTCAAGACTGAAAGATACTAATGAGTTCCTGGAACTTGTGAATGACTTACAAATGACACTCGATTCATACATTTGCACTTTAGATGTGCGGACTTTATACTCTAGTATTCCACATCATGGATATTCAGGCCATTAAATATTGGCTATCAGAATATGGGCACTATTCAAAAGAGCATGAGGAAATTTTGTTAAATTTAATTAAACTGGTACTGAATAATAATGTGTTTTATTTTGGTAAAGACTGCTACCTGCAAGTAAAGGGTACAGCGATGGGCACCACGTTCGCTCCGGTGGATGCTGATCTGTTTATGGAATATTTAGAATGTAATTTAATCTACAATATTGATAATCCATTTAAGGGTGAATTGGTGATGTGGAGACACTACCTGGATGACTGCTGGGCAGTCTGGTCTGGTTCCTTAGTAGATTGGAAATCATTTGTAGAATACCTTAACTTCAATGTGTTTGACATTAATTTTGTGGATAGAATAGAAAGGATATCTATTGATTTTTTTTAGATGTGCATATTGAAAAAGCTGAAGATGGCACTATCAATACTGGATTATATAGGAAGCCGTTTACAAAAAATTCTATTCTAAAAGCAGATAGGTGTCACCTGAGACATACTATTAAAAATATACCTAAGTCCAAATTTAAAAGATTACGAAGTATTTGTAATAGAGAAGGTGTTTATCAGACTGAGGTTGATAATATGGGTAAAAGATTTATAGAACGGGGATAAAATATTCAACATATTAAAAAGAAAGAAGAGGTAGCACTTGCATTAAAAAGGGAATTAATACAAAAGGACGCCCAGAGTGAAGAACAGTATGAGATGAATACAGTTAGTGGAAGCAATCCCTGTGGCAGCTGTACATATTGAAGGTTATCTTGAAATCCAAGTAATTTATATCCACTAATACTGCAAAGGTTTTTGAAATCAGAAAATCGATTACATGCTGCAGCGAATGGATAATCTACATGGCTATATGCCAGTGTGGTGCCTTTTATGTGGGACAGACGTCACGGTCATTAAAGAGCAGGGTAGGAGTACATTTAAGTGACGTAAAGTGCAAACATGCTAGGAGTGATCTCTTTAAACATAAAAGTGAACATGCATCTGCTAACTTTGAATTTGTGGGTATAGATTCTTTATGGAGCACTAATCTGTCCGAAGCTGATAAACACACTTTCTTAGACAAAAAGGAAAGACTTTGGATTATAAATTTGGGAGCACTGTATAAACCTGGTTTGAATGAACATTTATAAGAATGTATATGTGTAATAATGATAGAAGTGTGACTTTTAATTCCCTTAAAGAAATGTAGGAGTTTAAAATGAAAGGGGAATTTGTTTAATATGTATTAAAAATAAAAGGTGACTTTATATCCTATGTCTTTAAGAAATGGGCATATAAATGTATGTGATACAAGGGACTGTATTATTCCACTGAAGATGCCAGGGGGCAAAACCGGTTTGGAGTTTTTTCTTTGCTGTGACTGTTTGTTGGCCAAGGGCACTTGCCTGAATAAATACTGCTGAAAGCAATACCTGGACATTTTATTTATTTTTCTATTTATTTGCAATAGTTTTGAACTTTAGTAGTGCTGGACTTTTTCTTTGGTGGTTTATACATACATATATATATATGGAATTCCCTCCCTAACAACCTAAGACTTTCCACCTCCCTCTGTCAATTCAAAAATAATCTTAAGCTTTATTTTAAGTCTCATTGGCTTTGCCCATGTATTAATCCTGATTAACTCTCCTCGACCCATACTATACCCACTCCTCTATACCTACTAGATCCTACTCTTCCTTTTCAAAGTTTCAAATAATTATCAACCTACGTCCTTAGATCTTACCTCCACTGGTCCTATATAAATCAAGTTCATCTCTGTTTTACTTCTCACTATAACTGTAAGGATCCTGTAACAACTTATAAAAATGTTATTGCATTTTGAAGTGTATCTAATTCACTCTGCTGAAAAATGTATCTAAAATATTGTCTCTGTAACTGTATATCATCTGTATGTATCTGTATGTAATTAATGTTTATTTTTTACTCTGTGGAGCTTTTCTCCCCGGGCCTCCGCTGAAAATGGACATGCATCCAGTCGGACTATCCCGGTCAACAAATGTAAAATAAAATAAATATATATATATATATATATATATATATATATATATATATATATATATATATATAAATATATATATATATATATATATATACATATAGGTTTACTATTGTTTGTGCGAACAACATTCTATCAGCTGCAATGTGCCGAAAAACAGAATGTCGAATGCACAAACAGTTTTGCACCAGATAGCCGACAACACTTATGCGAATGCACAACTGCATTTGCATAAGTGCAAATTGACTATCTGCATGGAGATTGCGGTACAGTGAGGAGTGGAAATTCATCCACATCTCCACTGTAGTATGATCTTGGAGTTAGAATATATAAGAAGGGGGGTGTGGGGCCGCAACTCCTATACAGCTATCACATGGTGGTTTTGACAACAATGTCGAGTCAAATGCATTTGGTTCGACATTGTGAACGGTAGGTTTCTTCACTTTCGGTATTACCATTCGTTTATTTGAATGGAAAATGTTTTTCCATTCGAATAAACAATAGTAAACCATATATATATATATATATATATATATATATATATATATATATATATATAGAGAGAGAGAGAGAGTGCAGTCGGACATCAGATCCATACTCTGAACTTCTTACTGCAAGAAATCTGTCCAAAGGCTGTCAAAATGGGGGTCAATGGGCCCAAACTAAGAACCTCTGTTAAATATTGACCTTATGCCACCCTCCCTAGCAGCAACTGTTCTGCCTTGCAACAAAATAATAAGTCCTGCCAAGTCTTGACCCCAGGTCCCAGTAAACTACAATCAAAGCAATGTAGGATTACACCATCTGAGCTCTATAAAATAGTGATGATTTTCCAAACATATCAGTTAGTACAGTCATTCAATAGTAGGAAAAGGAGTCTGTAGAATCAGTCAGGTTCTCTCTATATACATGTATATATGTATGGAGATGCATATATGGGGACAAATCTACACATATTTATATATAGAAATATATATATATATATATATATATATATATATATATATATATATACATATATATATATATAGAGAGAGAGAGATACATGTAAATTTATATCTACATATAAGCATACCCACACATATATAGAAAGGTAAATAAATACATATTATATATATATATATATATATATATATGTATATATATGTGTGTGTGTGTGTGTGTGTGTGTGTGTGTGTGTGTGTGTGTGTATATAACAGCTACACACACATGCAATCTGAGGGTCATGCTGCTGCACCTGAGAAATTTAAATTTAAAATGGGGAGCAATGACATCTGTGCTGTAACAGAGACCCGGTTAAAGGAAGAAGAAAGCACCCCTGCACTACCAGCCTATAACTCATTCCACACCTTTTGGCTGCAGAACTTGGACTGAAGCTCCAAAGGTGGTGGTATTTCCATATTCATAAAGGATGCACAAACCTCCAGAATGATAGACCAACATTATGCATCACAGATCCTGCAGGTGTAGCTAATATTGGGTAAGACTGTGGTTCAGGTTGTAGCCTGCTATAAGTCCCCAAACATGTCCCAAGACTTACACTCGATGTCCCTAATGGATAATATTAGTGTCCAGCCTAACACTCTCATACTGGTTGATTTCAACTACCCCACCATTAACTGGGAAAGCTACTCATGTACCGATGCACTTGCCCATCACTTCTACCTGGTCCATAATAACATGTGCAACTGTTGCTGTACACACACCACAAAGTAATCACCTTTGGTAACCTACAACTCTACCCCCCCCCCCCCTGCACAGGTAACCACCATGAAAAGCATTTTCAAAGCTAACTATGGCCTCCTAAAAACAGAGGTGGCAAAATGGAGACTTGTTGCATGCCTGCTGAATCAAACAACAATGCACTATGAACGTGTACACAAATGCATAGATACCACCATAACCAATAGATCCAAGACCCTTGCCTTCAAAAAAGGAAGCAAATCTGGTGGCCCCTGGCCATAAAGAAACTGTACAACAGAAGGAGGGAAATGATATGGAATAAGGTAAAGTCCCAAAACTGGAAAAAAAAACCCTTATCAGCCTCAATTAAAAGTTGATATCCCTCATCAAATACTACAAAGTTAACTGTGAAAACAGAATTGGAGCACATAGTAAAGACAACCACAAGGCCTCATACAGTTATATAAAGAATCTCCATGGCAATACCAAGATTTGCTCTTTGCTACTAGGCAATGGTACCTCTTAGACTGAGCCAACAGATATTGCCAATATACTGGCTGATATATCGAGTACAAACTTTACCCCTCCCCCCAAAGGACCAATCATAACACCAGTACACTGCCAGGCACCCAGTATTACTGTTGCACAGGTTAAAACACCACTATCCAAGTCCAAGAATACAGCTTCTATGGAACCTGATAATATCCCCGGCTGTGTTCTACATGAACTACAGAGTGACCTGGCACCTCACCTGTGTGCCCTGTTCAAGCACAGGCTCACCTCAGGTTTTGTCCCTACTAAATTGTGCACTGCTACAGTCACTCCTCTCCACAAAGAAGGTGCAACTACAGATCCTGGGAACTACCACCCCAATCAATTGCCTGACAAGTCTATTATGCAAAGTTATGGAATGCATCATCATGCACCTAATAAACAGGGATATGGGAATCTGCAGACTCAGGATCCCACACAGTTTAATTTTGTGAAGGGCAGGACATACCTGCTCAATCAACCTGGTCAACTTCTTGGAGTTAGTCACCTGAGCTGTGGATGAAGGCAAGGAGGCACATACAGCCTACCTTGATCTGGCCAAAGCCATTGATAACATTCCCCACTCAACAATCATGCAAAAACTCACTAAGCTAGGCAGCAACCCCTATATCACTAGGTGGGTTGCAAAGTGGGAAACAGATAGGATGCACAGTGTGGAAATAGCTGACTCCAAGTCAGACTGCTGAGCAGTCATAAATGGATTCCCACAGGGTTCTTTCATGGGTACTTTCATGTTTGGTATCAACTTCTCTGAAGTCCATGCCAACATGAAGGGACTCTGGCTGACAAAGTTTGCAGACAATTGCAAGTTGGGAGCTATTATTAACTACCCAAGTGATGTTGGCATCATACTGAAAGGCCTCATTGAGAACAATGACTGGTGTCAGAGCCATGGCCTTAAGCTCAATATCAGAAAATGTGTTGTCATCCCCTTTGGGGAAAACCCTGTTCCCATGAATTACCACATCAATGGTAGTCCCCTGAACAAAGACGGTGTTATAAGAGAGCTGAGTGCACAGGTTGACAGCAATGTCACTTTTGACCACCACATTGCCACTGTGGTCAGAAAGTCCTTCTATGTGGCACATCTCAGTACTAATGCATTAGCATCCAGGAAGGAAGAGGTCATTGTCCCCCTGTACTCTTCTTGACACAGTTTGTTTCAGCATACATATTCTGATGGATGTGAGGTAGGTAAATGAAATATATATCCTCATTTTTTGACAACAATCATATCATCACAGTGATTTACCAGAGAAATGAGAATAATCTGTAAAATAGACCAGAAATATGAGCAATAAACCTGGACATCCTGAAACAATCCAGCCAATTGACAGGTATGCTCAGAACCCCTTACTGCAATGTATCTGGACCAAGGCTGACAAAGTGGTGGGTGGAAGCCATGAAAATGGGGATGTATCTGAAGTACTGGCATAGATAAGCTAACACAGTTGCTGTAGTAACACCCTCGTGTGTGCTCTAACATATATTTAGTGAAACAGCACATGTAATTGAAATAGGAAATCTGCAATGGGTAATTACACATGTATTTGCAAATATATCAGGCACTACAGGGATGTAACAGCACTGACAAACAGACACCAGTGTGAAAGTGCATAGCCACAACCATTATCACCACAGTCACAGTCACATACCGGTAAGTCAAGTGAACAGTAGAGTATATGGACTGTGTGAACAAAGGCATCAATGTTTGCCACTCACACACTAGCCCTACATATACAGTCCCAATTTTCAGTGTAGTCTGAATCCTGACCTTGGTACAGGACATGTCTCAGTCTGCCCCTACAAACACATACAGCCAATAGATCAGCAGAAACTGGAGCAGCATGCACAGTCATATAAAGAAGGAGCCATAACACTTACATCCACCCCATCCATACACAGCCCAAATAACATGTACACATGACATGTGTACACAATCCTGACAGTCTGTTAACAATAGCCAGACATACACAGACCTCTCACATGTACTGTTCACCTCAGAATGTATAAGCTCAGGATTCATATCTATGACCTCTT
>NC_056736.1:161307405-161422405 GCF_019279795.1 Protopterus annectens
TATCCAGACAACCACTCAGCAGGTACTCGTAACGACAGTTTATTGGGTTCTCAATAAAACCACACTCGAAACACGACAGTCCACAGATTATCTGTGGACAAATCTGTGGACTATCATGTTTTGAGTATGGTTTTATTGAGAACCCAATAAACTGTTGTTACGAGTACCTGCTGAGTGGTTGCCTGGATACCTTATATTTGTTTTTCATAGCTTAAACACCCCATAGGAGATAAATACAAATATACAGGTGAAGTTTCCAAGCTGAGATAGTGTAGTGATTAGAGTCCCGGCTTTACATCCAGGCTTTCATGGTTCAAGTACCAAGGCAGGCAGCTTATTTTTATATGGGAAAGTAGTGTTACAATTATTTCTGTAAACTTAAACTATGTAGTAACTGTTTTTGTCAACCAAGGTAGTGTAGCTGGTGTATAATGTAAATGTGAGTGCATATAACATGTGAAAAAACCCATGTACACACAAGTGACCCATACAGTATAGTCACACTCCTTGCCAATGTAAGGAAACCACATAGAGGGATGTCATGTAAATTATATCATATATACTTAATACATGAAATCAGTCCTCTAATATATTTAAAAAATTAAAAATGAGCAGTGGTTAGCAATGCTCAGCTATGCTTAGCAAGTGTAACCATTGCTAAGATGTGAATGCTAAGCAGCAGGTAGCTCAGCTAAGTGAATTTGTGCACAGTTAAACATTGCTCACCTACTTCTCCTTTAAGCAGTGTTAAAACCAACTTAGTAGATTTGCACACTACTTAGCAGAGCTTAACCATTTCAAAATGGTCCAATGACAGCAAAGGGCAGGAATGTTGCACTATTTAAACAGTGCAGGTGGGAATACAGCCATAATCTGTTATAGTCCATCTGTGCAGATACAATGTCTGGCGTAGGAGTGGGAGTGTAGTTTTGGGTGAAATGCCGGATCATTTGGGAGTCCAAGGTCATAGCTGGACTCCTAGTTAAAAACCATGAGGAGAGACTGCTGTAGGGCCAGTGCCAGGACTCCTAATACAAAGTGGAGGCCTGGGACCATCTTGCACATGACCCCATGAGTGATACTGGCATCCCCAGACTGGTGAGCAGGCAGGGCACCAGTATGCCGACCTAAAGCATAGGAAGGGGGTGCTCTTAGACGTGTGGATCCAAGATGGATGAGCCCAGAATGCTCCAGTAGTGTGTAGGTATCACTATCAAGTAGTTTGTAGCAAATAATATCCTGAGAATGTGATAGACAGGTATGCATAAGGTGTGTTTTTTCTCCCCTAGAGCTGCAGCAAAGAGATCTAGTAACATGGAAGCCCACGGTGACAGACTGCTGAGGCTGCTCCAACAGGATGGTGAGTACAACGCTATTTTGCAGTGTTTCATTAAAATAACTAAGAAAGAGTACATTGCTTACTGCTAGTAGGTATACTGTTACCGTGTGAACTGAATAAATAAAAAAAGTATGACTGATGAATATTGAAGTACAATACAGACCTTTAAAAAGTGTTGTGTTCATTCTGGTATGTTGTTGTAGACATATATATAATGTATACAGGTTTATCACATGAAATATGGCTGTGACAGGATACATTAACTGAGGTGCATCTGTGAACAAGCTGTTAGGTGAAACTGCAGATGGTGTAGCTGTAAAATGAGATATAAATGAAATGTGAAATATATACTACAATAAGCTCTGAACCCTGAATCGTAATATGTCAAGTATCAATGTGTGTACCATGCAGCATTGCCTTGTGTTAACCTTTGCTTTCCAGGTTGTAGTAATCCAAATGAGTAATGCACAATACAATAAATAACTGTCTTGCATGCATCACAGAATTACAAGCTCAGACTGTCTAACCAAGAGACTATTAGGCAGGAACCATTGAAACAAGCAACAGTGATTCCCTAGTAGCTCAGTCTTCTTCTTCTTTTGGCTGCTCCCATTAGGGGTGGCAGCAACGGATCAACTGTTTCCATTTCTTCCTGCCATCTGCATCTTTCTCTGTCACACCAATAAGTTCATAGGTTCATAGGTAGGTAATAGGCTATCTGTCCGAAGGCATTTATAAGCTTAGCCGGAATGTGTTGGTTTTCACTGCCCCCTTAGATTAGTTCCTTATGCCTCTGTCCAGCAGATCCATTGAAGTGATCCCTATGGTAAACTTTCTCTTTCCCATCCACTCGTCAAGGTTTCTCTTGAAGAGGGTTAGCGAGGAGCTCTGCCTAATGTAGATTGGAATCTTGTTCCAGAGCATGGGAAGTCTCTGGGACAGGAATCTATCCCTCCAGCACGTCCTATTTATTGTTGTGGTGAAGTTTAGATCCTTGGAGTGTGTGGCTTGAGGGGATATGGTTTTCTTTAGGTGGAGCATGTCCATCAATTCTGGGTTGGACATGGCCTTATATGTCAGGCAGAAATCACCTCTGAGTAGGTGGTATGCAACCGAGTACAGCTGGAGTTTCTTCAGTTGAGCTGCATAGGTCATCTGCTTGAGGCCAGTGATCCTCTTGGTGAGGTACTTCTGTGGTCTTTCCAGTTTTTGCAGGTGTTTTGCAATCACCTGCATATCCTCTCTCACCATATCCATAAACCTTATCTTAGGCCTTCCTCTTTCCCTGTTACCTGGCAACTTCATCCTTTGCATCTTTTTCCCAATATACTCAGCATCCCTCCTCATCACATGTCCAAACCAATGTAATCTTTCATCTCTGGCTTTGTCTCCAAACCTACCAAACTTGGCTGACCCTCTAATATACTCATTCCTAATCTTGTCCACCCTTGTCACACCCAGTGCAAATCTTAACATCTTTAACTCTGCCACGTTCAGCTCTGACTCCTGCCTTTTTGCCAATGCCACTGTCTCCAACCCATATAACATAGCTAGTCTCACTACTCTCTTGTAGACCTTCCCATTCACTCTTACTGGTACTCGTCTTTCACAAATCACTCCTAACACTCTTTTCCACCCACTCCGTCCTGCCTGTACTCTCTTCTTCACCTCTCTTCCACACTCACCATTACTCTGAACTTTTGATCCCAAGTATTTAAACTCATCCACATTCACCACCTCTACTCACTGCATCCTCACCATTCCTCTATCCTCCCTCTCATTCACATGCATATATTCTGTCTTAGTCCTGCTGACCTTCATTCCTCTTCTCTCTAGAGCATATCTCCACCTCTCCAGGGTCTCCTCAACCTGTTCCCTACTCTCACTACAGATCACAAAATTTTATCTGCAAACATCATAGTCCAGGGGGCTCCTGTCTGATCTTGTCTGTCAACCTGTCCATCGCCATTGCAAATAAGAAAGGGTTCAGAGCTGATCCTTGATGTAATCCCACATCCACCTTAAATGCATCCATCACTCCCACCGCAGACCTCACCGCTCTCACACTACCCTTGTACATATAATGTACCACTCTTACATACTTCTCTGACACTCCCGACTTCCTCATACAATACCACAACTCCTCAGCTCAGTATGATAAGAAATAGCTTAGTTGTTACTTTTGCACACCCAGACATGGTCTGAATCCATGGAATAGTACTAAGCTGTGTGCAGATCTGCACACAAGGAATCAGGAATAAATGTAAAAACAGTCAGGTAGTATTAAAAGATATTTTCCCCACAGGTTTTACAGGTAAGTAAATGTTGCCAGTAGCTGTATGAAGGGTTTACTAATAATCTGTGTAGAACTGTTCAATTGTCCCACCACATGCCTGCAAATGACAACAGGGTATGTAAATAGAATATGCACTCTTCCCAAATCATACCTCTCAACTGTATAGATATTCACTGAATGTCCGAATATTTGTCTCAGATTTGTGGTCTGTTTTACATAAAGGAGTGGAGTTATGGCAAATCAGTGGCAATCCATTCTAGACCGAAGTTAGAAAATAATGATAGACATACAAGTGTCAGATGTCATATCCATTTGAAAAGCCATGCAAATGCAAAACCTATTACTTTATCAACTAAGTTTGGAAGAGCAATATCTAAAAATTGTCCATATTTATGGGCCTTTGTCCCACTCCTATGTAAGGCTTTCTCCAGATGTCATGCTCTAAGAGGATGAAAAGTATGTTTCTGATATATGTCTCCAAAGTGTCATGCTGTCACGGCTAGTGGTCAATGCTGCAAATAATCCAGGACACAGATAGGAAACCAGTTGACATATTCCTGTAGCACACTCACATAGTAGTTCAGGGTACCGCTCCTGTGCCAGATATGCAACCCTGATGTGTACAAGTCCTCTCTAGTCATGTACCCAGAGTTGTCACAGTTTTCCTTATACCATTCCAGGCTGACAGTTTAATAGGTATGTTTGTACTACAGAAGCTATGGCCATAGGTAGATGTAAAGTGAGGGCAGACCCACAGAGTACTGACCAGTACTGTCATGGAAAATAGAAGCATAAACAGTTGTTAATAGATTTTCTATCTCCACCCCTGTCATCTGCATCAATAATTATTACTCATATACTACTGTATGTTGTGCTCTAACCCAATGTTGGGACTTGTGTTATATTATTGTTAATATGTTTGATTGCTTGCATGTTAACATATCTTGTTCAAATAAGGTTCGATGATATGGTAATTTGACGGTTTCATTGTTGGTGGCCTGTTACCGTCAAAATTACTGGCATGCTGTTATGATGCATACTGTTGTTCCATTTATGCATGTGCTCTATTTGCTATTCAACTGTTTCAAATATGTTTTATGGAGTTAACTGGAACACCCGTGCATGCTGTTATAACTAATCTTGAACTGTGTTGTTCATGACTAACCAACATATTTTGTAAAACCTCAACAACATAGTGCATTTGGGAAGACAGATCCCAGTGGATCCACCTGTCCCACCTCATCTGGCCATGGCACCATGCCCCAGCATGTCTGGGACCCAACCCAGATCTCCCTCATCTGCTGGTCCTGCACCACCTTTGGGTGAAACCGATGCAGGGGATGGGCCCATCCCCCCGGGAGCAGACAGGAGGCCATCACCTGCAGTCGGATCTAGGGTTTGGTGTGCAAAATCCTTAGATCCAAGTTTAGAGATAAGCTGGGCCAGATTGAAGGCCACCTGGTGCACGTTGAGGGGGCAGGCCATCCCTCCTGTCCAGCCCCATCACAGCCACCTTTGGGGCCATGAAGGTGCAGTGGTGACTGACCATTGGTGGGGATCTCAGTCCCTATGTAACTATATGGCAGCCCAGGGGCTTCGGATGCCCAACCACCCTCCCCATCAAATGTGTCTACCCCCTTCATGTGTCATATACCATCCTTGTCTGCTGTCCTGTCTGTCTTGTCTGTGTCCCTACCAATCCTACCTCCCAGATGTATCTACAATCCTTCCTCAACATCCCACTCTCACCATAAAATAAAAGAAAAGGGCATCTGTACCAAAAAAAATATTGCTTCATACATAGCTGTCCATTTTGCACACATGTCCACTGGACACGTAATCTGGTCCAACTGGCTTGACAACACATTTCTTTTGTCCTCACCCCTCTCTCTGGGATTTGAGGGTCCAAATTCAACTCTAAATTCTGTACAAATGCACAGATGTTGCTGTATAAGAAATGCACAGTTATGGACCTTCCCTACACCCGTCCTGCACATCCCTAGCTATCTTTCATATTGTTTTTCCCTCTGCTTGTCCCTTTTTCACCACTTTCATATCACCCCTTTTTCTTTTCTTTTAAAGAAATTAGCATGGGTGTAAACGGGAGTAAGCAGGAGTAAGCAAGTTTGCCCGATGTGAAGCTAACACAGGTTAAGCATCTGTACATTTAACCATCTGTTGGCATTGCTTAGCATTGCACAAACCCACTTACAACTGCTTAAAAGTGCTGTTTCCATCAGCCACTGTTCTGCCTAGCAACAAAATAGTCAGTCATCCCAACCTCAAACCCAGGGCCCTATACAACACAGTCAGAGCAATGTACCACTACACCACTTGAGCTGTAGGGAATGCTGATGCTATTTCAAACATATCATGCAGTAGAGTCATTCAACAGTAGGGAAAATAATATTTGTAGAATTAGTATATATACATATACACATGTGTATATGTATGGAGATGCATATAATATGGAAAAATATATACATAATATAAATAGAGATGTACATGTAAAATATATACATATATATATATATATATATATATATATATATATATATATATATATATATATATATATATATCTATATATATATATATATATATATATATATATATATATATATATATATATATATATCTATCTATATATATATATATATATATATATATATATGGTTCCACTTGAAACCGTCAAATTACCATATCATCGAACCTTAAAACATCGAGACCAGAACGTCGCAAACTGAGATCATCAAAAACTAACATCATCGAGATACATAACATCGAATATGTTTTGATACTTGGATTGTTGTATTTAGGCATGTAGGGAACGTGTTTTCGATGTTACGCGTCTCGATAATGTCAGTTTTCGATGATCTCAGTTTGCGATGTTCTGGTCTTGATGTTTTAAGGTTCGATGATGTGGTAATTCGACGGTTTCAAGTGGCACCATATATATACATATATATCTATATATAAATATATATATATATATATATATATATATATATATATATATATATATATATATATATATCTGGGACTACTGCTTTACATCAAAAATACACTTATTTGAAACAGAGCAGTAGACCCTACACTTCAGCAAAAGTCCAGTTAAATGAAAGTGCACTTTTGCTGAAGTCTAGTTCCCCGGGCTACCCAAGAATAAAACACTAAAACATGTTTTTCCAGGAGGGCAAGTCCCCTTGCACCCCCATGTGGGGGGCTATGCCCTCCACACCCCCTCTACTTAAATATACCAACTGCGAGATTGCACTACAGTGGGGAAAAGGGAATATTCCCATTCCACGCTGTAGCATGACTGCTGAAGTCAATGTTCGAAGTTTCACTACTTCGAATAAGTCGACTCGGTGAAGTGGGGTTCGAAGTAGTGAAACTTCGAACATATTGAAGGAGCCCATATACATATATATATATATATATATATATATATATATATATATATAGATATATATATAGATATATATATAGATATATATATATATATATATATATATATATATATATATATATATATATATATATATATATATATATGCTCATAACATGTAGTGGAGTCATACCTCAAAACCATACCTCTCAACCTCTTAGTGCAAGAAATCTGGCCAAAGGCTGCCCAAATGGAAGGACAATGGGGCAAAACTAGGGACATATTTTAAATATTGCTCTTCTCTTATAAATGTAGAATGCTGCCAGAGTGACATGGTTTGTTTCAGCATACATGTTCTGCAGAATGTGAGTTTTGAAACTGAAATGTATGCCATCTTTGCTGACAGAAATCCTCAGATCATCACAGTGATTTACCAGGGAAATAAAAATAATTAATCTGTGGAACAGACCAGAAATATGAGCAATAAACCTGGACATTCTGCAACAATCCAGCCCATCGAGAGGTAGGCTTAGAACCCTTTAGTGCAATGAATCTGGACCAAGCCTGACAAGTGGGGGGAGAAAGGCAGGAAAATAGGGACACGTCTGAAATACTGTAGTAGATAAGCTGACACAGTTGCTGCAGTAACACCCTCCTGTCTGTCCTAACATATATTGACTGAAATAACAGAAGTCCAACACTCAATTTCTTCTCACTAGTTAGTGACTTAAATCCTCACATCATCCAACTGATGTGTCAGAAATGCACAACACTAATTGGGGCTAGGCAACAGTACATCCTACAAATATCTGGGCCAAACATCACATTAGGGAAACTACATGTACCTGCTAAGCATGTCACCAAGCACCGTCCACACTACAGTCAGACTGACACAACACTAATCCAAATCCGCTATGGGGAATTGCACATGTATTTGCAAATATATCAGGCACTACAGGGATGTAACAGCACTGAAAAACAGACACCAGTGTGAAAGTGCATACCCACAACCAATTTCACCACAGTCACAGTGACATACCTATAAGCCAAATGAACAGTACAGTATAAGGTATGTGTGAACTGAAATATCTCAACATGTTTGCCACTCTCACACTACCCCTATATATACTGGCCCAATTCACTGTGTAGTATGATGGCCGACCATGGCATGGGGCATGTCTCAGTCTACCCCTACAAACATATACAGCTGATAAACCACCAGAAACTGGAGTAGCATGCACAGGCAGATAGAAAAGGAGCCATAGCACATACGTCTACCCCTCCCTACACAGGCCAAATAACACTGACACACTACATTGCTACACAATCCTGACAGTCAGTCAACAATCGCCAGAAATACATACACCACTCAACTGTTCAGAGTCCCACAGAATGTCCAGGCTTTGTCCTCATATATAAGGCCTCTTACACATAATGTCTGGCATTCTGATACATCACTGGGACGGTATCAGGAATGAAGGCATTAAATAATGATATACCCTAATTAACAAACTCTTACTGCATGATAACTGGACAAAGCCTGACATACTTGGGAGACAGAAGCTCAAAAACAGGGGCATATGTGAAATATTGCTGTTATAAACTGAGACATTTGCTGGTTTAACAGAGTTTGTTGTAACATATCTTTTCTGAGGGATATAAAGTCAGAAACACAAATGGATGATACCATTTACTGACTGTGATCCCCACAATATGCTACTGATTTTCCAAAGTACAAAAATGTCTGAGGAACACACCAAACATGAGAGTCCAAAATCTGGCCATTCTGCGGATAGCCCTACAGTTGTGAGTTATGTCAACCTCATAACACTGTCAGACTTAAAATCATGCAGAAAAGCCATGTCCACACAAACCCTATTAAACTAGCATTAATTCAACTGTACAACAGCAATACTTACATTCTGTCCATATGTCTGGAACATTTTCCCCCAGTTTGTTGGGCTGTCTCCACAGTTTTCATTCTAAGAGGTATTTCCAACTACCATCTGTGATGCTGTTGTTCACACACCTCCATGAAGTTCTCCTCACAGGCAAGGAAAAGGGGCAATGCCCACATGAAGTATTCAATTATAGGAGTGTGTTGCCATGCCATTGGCTATAGGAATAACACCACAGCTGTTCTGCATGCAATTAGCAAGTTGTGGACACCAATTGGTGCACAGGCCATCAGCTGCTCATGAGTATTACCTACAAAAGGCAAGCTGCTGCCTATGCAAAACAGATTTATACCCTACATCTGGGAGAGAGAGAGAGAGAGAGACAGACAGACAGACAAAGAAACCAAACAAAACATATTGGAATCAAACCAAACATACTTGGAAAAAAAGGTATGTCAAACAAGTAAGCATGTACTGGAATGCAGTAGGGGAGTAGGTAATAATGGGAAATAGGAAGTTCAACAAGTATGTCTCAAGAAGACTTGCTGTACTGATATATTGCTGATCAGAACCTATGGCCATAGCATCTGGGTCTGCCTGCAGTAACATAGATCACAGCTAAGGCCCCTGAGTCACCCCAGGAAAGGATGGCTCACATATGACTACTACTGGAGTGTGTGTTAAACAATACTGAGTGTGACACTGCTAGGCCTGCTAGAGGGATGTCATAGATATCCATATGTTAATTGTGAATACAACTATGATATACATGTTTGTCTCAGAAATGTGAGGGACCTATACTAGGTATTTGCATAGTGAAATAATGTTGCAGATGTGTGTGTTGAACTACATATGATATACTGAACTCACACCATTCAACTGTCCAGTGTTATGGACACTGACCTTATGTATGCCTCATATGTGTAGCCATTTACTCATAGGGCTGTGTTATGTCTGGCAAATCTTTGGCAACCTGTGAAGACTGACATTACAACATTTCCTTCTCTTTCTTTAGGCTGTTCCCATTTGGGGTCACCACAGTGGATCATCTGTCTCCATTTCTTCTTGTCCGCTGCATCTTGCTGTGTCACACCAACCAGCTGCATGTCTTCTATCACCACATCCATACACCTTATCTTAGACCTTCCTCTTTTCCTCTTACCTGGCAGTTACATCCTTACCATCCTTTTCCCAATATACTCAGCACCCCTCCTCAGCACATGTCCAAACCAACATAATGCCACTACTCTCTGGCTTTGTCTCCAAACCATCCAACCGGGGCTGACCCTCTAACATACATATTCCTAATCTTGTCCACGCTCATCACACTCAGTGCAAATCTTAACATCTTTAACTCTGCCATGTCCAGCTCTGACTCCCGCCTTTTTGTCAATGCCACTATCTCCAACCCATATAACTTAGCTGGTCTCACTACCATCTTGTACACCTTCCCTCCAACTCTTAATGGTACTCGTCTGTCACAAATCACTCCAGACACTCTTCTCCACCCTCCCCATCATGCTTGTACTCTCTTACTCACCTCTACCCAACACTCTTCATTACTCTGAATTGTTGATCCCAAGTATTTAAACTCATCCACCTTTGCAAACTCTACTCCCTGCATCTTCACCATTCTTCTATCCTCCCTCCCATTCACACACATATATTCTGTTTTAGTCCTGCTGACCAGCATATCTCCACCTCTCCAGGGTCTCCTCAACCTGTTCCCTACTCTCACTACATATCACAGTGTCATCTGCAAACATCACAGTCAACAGGGTCTCCTGTCTGATCTTGTCTGTCAACCTGTCCATGACCATTGCAAATAAGAAAGGGCTCAGAACTGATTCCTGATGTAATCTCACCTCCATCTTAAATGCAAAGGTCACTCCCACCACAGAACTCACCACTGTCACACTACCCTTGTACATATCTTGTAGCACTCTTACAGATTCCTCCACCATTCCTGACTTCCTCAAACAATACCACTACTCCTATGCAGGCACCCTGTCATATGCTTTCTCTAAGTCCACAAAGACACAATGCAACTCCTTCCAACCTTCTCCATACTTCTCCATCAACACTCACAGAGCAAACACCACATCTTTACTGCTCTTTCCTGGCATGAAACCATACTGCTAATCACTAATCCTGACCTCCCTTCTTAACCTAGCTTCCACTACTCTTTCCCATAACTTCATCCTGTGACTGATGAGTGTTATCCCTCTGTAGTTACTACAGCTCTGCACATCTTCCTTATTCTTATAATCAGTATCCAAACACTTTTTCTCCACACCTCATGCATCCTCTCACTTTCCAAGATTACATTAAACAATCTGGTTAAAAAGACCACTGTCATTTCTCATAAACACCTCCATTCTTCCACAGGTATGTCATCTGGACCAACAGCCTTTCCATTTTTAATCCTCTTCATAGCTATCTTTACTTCCTCCTTGCTAATCTGTTGCACTTCCTGATTCACCATACCCACATCATCCAACCTTCACTCTCTCTCACTTTCTTCATTCAACAGCCCCTCGAGGTACTCTTTCCATCTGCTCAACACACTCTCCTCACTTGTGAGTATGTTTCCCTCATTGCCCTTTATCACCCTTATCTGCTGCACATCCTTCCTAGCTCGGTCCCTCTGTCTAGCCAATTGGTATAGGTCCTATTTTCCATTCTTAGTGTCGAACCTTTCATACAACCCTTCATATGTCTCACCCTTAGCCTTTGCCACCTCTCTCTTTGCCATGCACTTCATCTCCTTATACTCCTGTCTACTTTCTTCATCTCTCTGACAATCCCACTTCTTCTTCACCAGCCTCTTCCTCTGTATACTCTTCTGTACTTCCTCATTCCAGCACCAGGTATCCTTGTCTTCTTTCCCCTGTCCAGATATAACACCATGCACCTTTCTAGTCATCTCCCTTACTAGTTCTGCTGTAGTTACCCAGATATTTGGTAACTCTGCACTGCCACCTACTGCCTGTCTTAACTCTTCCCTGAACTCAACCTCACAATCACCCTTTTTCAGTTTCCAGCATTTGATCCTGGGTGCTGCCTTGGTCACCAACCTCATCCCACAGATCAACATTCCATGCTGCCTAACTACACTTTCCCCTGTCACCACTTTACAGTCTCCAATCTCCTTCAAATAGGCCTTCCTGCATATGAGATAATCCACCTGTATGCATCTTCCTCCACTCTTGTATGTCACCCTATACTCCTCTGTCTTGTTAAAATATGTATTCACCACAGCCATGTCCATACTTTTTGCAAATTCCACCAGCATCTTACCTTCTGCATTCCTTTGCTTAACACCATACCTACCCGTCACTTTTGCATCCTCTCTGTTCCCTTCACCAACATGCCCGTTGAAATCTGCTCCAGTCACCACTCTCTCACACTTGGGTAAAGTCATCACCACTTCATCCAACTCATTCCAAAATTTTTCTGTCTCACCCACTGCACACACAACCAGCGGAGCATATGCACTATCAAAAGTCATCATTACACCATCAATTTCCAGCTTCATAAACATCACTCTATCTGACACTCTTTTCACCCCAAAAAACACTCTTGGCATACTATTCCTTCAGGATAACCCTTACACCATTTCTCCTCCCATCCACACCAAGATAGAACTATTTGGACCTGACTCTGATACACTTAGCCTTATCCCACTTCCATCTGCTCTCTTGCACACACAATATATCATCCTTCCTTTTATCAATCAAATCAGCTAGCTCTGTCCTCATAGCTGTGAAACAGCCAACAGTAAAATTTCCCACCCTCACTACCACACTCCTAGCTTTTCTCCTCTCTTCCTGCCATATGAGCGTCAGACATCCTCCAGGGTATGTCTGTGAATGCGAAGGCTACTGTGCTATCAAATGGCTTAAATGTGTTACAGTAATGTTAAGAAAGTGTCACTAATTTTGGCCCATCACCCCCATGTATGTGTGGTGTCCTCCAGATGTCCTGACAGGAATGACTGAGCAGCAAGAGAGTAAATACAGTGTGCCATACTGACACAGAATAGAAATGTATATCAGATATTACCTGTGCACATGTATGTATGAGTAGGTGTACCTGGCTGCCTCATAACAATAGACATAGGATGCAAAATGTTAGGCAAATAAGCTGTACATGTTGTACACATGTGTAATCTCAGTCTGTGTGCATCCAACAGAGTTAAATTTCTACATCTACTGGTTGTTGCATTTCCCTGAGACAGACATGGGTACTAGAATAAGCATGTCTAGCAGGTTGAAATTGGAGAGGTGTCCAACTGTGTTATGACCTTGTGTCCATGCCTAGTACAAACAGCTCTATGACCACTGACATTGCTGTATGGACTCAGCAATACCTTACCTGTAAAACCTGTCTCCACCAAAGTAGAGTAATCCCCTTTGCTGGACAGCAGCATTATACAAACCACATAATTGGTCACTATATTGGCTGCACAGGGCAAAGTAGGAGCAGGCACCAACTTGGCAGCAAGTCAAGCCTTTGTCTGAATGAGCATATAAGGTCACAGGTGGATTACTGTAAGGCTATGAGTACACATTGGACTCATCCACCAAGGGCAATCGCAAGACTGTCTTCACATATGTCTACAGTATCAGAGGTAACAACCCAACCCACCCGGTAATGGTGGTCAATCACATCACATACACACTCACACCATAGCTATAGCCAACCTGCTGCAGACAGGTTTAGGACAAACATCACCCCCCTGGCTCACCATCAGTATAGGTGGATATGCACAGCACCCACACCCCTCCCCTCATCATCAGGGAGCAGGTGCATACTGGCTAATCAAAGTAAAAAAAAGCAAGTTTCCATGGCACCTGAGAATATTCCTGTCTGCATCATACATGAACTCAGGCATATGCTTCCAGCTCCATTATACACTGTATGCAAGCAAAGCCTGAGCACCGTTGACATCCCATCTGCAAGGAAGATGGCCTCTGTCATTCCTCTACACAAATGTAAATGATGAATGGTGGTTCATGCAATGTACTGGCCCTCACTGAGGGGAACTAGACACATCAGGACCAGGTTCATACTGTGCTGATAGATGACAGGAATATGATGTGGTTGTAAGTGGTGGCTAATGACAGGCAATATTGATGTGCTGGCTCTGTAAATAACTCTGGGCAATGTCTGAGGTCCTGTGATGTTTTTCCCTGTTTATGTCTTCCAGGTGGCATGCAGCATCAGCCAGCATACACTGCAGAGGAGAATGCAGCTATCACTGATGCAATAATACAGCACCATGTGATGCTGTTCAGCTGAAGCCGACTGCCTTGTGGGATGACCTTGTCCACAGGGTAAACACCTTGGGCCACCATGGCCACACATATGATCAGGTCAGGCGTCGGTCAACTGACCTGATACATCGTGCCCAGCAAAGGTCTGCTGCCATGGCCAAGGACCATACTGCTACAGGTGGAGGTCCAGCTACACAGGCACCACTTACAGTAACAGTGGAGCTCCTTGCCAACCTTGGGGCAGCCCCCACACAACAGCCAACTGAAACACCAGTCATGGAGGTGGGTGGCACCCACACACCAGGTGTGGAACATCCAGGAAAGGTCACAGTCAACATCAATTTAATCATGTTGCAGTCATACTGTCTTCTATTGAGTATCTAGATGCATATGTCAATTCAAACTGCATTTGTTGGTGTGGTTTAGTAATGCACACAACTGCACATCTATTGTGAGGGACAGCAAATTGTGTACTATCATAGCTTGTACTGTACCTATGCAAAAATGTAGCATTCATCTTGTATCAATGCCAGATGTGAGTTCTGCTGACAGTACCTCTCCCCACAACTACATAGGTCCCTCTGGTCAGCACGTGGGACAGCAGCTTGAATCTGGTGAGTATGGGATTTTCCTGTTGTGGCTCTCCAGTACCCCCGGCATGTTAAGGTCACGCATGTGACCATGCACACAACTTTTATGCTCAGCCATTTTGCAATAGCTTCATGTTCATGTGTGGTGGGGTTAACTGCATTGCATCACAGTGGTCATCACAGGGGCCTATTTGCAGGAGATGACACATATCTGTAGCATACCTCACAACCTGTCATTGCAAGAAATCTGGACAAAGACTGACAAAATGGGGGGATGAAGGCCCAAAACTAGGGACACATTTTATAAACTAGTGTTATACAATTGCATATAAATGCTGTGCACACACCTGTTAGAATGTTAGATATTTGTGATATACAAAAATGAGAGCACAATAAATTTCTGAACCCTTCCAACCATTCATGTGACCTATAAACTGTACAATTCAATTGTAAAACAAACAAATCTGTTAGGGGAAAAATTTTGACACACAAAAACTTACAAGAAGCTACATGCATACGTGTGCAAAGGATGAAGCTAATACTCTGTTAAAGCAGCTTTCGGTATCATTACAGCATTACGTCTTTTTGGGTACACACCTGCCATCAATTACGGAGACTCTTTGATTAACAGCAAATACCGGTCACCTGTCCTACGAGGATTATCCTAAATTTACTCAGTTGCCTGCAACAGCCATAGTTCACATACAGCTTGTGGAGCAGCAAAGGGATATCATTTGTGAAAGGTATCAGTTCAGAGAAGGGTACACACACATTTCCCCAGCATTGCATATACCTTGGAGCACAGTGAAGGCAGTCATTAAATGGTGGTGGAAATATGGGGCAACAGTGACATTCAAAGAACTGGACATCTCTCCAAATGTATGGAAAAGACAAGACCCAAACTGATCAGGGAGGCTGACTGGAGACCTACAACAAGCACCAGTTGGGTACTACATGTGGCAACAATCTCCCATATTCGCCACATGTCTGGCCTATGGGGTAGGTTTGGAAGATGGAAGCCTTCTCACACACAGAACAACATCCAGGTCTGGTGAATTTCTCAAGAAATATACATCAAGTCCTCCAATAGCATATGAAGAAATGTGTTATGGTGTAATGAGACCAAGGTTGCACATTTTGACCATGATACCAAAAGGTTTGTTTGGTACAAGAACAACACTGTGCATCACCAAAAGAACACTATCCCCTGGTCAGTCCCATCAGGAACACAGCTCCAGCAGACAACAGTCACCATCAGGAAGCAGTACTGCTTCTGGCCTTGAGACTGGTTGTGCCAGTGAGACCCCTGGCAAGACCAGTTCACTTGTCAATGTCCAGTCATTGTGAAATGGTCACCCTGCCATGTATGGTCCACAGCTTACACACACACATACATCTGTATCACAAGCAGGTCACCTCCAGACACACACAGCACCTCTGCACAGCCCATCTATAGGATACCCCTCCAAACACACACACGTGGATGTTAACCGTATGGCCCAGCCTAGGCCTCTGGCAAACCCATACCACACCCTGTGCATATGATGATACCTATGCCACATCCCTGTCATTCATACCATCGATGCAGGGACAGGCTAAAATGGGTCTAATACACAGGGTGAATATAGTACAGTGTAACTGTCTAATATTGTGTAAGGTGTTGTCTGCTTGCATTTGTTATGGGTACACATAAAGGTGTATGTACCTTATTAGCCATGATGCATTATTGCGGTTAGTACCACTGACTGAAAGTAGTCTGACATACAGTATTCTGTTTATGTTCCAGGTGTCTGTGTGTCTGCAGGCTGTGGCCCTGCAGACATTACCAACATGGAATATGGCAGAGTGGAAATACACCGACCATTTCATAGACAAGGTAAAGCTTTATATGTACATTTACCAGGTGTGTATGCATGCAACCATGTGTGATGGACACTGTTGACAGACAGTGTGACCTGGTGTACATACCCCTTGTCACAGACAGGTAGCCTTCAAACATGTCACGTCAGTGCTGTGTAGCACCAGAGGCTCATACATATGGAACAGATTACTGGAGTACTGTCAGTAGGTCCTTTACAAACTTAGCCATTAGATTGACTGAAACAGATTCATTTGTCAGCACGTGTTGCCCCTGCCATTTCTTTCCCATACACTCAACCCTGATGCAGTTGGTGAGGGCATGCATGGTACTGTGTATGGCAGATTTGTGCTATGTATTCCTGAGTTCATAGGGTGGAACAGGGAGACAAAATGGTATATCCTTTGCATACATACAGTAAAGACTGACACAGGGGATGAGCGTACAGTAACACAAACACAGTTGGCAATGGACAGATTTGTAAACCTACATATCCACTTTAATGTGTTATAGTGTACTATAGATACACATGACATGCCCCACATAGATTATATGCATTGGACATAACCCACTACCTCTTACAACATGTAATATTGTGAATGTCTTCATTGATGGTGAGATAACCCAACAGAAATAGTAACTGGAGTCATCTACACCTCCTACAGGCCTGGACAAGTGATAGGGTAACAGACGTTGTATCAGCATTATGTTTTAGTCAGGTATGATATCTGATGCTGGCATGTGTGTCAGTACACTAACTGTGACCTATTTGGCAACAATATCACATAAATGGCCATTGCTAGGGGACACAGATCACATATAGGTTGCAAACATCTATATATTCCATAGACATCTGTACAGATGACTGGAATGGCCTGTACAATGGTTTAACATGCTGCATGTGAAGCAGATGCCATTAACACGCTATATAAAGTAGTGCTATTGGGAGGTGGTAAACAGGCGTGGATGGTAGGGTCTATGTCATATAATCAAACTTGCAAAATTTCGAATACCATATGTTCGAACCTGGAATTTCGAAATATGACAACATTGAAACCTTAGAACAGCAAATTTTTTCACAGGGAAAAAATTTGCTGTTCCGAAAAACACACACACAACACAAGCACACCAAAACCCTAATAAACCTATACTACACCTTACATAGACAACTATCTATGCACTAATCTTAATCCAAACCCTAACACTAATGTCCGTCAGTATCACACAATTACCTTACCCGCATCCTAACCCTAAAGTCTGTCACTATCGCCCACTTACCTTACCCGAGCCCTAACCCTAAGGTCCGTCACTATCGCACACTTACATTACCCACTCCCTAACCCTAAGGTCTGTCACTTTTGCACACTTACCGTACCCGCACTCTAATCTTAAAGACCGTCATTATTGCACACTTACCTTTCCCGCACCCTAACCCTAAAGTCCATCACTTTCACATACTTACCTTTCCCGCATCCTAACCGCAACATCTGTCACACTCGCACACTTACATTAACCTGATCCATAACTTTTGCACCACAGAAGAGAAAATGTTGAAGCTGCGGAAACAGACAACTGAATTCTTTCTCTGGGAAAGAATTCGACTTTCCATGGCTTCAACATTTCTATTTTTCGAACTTCCCCGTTCGAACTTCCAGTATTCGACATTCCAAATGGTCGATTAAATAACATAGACCCAGATGGTGCACACATCAAAATGGTATAACCCACACAGGATATGATTCTCACCCAAACACAAACAGACAAACAGTTTCCAGTATATTAGAACCCCTATCTATCTAGTTATTTCTACTATAGTGTTACACAGTTATCAGACACACCATAGAGCTTATATGAATTCACCTTGTCCCAAGGTACTTCTAAGGTCAAAGACATCAGTAGGCTTTGTAAAGTAGGGTGATGGGAAGTGTACAGGGTGGTGCACACCCCCCCCCACACACACACACACTTACTTGCCAGTATTGAGATTAGACCCTCTGCCTATCTAGTGATTTGTATGATAATATGAAGCAGTTATCGCATGTGCTAACTGGGCAGACAATTGGCCAAAGGTGCTGATAAGGGGAATGACATCAGCAGGACTGATAAAGTATGGGCACTGGGTGGAAAACTTATCAAAATACCTCTTACAAATATACACCCATATACACCCACACACACATTTGCCAGATCAGAGAGTAGAATCCCTGCCTATCTAATGATTTGTACTATAGTGTTACACAGTTATTGCACGTGCTACAGAGCTTAGTGGGCTGACAATTGGACAAAGGTGCTGATAAGGGAATTACATCATCTGGACTGATAAATTGGGGCACCGGGTGAGAAACTTATCAAAATACTTTTTTTTTACAAACATACACACCTACACACACACACACACACACACACACACACACACACACACACACACACACACACACACACACACACATGTATACACCCACACACACATTTGCCAGATCTGTGAGTAGAACCCCTGCCTATCTAGTGATTTCTACTATAGTGTTACACAGTTATCGCACATGCTATGGAGCGTACTGGGCTGACATCTTCCCAAAGGTGCTAATAAGGGGAATGACATCAGTAGGACTGATAATGTGGGGCACAGAGAAGTGTTGTGGGTGGGAATGGCCTAAAACTGTTTCACCTACAAGCAAACAAACATACAGTCTCTCACTCTCATACACACAACTGTCATAGACACTTGCCAGTATTGAGATGAGAATCCCTACCTATCTAGCTATTTGTACTATAGTGTTTTGAAGTTAACATATGTATGTGCTACAGAGCTTATATGGGGTGATAGGTGTCCAATGGTACTTCACAGGTGAATGACAGCATCAGATCTTGTGAAGTAGGGTAATGTGAAGTGTACTGAGTGTGAACAGTTTCCTAATACTTAGACCAATGACCACACACACAGGCAAGTGATGTGACATTATAAACCCAACCTCAGTACTATTTCACAACTGGGCTCACCTTTTATGCTGGCACGTGCAACTGTTTACAACTGGTATGCCACTGTCCACAGCAGGACATCGCTGTATGCCATTCAGGGTATCTGTGTGTGTGACTCAATGTGTCTGTGTCCCCCATGTCTCTCTCTCTCTATCACTGCCTGTCTCTCATTTCCCCACATCTATGTTTGTGTATGCTTGACATATGTTATCTGTTGCCGATATATATGTCTGTGTAATCCATGCAACAGATGCAGATATATCACATGTGGGCCACCTACAGCTAGCTGAGGGTAATCCTGTCTGATGTGTGTGTGTGTGTGGGGGGCAGTTAAGGTGTACATAGCTGTCTGTATGCACAGACATATATATATATATATATATATATATATATATATATATATATATATATATATATATATATATATATATACACAATGCAGTCATATAGTCCAATGTGGGTTCCAACATGTCCAGTGATTCTCTAAGTGTAGGAGCATGCCCAGTGTGACCTGCTATAGTTACAGTTGGACTCCATTCCAGAGATAGATGCACTCCAGTCCAAGGTTTTGTGTGCTACAGCCATACCTCTCAGGAGTACACAGGACTTTCCTCAGGGTACTGGATTTGTTTAGCAGACATTTTCTGACATATCTGTAGTCTGACACTGCAATGTATTGTGTCATTACCTAGTGCCAGACATTCTCAGATCATCACAGTGCTTTACCAGAGGAATACTAGTTATATGATGCATAGACCAATATTATGAGGGCAGCTATGTACATTCTTGTCCAACAAGGCCATTTGTGAGGTGTGGATACAGCCATTTGAGTGATGATGCACTGCATAAACAGTCCAGCAACTTGGTGATATACTGGCTGGGGATCTCCTGCTTGTGCGGTATCTTTCTAACCTGAGATGTCATATCCTTATATGGCCATACCTCTCACCTATAATTTTTTTGGCAAGTTGTCCAGATGTTTGGCTAGAGGTTTCATCCTGTCTACACAAACTTGTGCTTTTATGGCAGGTTAGTAACATATAATTGAAGAGTGATGTTACAAAATAATGACAGACATTACTGTTTCAGACTACATGACCTTCAGATAATTCCTGCTACTGCAAAACCGTCACCCTACCAACTTTCTCAGCATGTAAGGTCATATTTACAACATGTGCCTACCATTGTGCCTTTGTTCCATTTTTATTTCTGCTCTTGTCAAGATGTCTTGCTGTCAGAGGTAGAGAGTTATGGGTCTGGCTACAGAGTGCATTTAACTGTGCAGACATGTCCATCATATGTAAAAGCAAACATAAGAAAAAAGGATTATTGAAAATAACCACAGGCAGCAGTACCAAAACGCACTTATATTCACAAAAGCCTTAGCACCTCAGCTACACATCCTTCAAGATGTCCATTATATGTGTAGTATATTCCACATAGCCCTGTGACTTCCAGGTATGTCAGTGGCAGAGCAGTGGGTGTCACTGAGATGCATAACAGTTGGCACTGCAGTTATCTGTACATGGCCCTGTCAAAGACAGCACTGTACCTAGGGTACTACAAGACAACTGCCAGGCGAACATGCTGGCCAGATCCTGACAGTATTAACCACACATAAACGTAGTTGATTGACCCCTGCATATTGTGGACAGGTAACATGTTTTCATGTGTATTGGTACAGCACTGCCAATGTGTGTTATGCTGCTATTTCCCTGCAAACATACATGTTACTGCATTTCTTTGGGTATATGGGGGGGCACTTGTCCACTGTACACATTTGCACAAACTGTGCTGATGTTTGCTTAACATTTTGGTTCCATTTACCATAGTATTGTGCCCTATCTTGGGGACTTCAGGCATATCAGTAAAGAGCACAGGTCAAATTGTGATGGCATACACTTGAGTTTCAGACTTCTTGCCCTTCACAGCCTTACTGCAACTGTGAGTCCTGCTGTGCTATCAATGTGTGAGTCTATAGGGGGTAATTCAACATTGCCACCATTTGTGTGCCTTTACCAGACATTTCTCTCTGGTTTCCTACAACTGACTTGCTGTGTGGGTGTGAGGGGTGGGAATGGGTCCCCCACACTAATGTCCATGCCTGTGACCTATTAGTTAGTTGTCCCCACACATATACTGCAGTGGGATTTGCCACCTTGGATACTACTGCATAGTATGTGGAGGCCAGTTTGGGCAGACATTTCCTGGTGTCCCATATAGCTGTCAGTTGACTGATGCTATCCCACTAGGCCACCTCATTCCCTTGCATGCATGCAGCATTACCATAGATATGCTAGCAAAACATACTAATCCATTCATTTATTCTTAAGAAGACTGACTTACCTTGTGCTTGCAGCAGTTGTGAGGACGTTGCTTGAGAGCTGCCTATGTTGGATACACACAGTACACTGCCTATACATGGTAAGATACAAGTAATGTGATGTATGTGTGTCACACATTTTACTGTGTGTGCAAGTCAGAGAGAGATGTCAGTCCCTGGGGTCCCTACAGTGTCAGTGTCTGTGTTATGCATTGCCTCTTTGCCAAGGCCTGTGCATACTGGCCATGCCTCTGTCTGCCTACAGGATCAGGCTCATGGGCCTCCTCCTCTGAGTCCCTCTGTGCATAGCTCTCAACCTGGAAACATCAAAAATCTGGACAAGGCCCATGAAAAATAGGTACAAATCTGTACGCTGATTAACATAAAATTTTTCATACATAATTATGTAACCCTGCCCACTCCAATGGAATTGTGGGACAGCAACTTTCAAATGCAAACTAAAGAACAGACAACTAAAATATGGTACCAGAGTCCCCCTGCAGCCATTCCAATGTTCCATTACCTGGCTATTTTGCCCCATTTACCATAAACACTAATGTGTGCATGCATACTGCTTTACTTCTACAATGAGTATTTGGATTTTATTTTTACATTTTATAGCACAATGCACAAACACTAATAGATATCTGCTAAACAAAGCAATACTGCATCACAATGAAAATAGACTTGGCATTAAAACTTCTCTGCCCTTGAAACTCACATTCATTGAAACAGCATCGAAACCCACATTACATCCAAAGAAAGTGCATCTGTCCAGTGGTGGATAAAGATTACTTTGGGCTGTTTTCAAATCATAGGCCCCTTGCACACAAAACAAGAAACATACATGTGTTCTTTGATACACCTTCCTGACTTTATTAAATTCAATTCCTTGTATAATACAGTACAATTGTTAGACTTAAGTTAGAGAGCATTTAAAATGTAGTGTTTGAACATTTTTCCAGTAGGCAATGAAACAAAATGCATGCCATGAACCAATAATTACAAAACTGCCCAATTCTGAACATTTCCATCTTAAAAGTCTACTTACACACACACACACACACACACACACACACACACACACACACACACACAAACACACACATACACACACACACAGACTATACATATACATATATATATATATATATATATATATATATATATATATATATATTTATATAGATATATATAAAAATAGAATGTCAGTAGTGTAAGCCATAAGCATCTTGGACAGCTTCTCACACTTATTTACTTTCAATTTCAGTTTTTTTTTTTGTTTGTTTGGTTTTTTTGAGTTCTCACTTCTCACCATAGCTCTCAATGTCTTAGCACAAAAAACCTGGGCAAAGGTAATAATGGGGGAATACAGCCTCAAAATAGTGACACATTTCAAATACTGGTTTTATAAACTTAGAAAATTGCTAGAATAAAAGGTTTTGTGTTACCATTTATTTTCTGAAGAATATGAAGTCTGAAATTCAAATGTCTGTTATTATTTGGTGAACTCAATCCTTCAGTGATTTGCCACAAAAATCCTGAATACCACAGATTTAATGTGGAACAGAACAAAAATATGAGGCATAAATTCACAAGAGCTGGTGGCTAGGGATGTTAGGCTCTTTTTACACACACACACACACACACACACACACACACACACACACACACACACACACACACACACACACACACACACACACACACACACAAGAAATACCTTAAGCAGAAATAACCCGGTTCACGAGATCTACAGCAGTCCATTGCAAGAAAGCTGTAACTCAAACTATGCTTGCTCTGCAGCAGTCATTCAAATAAATACTTTAAAATAAGCTCACACAGTTCACTAAAGAAATACCTTAAGCAGAAATAACCCAGTTCACAAGCTCTGCAGCAGTTGGTTGCAAGAAAGCTGTAACTCAAACTAAGCTTGCTCTGCAGCAGTCATTCAAATAAATACCTTAAATTACAGTCATTCAAATAAATACCTTAAACTAAGCTCACACACACTCCACTAAAGAAATACCTTAAGCAGAAATAAGCTGGTTCACGTGCTCTGCCACAGTCCGTTGCAAGAAACCTACACTCACACTCCACTAAAGAAATACCTTAAGCAGAAATAACCCAGTTCACAAGCTCTGTAGCAGAAAGCTGTAAAACAAACTACACTTGCTCTGCAGCAGTCATTCAGCTAAAAATAAATACCTTAAACTAAGCTCCATTCCTGAGTTGGCTCTGAAGCAGTCTTTCAAACACACGCACACACACACACACACACACACACACACACACACACACACACACACACACACACACACACACACAATCCGTTTCAAGAAAGCTCTAACTCCACTAAAAAAATACCTTAAGCAGAAATAACTCCATTCACGAGCTCTGCAGCAGTCTGTTTTAAGAAAGCTGTAACTTAAACTAAGCGTGCTCTACAGCAGTCATTCAGATAAAAAAATACCTTAAACTAAGCTCCGTTCATGAGTTGTCTCTGCAGCAGTCTTTCCTGCTCACGCCATTCAAACAGACAGTGAAGCAGCCAGATGGATGTGAGCACTTGAGCTCAATTCCAGCAGGCTGATGGAGCTGACATCATCAGGCACATGATTATATCATCTCAAAAAAGCAAAAATATTTTAAAAAAAGCTGGGAAAAAATCGGAAATGAAGGGGTGCCACTCGGGACTTGTGGCACCCCATTATCTGGACCCCAAAACTCGGTAAAAACCAAGTAATTCACTATGGTTGTGAGGTATGACAATGACTGGCCATTAACATTCGAAAATGAGCATGCTGATTAGTCAGACCAACCAGCGTGCTGATTGGTCAGACCAACCAGCGTGTCCGTTGTAAATCAGACATATACCAATGGAAAAAGGTGTGGTCTGCCAGACATTTTTCTATTAATATATGCTACAGAAACTCTACTTTTTAAAATATTCTTTCAAAAAAAAAACAGAGACTTCAAAAGAACAAGACAGATGGGGCAAAGAAAAATAAAATGATAATCAGGTACATTATGCAAAACTGTAGATATGTACTTGATTATTTTTTTATTTTCTCTGTCCTATCTCTCCTGTACATTAAATGTCTCCCCAATTTTTTTTTTAATTAAAAAAACAGGAACAGAGATTTTCCTTTCTCCATTGCTTCCTTTATAATGCATTGAAGTACTATGTAAGCATGGGAACAAAAGACCCATATGCATGTGCAGTACATCAGGAAAGCCACAGGATACTGGGAGAAATGTGGAAGAGTTGCAAGATGCCATTATACAAGGACATCATTTAAGAAGCTTTTTTCTTAAATAATGTCATTGTATAATAGCAAAAAACAGATGGCTGGATGTGGGTAAATCTGGATTTACCCATGATTGGCTTTGTTTTTTCACTCAGGCTTCACCCTTGTGACCAAACCACATCAGCCTTTGGTAAATCCAGCATTGTTTTTGAACATACAAAAGAGAATTTTAGAGGAGGAGGTTATCATTATTGTTGTAAGATGCAAAAGAAGTAGAGTGGCAGCTTGAATAGGATTAAATGAGATTATCTCCCTAAAACCAATATTGAGGTTGAGAGAAATTAAGTGTGGCATATCCATTTAAATGATGCAATTGAATTTTAAATTGTTTGGTTAATTAATTGGTGTATTGTGTTTTATATACATATATGGTATAAATGTATGCTGATTGAATGATGAAGTCCAGAGACTTAAGAATGATGACAGTGCTAACCATTTTGTTATTTATGTTTTATTTATTTCATTATTTATTCTTATTTTTATTTGCATTTGTTTACCAGGAGGTCTACTGGGCCAAAGTGAACCAATTTTCAGTAGAGGCCCGAGGAGAAAAGCTCCAAAAGCAAGCATGATAAGGATACAGAATCAAAACAAAATCTAGCAGCCAAGATACAAAATAGTAAATTATAGATAAATGATACAATAAAATAGATAGTATACAAGTTATACAAATAATAGGTTATAGTGAGTAATAATAAAATGATTTTAAATATACAAGACAAACATGAATGCAAATCAATGACAGAAAATTAGTGTGTGTGTGTGTGTGTGTGTGTGTGTGTGTGTGTGTGTGTGTGTGTGTGTGTGTGTGTGTGTGTGTGTGTGTGTGTGTGTGTGTGTTTGTGTGTGTGCATGTGCATGCGTGTGCGTGCGTGTGTGTGTGTGTGTGTGTGTGTGTGTGTGTGTGTGTGTGTGTGTGTGTGTGTGTGAACATGCAGTATTGCAGTAGAGAGGAAATGATGGAGGGTAACAACTAATGAGGTTGAGAGTAAGGTATAGGCTTAGAGCATGAACTATATGGGAGCAAGATTAAATAGAAGATAAATGCTAATATATAAATAGATTTTGTGTGGCTGGGAGGCACATATTAAGCCTTAGTAAGCTGGAAGCAATGAATATATATATATATATATATATATATATATATATATATATATATATATATATATATATATTTATATATATTATTTATTTATTTATTTTATTTTACATTTGTTGACCGGGCTAGTCCAGCTGGATTTATGTCCATTTTCAGTGGAGGCCCGGGGAGAAAAGCTCCAGAGGTAAAAACAATTTTAAAAATACAAATAATTCATAGTACAAATGTGTTATGCAATGGGAAAAATAAAATGTAATCACATATATTATAGATCTTAATGAACTAAAAAAAGCTAACTTAGATAGTGAAGCCCGGGGAGAAAAACTCCAGAGGTAAAAACAATTTTACGAATACAAATAATGCATAGTACAAATGTGTTATGCAATGGGAAAAATAAAATGTAATCACATATATTATAGATCTTAATGAACTAAAAAAGCTAACTTAGAAAGTGAGGCCTGGGGAGAAAAGCTCCAGAGGTGAAAACAATTTTACAAATACAAATAATGCATAGTACAAATGTGTTATGCAATGGGAAAAATAATATGTAATCACCTATATTACAGATCTTAACTAACTAAAAAAAGCTAAATTAGAAAGAGATTTAGATAGAGGTTAACTACTAGCAATACAAAAAGGAAGGTAGGAAATATAAATTTTACAAATACAAATAATGCATAGTACAAATGTGTTATACAATGGGAAAAATAATATGTAATCACCTATATTATAGATCTTAACTAACTAAAAAAAGCTAAATTAGAAGGAGATTTAGATAGAGGTTAACTACTAGAAATACAGAAAGGAAGGTAGGAAATATTAGAGTGAATCAAGTAATATTTACAAAGAAAAGGGATATTTTGTCAAGTGAAGAGTTGAGGTAGATGTGGGCGTCCAAGTGGCTAAGGAAGGTTTATGATAGAGTAAGGTGCAAACAAGTTAGTCTGGGTTGGTACAAGAGCAAAGCCAGAATTTATTAAGATGTCTTAATAGTTGTTTCTTAAAGAGTGGAAGAGTGGGCAAAGAGGAGATGTCAAATGGAAGATTATTCCATATTTTACCTACTGAGTTAGAAAAAAGGCAGTTGCCTGCAGAATTAATAGTTTTAGTAATATTAACAAGTAGTTTATCAGAGGAACGTAGTTGTTTCAGGTTAATATAGGGAGTCAAGAGGTTGCTAAGAGCCAGTGTTTTAGAAGGTTGGTATAGAATTTTGTGTGCTATTAAAAGTTGTTGAAAAATGAGCTTGTTAGGGAGTTCCAGCCAGTGTAGTTGTTTTAGGTTTAGACAGTGGTGGGTTCTGAATTGGGATGAGCTGGCAAATCTGGCAATATTATGATAAGATGTAGTAAGTTTCTTAAGGTTACTTTTAGATAGATTAGTGTAAATAGGGGAAGCATACATAAGGGTAGAGATAAGATGTGTTTGGGCTAAGGTTGTCCTAGCTTCAGGTGTGAGGAAGGGCTTTATTCTGTACAGGGATCCTATTTTTTTATTAATTGTTTTTATTGTACTGTTGATTTGACAATCATAGTTAAGATTATTATCGATAATAACACCGAGAAGTTTAGTTGTAGAATCAGGAGAAATAATGGTGTTGTCAGTTGCTGTAATACAGAAGTTTGACAAAGTTGATTTACACGTAGGTGAAAAGAGTAATAATTTAGTTTTCTTAGGGTTAAGGAGTAGACAGCGATTGGAGAACCACTGTTCAACAGTTGAGAAGGCTGATTGAGTTTAAATCTGGAGTTCGGTTTGAGAAGAAGCAGTGCAAATAATGGTGGAATCATCTGCATATTGTATGCAGGTAGTGTTAGGGATAGATGATTGGAGGTCGTTGATAAAGATGGAAAATAGAAGTGGGCCTAGGATAGACCCTTGAGGGACTCCTAAAGAAACAGGGAGGAGAGCAGATAGTGAGTTTTTCCAGAGTACGGCTTGCTGACGGTTTTCTAGATAGGAAGAAAACCAGGTTACGGAAGAGGGATCCAGGGCCAGAGATTTTAGTGTGTGCAGAAGAAGTGTATGATTCACCATATCAAAGGCGTTTGATAGGTCTATGAAAAGAGAAGATGTAAGTTTGTTATTGTTGCGGTTGAAGTTTATGGTATTGGTAAAGGAGAGTAAAGCTGTGGTGGTACTGTGAGCAGGTCTGAAACCATGTTGAGTGTCAGCTAGGAGGCTGTTATAGAGGAGATGGTTGAGTAGTTGTTTATGTATACATATATATACATAAATATATATATATAAGTAGTCTGAGCAACAAGCGAGATAGGGAGGAAGGAGAGTATGACCTGGAGAAGTAGGAAGGCTATGAATATTGGGTTTTATTATGGTCAGTGCTGGTACATGTACATAGTCAGTGGGAGATTAGATGTTGTTTCAATGATGTCATAAAGTATTCAGGGTCGCTAGTAGTCCTAACTGATGGAGGGAGAGCATTCCATAGTTTGGCGATTGTGTATGGGTAGTGCATTTGACCAGCGGAAAGGTTAGGTTTTGCTACATTTAGGAGCATCTGATTGACCGATCATAGAGGTCTATTTGGGTGATACATGGTGAACAGAGAATAGAGGGCAGGACAGATACAAGGCTTGTAGATTAGTTTACGAGCTGTGGTTAGTTGCAGGTATGTTAGATAATGGAGAAGATCTAGCCAGTTTAGACAGTGGTGTGATAGGCAGTGGTGGGAGAAGTATTTCACGCTGGTTACAGATTTTGCAATTTTGTTGTAGCATCCGTCCAGTTTCGATTTAAGAGAGAATAGCATGTTAGAAAGGAGAGGTGCACCATATAGCAAGGATGGAAACAGAAAGGAAGAGACAAGGGAAGTCTTGCTGCATTGATGAAGAAGTGTTTATGCTTGTAAAGTAGGCCTAATTTTTCATCAACATTTTTTTATTTTTCAAATACAGTGGAATAAATTCAATAGTATTTTTATATAACATCTTAATAACTATGTACAATATTTATATCAGCTTGACACTATAACAGAGCTCAGTATATACAATTACTTTATAGGTATAACAATCCAGTTATAAGAGTGTATCTATTCAGTTATTGCAAAGTGTCAATCAATGATAAGACTTTTTTCCATGGATTGTTCATAGGTTCATAGGTTCATAGGTTTATACTAGGCTATCTGCCCTAAGGCATTTATAAGCCTAGCCCAAAGTTTTGTGGCTTACGCCACCCCTTATGTTAAAAAATACTGTGCCCATTAGTTTGTTGTGCCTCTGTCCAGCAGTGACACAGAGATGATTCCCGGGGTAAACCTACGATCTCCCATCCACCGGTCAAGATTTCTCTTGAACAGAGCCAGCGAGGTGCTCTGCCTCACATGGACTGGGATTTTATTCCACAGCATAGGGAGTCTCTGGGTGACAAATCTATCCCTCCAGCATGTCCTATTTATATCCGTGCTAAGGTTTAAGTCGCTTGCTCTAGTGGATCTGGTAGATTTGGATTTTTTGAGGTGGAGCATGTCCATTAATTCCGGGTTGGACATGGCCTTGTATGTCAGGCACAGGTCACCTCTGAGCAGGCAGTATGCGACTGAATAGAGCTGGAGTTTCTTCAGTCTGGCAGCATATGACAGATTTTGGAGTCCCTTTATCCTTTTGGTGAGGAACTTTTGGGGTCTCTCCAATTGCTGCAGGTGTCGGGTGAGATACATCCAGAATGGGGCATTGTACTCGATCATTGGTCTGATAAGTGAAGAGTACAGGGGAACAATGACCTCACTTGATCTGGATATGAATCCCTTCATGATCAGGTGGGCAATGTAGAAGGTCTTTCTAACCACTTTAGCAATGTGAGTGCCAAAAGAAAGGCCACTGTCAACCTGGGTCCCCAAGTCCCTGATAACCTCTTCTGTGCTTAATGGATTGCCACCTATATGGTAGCTTGGGGTTACCTTGTTTTTCCCGAAGGGTATGACTATACATTTTTTGGCATTTAACTTCAGGCCATGGCTCTGGCACCAGTTATCAGTTTCCGTGAGACCCCTCTGAAGGATATCTGTGTCCAATGTACTTTCCACTATGGCGCCCAGTTTGCAGTCATCTGCAAACTTTGTCAGCCATAGTCCTCCTATGTTTGCCTGTACTTCTGAGAAGTAGATGCCGAACAACAGGGGGCCAAGGACTGAGCCCTGTGAGACCCCACTTGTGACCGGCTTGGAGTCTGACATGGCGCCATCAACTCTAACCCTATGGGTTCTGTCCTTTAGCCAGTTTGCAACCCATCTTGTGACATATGGGTTTACATTTAAGCTGGTAAGTTTCTCTATAATACCCGAGTGGGGTATTGTGTCGAAAGCTTTTGCAAGGTCAAGGTAGGCTGTATGGACTGCCTTTCCCTCATCAATGGCCTTGGTGACTGTTTTGAAGAAGTCGACCAAGTTCAAAAGGCATGATCTGCCCTTGACAAAGCCAAACTGGGTCGGGTCCAATGTCTGCAAGTCCCCATGTCTTTGTTTATGAGATCCATTATGATCCTCTCCATAGCTTTGTAGACCAGGCTTGTTAAGCTTATGGGGCGGTAATTTCCAGGGTCTGTAGAGGTACCGCCTTTGTGTAGTGGGACCACAGTTGCCATACGCCACTCCTTGGGCACGTATCCGTGGTAAGGCTAAGATTAAACAGCTGCCTTATATGCGGGTTTAGTTCCTAGTTGAGTTCGTGTAGCACACAGCCGGGGACACCATCCGATCCCATTGATGCTGTGTTTTTAGCTTTAGAGAGAGCAGCTTTCACCTGCGCATTAGAGATGTCTGGGAGGCTACACTCCACTGGGATAGTTATCTCTCCTTTTGGGGGGGAGAGGGGGGTGAAGTTTGCAGTGAACCTGTCTGCCAGTATGTTGGCAATGTCTGTGGTTCAGTGATTTTTGTATCATTTTGGACTAATTCTGTGCATATATGGGAGTTTCCACCCAGGTTTCTCACATAGCTGAAGAAGGCCTTATGGTTGTCTTTTGAATCTATTGCAATTTTTCTCTCAAATTTGGCCTTGGATGATTTTATGAGTGCTCGTATTTTTTTACTAATAATGATCAAGGGTGTCTTCTCTTTTATGGATTTTGCTCTATCATGTAACAGCTTTCTCCTCTTATTGTAAAGTTTGTTTATGGCTGGGGTCCACCAGACTGGACGTTTGCCCTTGGTGGAAAGAGTCTTGGTTTTATTAGGGATTGCCTGATCCATGCAGTCCTGGAGATGTTCGTAGAAGGCATTTGTAAGGGCCTCCGCAGCTTGGGTTGTGGTTTCCACTGGCTCGGGGGCCTTGAAGGATACCACACCAGTCTTGAGTAGTGTGAAGTTTGCTTTAGAGAAATTCTTCACTGTGGTCTTTTTTGTTTGGGGTGGGGGCGGGATGTGGATTTCCAGTGAGATAAGTTTGTGATCTGATCTCACCAATGAGGGATATACTTCCGGTGTGGAGCATTTTGTCCCCATGTTTGCGATGATGAGATCTAGTATATTTTCTCCTCTTGTGGGAACAGTGACTAGTTGTTCCATGGCATTTGAATTTATGAACTCCAGGAACCTTTGGGCTAGAAAGTTGGGGCTTGAGTAATGTTCCCAGTCTATATTCGGGTAGTTGAAGTCACCCAATATAATGGTGTTTGGAGATACATTTATACCCTCCAGTGTCTTCAGGAAGGCTGTGTGGGGTTCCTGAGTTTGAGAGGGTGGCCTGTAGCATGCTACAAATTGTAGAGCAGTTTTGCCTATGGTTAATTGCACCTGGATGGTTTCCGATGCTTCGTGCATTGCCACCAACCTGGAGGTGTGGGTATCCTTGATGAATATGGATACACCCCCTCCTTTTGTGGTGTGGTCCAGATTTTGGGGCCGGAACACATGATATGAGGTAAAACCTGATAGTGCCGGCGTGCTCTCAGGAGCCTTGAACCAGGTTTCAGTCACAGCACAGACATCGATGTTCTCAATACTGAGAAGGGCCTCGAGAGTGTGCATTTTGAGATTTAGACTTCTGGCATTGAGCAGCATTACCCTTAGTTTCTTCCCACTTTTGTTTTCTAGGGTGGTAGGTTTAGAATTTGAGCCTTGCCTAAAAAAGGCACTATGGGGGTGGCAAGAGCCTTAGCCAATATCCGGAATCCCAGGGGTGACAGGTGAAAGCCGCCCTCATAAGCAGCGTGGCTTGTCAAGCATGTCATCCCAGGCAGACAGACACTGGATCCCCTTTGAATGACACCAGAAATTAAGCCAATTGTTAAAGCTGATCATCTTGTCTCTATGTTGTGGCATCATTCTTGGTGAAGGAAGGATACTGCTCAGGGTCAGTGTCATACCTGCCTGGGCTACATAAACAGAGAGCTCCTCTATGTCTCTTTTCATGTAGTCCAGGGAGGTACGTCTCAGGTCATTCACACCAGCATGGACAATGACTGTGTCATATTTGTACTTGCTGTGGAGTGACCCGAGTGCTTGTGTTATGTGGCGGATTCTAGCGCCCGATAGGCAGCTTACTGTGACTCTCTCCTTGTTCAGCCTGGTGAGTGGGACGTCAGTGTGTCTGACTATGGAGTCACCTATGACAAGTGTGTTTGGTGTTGTATTTGGCCTTAAGGGCTGTGACTGCTTTGCACACTGATTTTGTGGTTTATGTGTTGCCTGTGGTGTGTCATGAGGTGGCAGTTCCTTGGATGTCTGCTTTGGAGGCCTCTGCTGTTTAGGTAAATTTTTGCTCAGAGCCTCAGAGTATGACTTTGTGTGTTTATGTGTTTGATTCATTGTTGTGATAGCTTTATGTGAGACTGGTTTTGTAGTATGTGGAGTTGCCTTCTCCTCCTGTCTGGTCTTGCCAGTCCTGAGTTGAGAGAGCTCAGCCTCCAGTTTGGCTAAATAGCTGCATCTCTCGCAAGTATTTGTGTTATGTGGGAGGAGGAGAGGGTTGTCAGTGTACATGAGGCAATTGTAACATTGCCTAAATATTCCCAAATTCACCAACTGGACAGGAGAGGACGCCAGCATCTGGCCCTTCGACATGCTAGAGAAATTTAGAAGTTAGGGGTGTAACTGAATAAGAGAGGACTTAGTAAGGAAGTGGGTACTCCTGGGGGGTGTTGCTAGTGAGGAACTTTGTATAATACAGAAGTGCTAAACCTGAAAAGAAGATGCTTTTAAGACAAGTAAAAGCTTTTAGGAACAAGTGCTGCGCTTTTTCGTTAAGGGATATACTGTTTAGATTACTAGTAGAGCAGTTCTAAGGGAAAAAATGAAGAACAGACTTTATGGAGCCAGAAAAAGTTTAACCTTGTTAAACCAGCGCTGCCTGATGCTGCTCTAGTGGCAACTCCATGCTAAATCGCGCTAAAGCACTCTAAAGCGTGCTTGATAGCAGGGGCTGGAAAGAGCCAGGAATTGACCCAAAACAGCCAATAAAACTACAGTTTCAAGTCAGTAACCACTCCCACAGGGGGCAGGGAAAGAGCTCAATGTTTCTCACTGCCACTGATCAACAAAGAGACTTTCCTTTAGCCCAAGCAAAAATGGCCTCACAGAAACTTACAAAGCAGTTCAAGAACAGCAAGCCTGTAACTTGAACTTTTTTAAATCTCAGAAAAGTGGGAAAAAAGCAAGATTTTTTGTTTGTTTTATCAGAGATAGCAGAGGTTCACAAGTAATATCAAGTTATAACAGTGCAGTAAATGACCCCACACAAGAGTGCTAGGTCAAAGACAGAAAATATGCAAGTTTTGAGAAAAAACGATTTTAAAATTAAGTGCAAACAGGAAATTCAGTATACAGCTTTTGGTTGTGCTCCAAATACAGCTACTAATGCAGAAATCAAGTTTAACAAGCCAGGAAATGCTCAAACTAGGCAGCTATGCAGAAAAACTTATCAAATAAACAGAGGAAAAATACTTAAAATCTCAAAAGTGGCTCCTTTCTTCTCTCAGCGTTTTCTCCTCTTGGTGGGTGCTTCACCAACAGCCAACAAGCCTGAAAAGATGCCAAAACCATGAGGCAACTAGGTTTTAAGAGAGGAAGATGAAGGAGTTTTAGAAATGACCCCTTTTGGCCAATAAAACTACAGTTTCAAGTCAGTAACCACTCCCACGGGGGCAGGGAAGCAGCTCAATGTTTATCAATGCTACTGATCAACAGAGAGACTTTCCTTTAGCCCAAGCAAATATGGCCTCACAGAAACTTACAAAACAGTTCAAGAACAGCAAGCCTGTAACTTGAACTTTTTTAAATCTCAGAAAAGTGGGAAAAAGCAAGATTTTTTTTTGTTTTTGTTTTTTCAGAGATAGCAGAGGTTCACAAGTAATATCAAGTTATAACAGTGCAGTAAATGACCCCACACAAGAGTGCTAGGTCAAAGACTGAAAATATGCAAGTTTTGAGAAAAAACGATTTTAAAATTAAGTGCAAACAGGAAATTCAGTATACAGCTTTTGGTTGTGCTCTAAATACAGCTACTAATGCAGAAATCAAGTTTAACAAGCCAGAAAATGCTCAAACTAGGCAGCTATGCAGGAAAACTTATCAAATAAACAGAGGAAACATACTTAAAATCTCAAAAGTGGCTCCTTTCTTCTCTCAGCGTTTTCTCCTCTTGGTGGGTGCTTCACCAACAGCCAACAAGCCTGAAAAGACACCAAAACCACGAGGCAACTAGGTTTTAAGAGAGGAAGATGAAGGAGTTTTAGAAATGACCCCTTTTGGCCAATAAAACTACAGTTTCAAGTCAGTAACCACTCCCACGGGGGGCAGGGAAGCAGCTCAATGTTTATCACTGCCACTGATCAACAGAGAGACTTTCAAAACAAAGTAGTACCAGTGGAGTAAAAAACATGGCTCCTCTTCTTTTCACAGCTTTATTGGTGAGAATGTCACAGAACACCACAAACAGCACGAAATTCCATAAAACAGCTCCAAAAACATAAACGCTATGTCTCCACACCTGCGTTTTCATTTAGACTCACTTCCTCAGATGCAAAAGAATAATGCTTACTCTTCCCCTTCAGCTTAAATACTTTTACTAAGTGCTAAACCTGAAAAGAAGATGCTTTTAAGACAAGTAAAAGCTTTTAGGAACAAGTGCTGCGCTTTTTAGTTAAGGGATATACTGTTTAGATTACTAGTAGAGCAGTTCTAAGGGAAAAAATGAAGAACAGACTTTATGGAGCCAGAAAAAGTTTAACCTTGTTAAACCAGCGCTGCCTGATGCTGCTCTAGTGGCAACTCCGTGCTAAATCGCACTAAAGCACTCTAAAGCATGCTTGATAGCAGGGGCTGGAAAGAGCCAGGAATTGACCCAAAACAGCCAATAAAACTACAGTTTCGAGTCAGTAACCACTCCCACAGGGGGCAGGGAAAGAGCTCAATGTTTCTCACTGCCACTGATCAACAGAGAGACTTTCCTTTAGCCCAAGCAAAAATGGCCTCACAGAAACTTACAAAGCAGTTCAAGAACAGCAAGCCTGTAACTTGAACTTTTTTAAATCTCAGAAAAGTGGGAAAAAAGCAAGATTTTTTTTGTTTTATCAGAGATAGCAGAGGTTCACAAGTAATATCAAGTTATAATAGTGCAGTAAATGACCCCACACAAGAGTGCTAGGTCAAAGACAGAAAATATGCAAGTTTTGAGAAAAAACGATTTTAAAATTAAGTGCAAACAGGAAATTCAGTATACAGCTTTTGGTTGTGCTCTAAATACAGCTACTAATGCAGAAATCAAGTTTAACAAGCCAGAAAATGCTCAAACTAGGCAGCTATGCAGAAAAACTTATCAAATAAACAGAGGAAAATACTTAAAATCTCAAAAGTGGCTCCTTTCTTCTCTCAGCGTTTTCTCCTCTTGGTGGGTGCTTCACCAACAGCCAACAAGCCTGAAAAGATGCCAAAACCACGAGGCAACTAGGTTTTAAGAGAGGAAGATGAAGGAGTTTTAGAAATTACCCCTTTTGGCCAATAAAACTACAGTTTCAAGTCAGTAACCACTCCCACGGGGGGTAGGGAAGCAGCTCAATGTTTATCACTGCCACTGATCAACAGAGAGACTTTCCTTTAGCCCAAGCAAAAATGGCCTCACAGAAACTTACAAAACAGTTCAAGAACAGCAAGCCTGTAACTTGAACTTTTTAAATCTCAGAAAAGTGGGGAAAAAAGCAAGATTTTTTTTTTTTGTTTTTTCAGAAATAGCAAAGGTTCACAAGTAATATCAAGTTATAATAGTGCAGTAAATGACCCCACATAAGAGTGCTAGGTCAAAGACAGAAAATATGCAAGTTTTGAGAAAAAAAAACGATTTTAAAATTAAGTGCAAACAGGAAATTCAGTATACAGCTTTTGGTTGTGCTCTAAATACAGCTACTAATGCAGAAATCAAGTTTAACAAGCCAGAAAATGCTCAAACTAGGCAGCTATGCAGAAAAACTTATCAAATAAACAGAGGAAAAATACTTAAAATCTCAAAAGTGGCTCCTTTCTTCTCTCAGCGTTTTCTCCTCTTGGTGGGTGCTTCACCAACAGCCAACAAGCCTGAAAAGACGCCAAAACCATGAGGCAACTAGGTTTTAAGAGAGGAAGATGAAGGAGTTTTAGAAATGACCCCTTTTGGCCAATAAAACTACAGTTTCAAGTCAGTAACCACTCCCACGGGGGCAGGGAAGCAGCTCAATGTTTATCACTGCCACTGATCAACAGAGAGACTTTCCTTTAGCCCAAGCAAAAAAGGACTCACAGAAACTTATAAAGCAGTTCAAGAACAGCAAGCCTGTAATTTGAACGTTTTTAAATCTCAGAAAAGTGGGAAAAAAGCAAGATTTTTTTTTGTTTTTGTTTTTTCAGAGATAGCAGAGGTTCACAAGTAATATCAAGTAATAAAAGTGCAGTAAATGACCCCACACAAGAGTGCTAGGTCAAAGACTGAAAATATGCAAGTTTTGAGAAAAAAACGATTTTAAACTTAAGTGCAAACAGGAAATTCAGTATACAGCTTTTGGTTGTGCTCTAAATACAGCTACTAATGCAGAAATCAAGTTTAACAAGCAAGAAAATGCTCAAACTAGGCAGCTATGCAGAAAAACTTATCAAATAAACAGAGGAAAAATACTTAAAATCTCAAAAGTGGCTTCTTTCTTCTCTCAGCGTTTTCTCCTCTTGGTGGGTGCTTCACCAACAGCCAACAAGCCTGAAAAGATGCCAAAACCACGAGGCAACTAGGTTTTAAGAGCGGAAGATGAAGGAGTTTTAGAAATGACCCCTTTTGGCCAATAAAACTACAGTTTCGAGTCAGTAACCACTCCCACGGGGCAGGGAAGCAGCTCAATGTTTATCACTGCCACTGATCAACAGAGAGACTTTCCTTTAGCCCAAGCAAAAATGGCCTCACAGAAACTTACAAAACAGTTCAAGAACAGCAAGCCTGTAACTTGAACTTTTTTAAATCTCAGAAAAGTGGGAAAAAAGCAAGATTTTTTTTTGGTTTTGTTTTTTCAGAGATAGCAGAGGTTCACAAGTAATATCAAGTTATAACAGTGCAGTAAATGACCCCACACAAGAGTGCTAGGTCAAAGACTGAAAATATGCAAGTTTTGAGAAAAAAACGATTTTAAACTTAAGTGCAAACAGGAAATTCAGTATACAGCTTTTGGTTATGCTCTAAATACAGCTACTAATGCAGAAATCACGTTTAACAAGCCAGAAAATGCTCAAACTAGGCAGCTATGCAGGAAAACTTATCAAATAAACAGAGGAAAAATACTTAAAATCTCAAAAGTGGCTCCTTTCTTCTCTCAGCGTTTTCTCCTCTTGGTGGGTGCTTCACCAACAGCCAACAAGCCTGAAAAGACACCAAAACCACGAGGCAACTAGGTTTTAAGAGAGGAAGATGAAGGAGTTTTAGAAATGACCCCTTTTGGCCAATAAAACTACAGTTTCAAGTCAGTAACCACTCCCACGGGGGCAGGGAAGCAGCTCAATGTTTATCACTGCCACTGATCAACAGAGAGACTTTCAAAACAAAGTAGTACCAGTGGAGTAAAAACACGGCTCCTCTTCTTTTCACAGCTTTATTGGTGAGAATGTCACAGAACACCACAAACAGCACGAAATTCCATAAAACAGCTCCAAAAACATAAACGCTATGTCTCCACACCTGCGTTTTCATTTAGACTCACTTCCTCAGATGCAAAAGAATAATGCTTACTCTTCCCCTTCAGCTTAAATACTTTTACTAATTGAATAATTGGAACTCATAATACAATAAAAAATCTTCATTACATTTTTACTAAAATAATCCCATTGAAACTACTACCAAGGACATCCGGGGTGGACCCTGGGAAGACACCATCGAATATAAGGAGCTGCTTTGGCAACTCCAGCTAGAGGCTTATAATTCACCAGGGCTTAATAATTATGTGTCATTAGCCCCAGTATTAAAAATTAGGGCAGCGAAGCTTTGATAGGGGAATGGATACCCTATGGTTTAAAAACATATTAAAAGAAAATACATCATTTCTGAAGTACAACTGGGCATAATACGTATTAAATTATTTTTTGTGTATGTAGTGTTTTTAGGTGTTGAAAATGAGACTTTCTTCTGACAATAAAAATGTTAAGAGGCATTATTACAAGCACTTTAAAATTTTGAATGAAATGTGGTTATTTGTACACTAGAGGGAGTGATGAATTGGATTTTTTTATATATGAATTTTATATGTTTAATTTATTGAATTTTAAATAAAAGTTTCTGCTTTATGAATTAATTATAGGGACGAAATGTAGTGGTAATGATATTACTAGTAAGGAATCAAAATGAAATGAGTTTGTTTTAATTTAACAATAAGAAGGCACTTTGATGAAGGTAGTAGTTTCAATGGGTAGTAAAACCATTTTCATTATCTGTAGTCTATCTTCAAATGTTAATATTATTTTGTTCCACTTTTCCACAGAGATTTTAATTGTATTGATGTTATTATTGTAGTTTTTTAGACTAATTCATTATTATCCTTCATAACTCAATTTCTAGATATTTTAAGGTAGATTCTTACTTCCCTATAATGTGATTCCTCTTTGTCTGCAATTCTTTTTTTTTTACTTAAAAATAAAAAGTTTGATTTTGATTTATTGAAATGGAGTCCTGAAATGTGTCAATTAAAATATCTAATTCTTCTAATGTCTCTTTTGTATTGGATAATGTTAATAATATGTCATCAGCAAAGAGCATTACTTTAGAATTGTATTGTTCATAAACATCTAATCCTTTGATTTTTGTATTGTTATGTATTGAATCTGCCAATATTTCAATAGCCAAAGCAAATCGAATCAGTGACATTGGACATCCTTGTTTAGTACCTTTGTTATATGTATAGATTCAGAGGTGAAAGGACCTAGCTTAACATATGCCAAATTATTTCTATATATATATTATTTAGTAGATGAACAAAGGAAGGAAGAAATTCAAATAACACCAAAAATTTTGAATAAATAGCCCCAATTTAGGGAATCAAGGAGGCCTAATTTTTGATGGGATTTTTTGATATTTATGTTTATATGCTGATCAAATGTTAGGTTTTCATCTATAATGACACCTAGAAGTTTGGTATAAGAGGACTACATCACTACAACTGTTGTTTAGTGAGTTAATGGCAAATTCATTTTTTGGTTAAGGATGTGTTTTTTTGGGAGTGAATAACGAGTTTGATTTTGTTAGAATTTTTGGCCTAAATGGTTATTATACATTCAGGTTTTGGTGGAGGTGAAGGCATTTTGAGTGAGTGTAAGTAGTTCTGAAGTAGACTTGGCCATGCAGAGGATGGCAGAGTCATTTGCATATTGGATGACAGTAGCTTGGGCTATACTGGTATGGAAATCATTGATGAAAGTGCTCAAAAGCGGTGGATCTAGTATGGACCCTTGTGGTACTCCATAATTGATGCTAAGAAAAGGAGAGAAGGATTGGTGCCATCTAGTTGCTTATTGTCTGTCTATAAGGTTTTTGGAAAACCAGTTATGGGTAGGGGGAGATATGCCTAGATTGGAGAGTTTGGACAGGGGAAGCGGGTAGGAGACAGCATCAAAGACCTTGGAAACATCAAGAAATAGTGAGGCAACAAGGTTTCCTGAGACTCTAGCATGACTGACTGTGTGCAGAAAGGATATAAGAGTGGTGGTGGTGCTATGACTAAGCCTAAAGCCATGTTGGTTTGGGGAGAGGATATTATGGTGTAAAAGGTAGCTATGTAGTTCACTATGGATACATGTTTCCAGAATTTTGGGAATAGAAGACAGGATGAAACTTGGTCAGAAGTTAGATATATCATTATTTTAGTATTTTGTATATGGTCATTTTGCAGGCTAATGTAGTGGTCTTGTTTGTTTTTGATGACAAGTCACTTTTCTTGGTTACGCAGCTGTTTGTATTGAGTGAAGTCTGCAGGGTTTTCACTTGTGTGCCATACTTTCCAGGCCTTGTCTCCAGCTTTCATAAGTTGTTTGGTGGATTTAGTGAGCCATCTGACCTGGCTGGCTTTCTAGTATTCAGAGGAATGTTGAGTTAAAGAATTCAACAGCATTATTCAGTGGTAGGACTTTAAGTGGGTGCCAGCTGATATCTCACAGAGTATTATTAAAGGTACATGGGCAGAAGTGGGATAGGTCTCTAGTATGCTTATACTGGTGTATATTAAGCACTGGAGCTGATTTACGAATTATGCATGCAGGTAAGTGATTACTAAAGCTGCTAGGCAGAGTACCTGTGGAGGAGATTTTGCTGGAGTGAGAGACAAGAACCCAGTCCAATGTTGAGACATTGTATTTGTTTTTGTTGGGCTTATGGTAGAAATAAGTTGGGTATACATAAATATGTTGATACTGTTTGTTGGGTGATGATATAAGATGTCTAACCAGTTAATATTCACATCACCAAGTATGATTGTTTCATTCTCTATATTTTTGGATGACCAAGCTAGGATTTCCTCAAGTATTGGTATTTTGTTGCTGGGGGGGATATATATCACTATAATGCAATTTTTTAATAATAAAGTTGTTTAGAGAACCAGTAGTGCCATTTCAAGTTTTGTTTTATATATATATATATATATATATATATATATATATATATATATATATATATATATATATATATATATATGGGTCTACCTCGACCCAACAAAACATTTCAGCGAAGCTCTATTTTGCGAAAGTGCATCTTTGCCGAAATGCACTTTTGTGAAAAGGCACCTAAGTGAACAGCAATGGGGCTGTTGCTTAGATTGCCACACAGTGGTGATAAGGGAATATTCCCTTTTCCCCACTGTAGTGTGATCTCGGAGTCAGAATATAAAAGTAGTGGGGGCGGGGGGGGGCAGTCCCTAAATATGGTTAGTGTTTTTGTTTGTTTGTTTTTCTTTAATTTGTTTTACACAAAACTGCATTTCTGCAAAAGTGCACTTTCACAAAAAACAGCTTGCCTTTTTATGTTTCATTGAAACGTAATTTTGATGGGTCAAAGTAGACCCATATATATATATATACATATATACTTTTAAATCTCGTAGCCCATATTACTGAACGGGAAAATGAATCTTTAACATGGTAAGTAAACACTTGGCCAACTGTAGCAAAATTCACGCCGAGGTAAGTAAAACTGACCTAGGTGTGGGGCTATGCCCCCTCACCCCCCCTTAAATAAATATATCAACTCTGGATCACACTACTGTGGAGAACAGGACATGTTGGCTTTCGCTTGAGTTCCAGTTGGCCTAGTGTTTACTTACCATGTCAAAATCTGACATACGAGATTGTGACGTTTCGTTATTGTCATCTTGAGATTTTTGCTTTTGGTAACATGGACTGTGAGATTTAGAAGTAGACCCATATCTCTCTCTCTATATATATGTATATATGTATATATATATATATATATATATATATATGTGTGTGTGTGTGTGTGTGTGTGTGTTTATAGAGTGCCTCACGAAATATTGAATGTTTGATGTGGTAAATGTTCAAAAGAGTAATCACTTTACAGTGATTTTTAAGTGTTCAAAAATATGAAAAACTAAAATTACTTTTTCGCAGGATTCAAAGCCCCCATGCAATCCATCACATCCCCGGCTAATTGGATATACTTTCCCTAGATCACATAACAACAGGGTAAGGGCACATCTTTTAACAATAGAAAACGTGTTTGCTCATATGACTGTTCACTCTTTCAGACTTCAACTCAAAGGCCCTATCCCTGTATTCTGCCTCCTATTGGCTCTTGAGGGGAGATTTATGCCTGGCATACAAGTCATTGTCTGACCCCACTCTGATGGATCTCTTGCATATCCGCAAAACAAACAGCACCAAGATTACCCTTTTTAATGACTTAAATCTTGACTGTGATCTAAATAAGACCTGCTGAAGAGACAAATATATAGCCTAGAGACTACTGCTTCTCTGGAACAAGCTCCCCATCCATGTGAAGCAGATTTTCTCCCTATCTTAATTCAAATGTAATTTGGAAAATTGGATGCAGAACAGTAAATTCATCCCTGGTTTGGCACCTGTGTCTCTAATGGAGACAGGCAATTTGTAAATGTTTAATCTCTGTGATGCCTGTCTGTACATGTTTCACCTTCTAAGCCCCTGCTTACACTTAGCAAGGGTACAAAAACTTGTCAGAGTTTTGGGATACGTGGCTAGGCCTAAATAGGCCTTTGTGGTCCTTAATCAAGTAAACAACTATGAACCATACATATATACAATAAAAAGTAATATATATGTGTATACATATATATATATATTTATATGGGTCACCTTTAGTTCATCGAACGGCCACAACATTGAAACCCAATGCATCGACATGGCATAACATCGAAAACCTGAGAGCCGACATTCCCCTCACGGTAAGTAACCATTTGGCCATCCGAAAGTCTTAATCTACTATTTAAAAAGACACACAGAAGTGGGGGGCTTTGCCTCCACACCCCCCTTATTTAATATTCCAACTCCAAGAATACACTACCATGGGGGTATGGGGCAAAGTTCATGTTTATGGCCAAATGGTTACTTACCGTGTGGGGAACGTCTGCTGTCCGGATTTTGGGTTTTGATGGTGTGGCCGTTCGATGAACTACAGGTAACCTATATATATACATATATATATATATATATATATATATATATATATATATATATATATATATATATATATATATATATATATATATATATATATATATATATATTCAGAAGACTGACAAACCAAAAGAATGAATCTCAAAACACTGAAAACATTTTTATTGCCAGGGGCAAGCCCCCTGCTCCCCTCACGTGTGGACTGCACCCCCACACCCCCGACTAATTTTATATATATGTATATGTACATATATATATAGAGAGAGAGAGAGAGAGAAAGAGAGAGAAATGGATGTGTGTGTGTATGTATATATATATATATATATATATATATATATATATATATATATATATATATATAATATACATAATAAGTGTTCATTCATAGCCAAAAATGTGCATGCAGATTAGACACAGTAATCAGTTTCACTGTCAATCTATATATACCTAAAAAAACAAATTACGTTTTGAAGTTAATAATCCTGAGGAAGAAGTGGTGAAACCAAAGAAGAAGAAGAAATTACAAACTGATGTAATCTGACCAAAAGATAACAATGCCCTTAACATACATATAACAGCTTTTCAAGATCCATTCATGTTTCCTTTACAATGGATAGTTCAGTTTTCCTTGCAATTGGCTTTGAGTATGGAGAAAGAAACAGTTTAGAAAGTACATTGAAAGATACCAGTATCTGTCCAAAAGCAGATTGTGAGCTATTTCACTTTTTCATTTACAAGGGCATCAGTCACAGGGCAGAGACACTGAGGACGGTTAGTAGAAATGAAGCTGAGTAAAAAATTAAGGAATACTCAGCCAAATTTAGGGAAGCATCAGAAACAGACCCCGGGATTCATGAAGCTAGCATCAGGTGCTGGATTAGCGTCAGCGATCTAGCGCCAAATATGGCCGCCGAGCGATTCAGGTATGAGCTGTTTCCACGTCCACTACCAGCATATGCCATGTATGCTAATTACCCCATATGCAGCAGTGTAGCATGCAAATGAAGGTATATAGCGATTCATGAAGTGGTGCAGGCATAGCGTAAGCATGAAGAAATGTAAACCAAAAAAAGGTTTACATTTTTTCAAACATAAAATTGGAACCATGAAAGCGGACCAAACTTACGTATTATAATGTTAATATATGCCAATGGCTAAATATATAGCCAATGGCATAAAAAAACATGCACAACACATAAAAAATAACATTTAATGTCATGGCCACACTAACGCAAAGTAAAGCCGCAGTGCATAGATGCACAAATGGGATCACAATAAAAATATATTTATATGTCATAAAACTGCAATGTAACACAATTCATGAATTCCCCATAATAGTCAATAGCACGCATGCTACACCACAATCATGGTGCAAGGGTTGCTAAGGGTCTGTGACAGTGTTCTGCGTGGTAACTAGTAATTAGTAGTCAATGCCATGCAAATGAGAAAAAAGTAATACTGAATCGCAAACTCCCCGCTGGCGTAAGGATGTACCATACGGCATAGCAGTACAACACCGAGGAGTGGCCTGGAGGTAAACATGACATCAAGAGAGGGGTGCACCACCATAGCTGTAAGCACATTGGAGCATTGCTAATGCAGGTTGCCTGTTGCTAAGCAAAGCCGCAGGATACGGGTGTGGAAGTAGCCATAGCTTTGCTTAGCTGAGAGCACGCAAGGTAACCAAAAGTGCATGTGAATGTGGATGAAAATGCACTCGAAACCCGGTAAACGGCTGTGCGCAGTGTGCACCACAGCTGAAACAGGAAGGATACGGGAAGACAATAAGAAAATGCTGCAGCATGGTAATTGGAGTACAAATGAGTAATTAACACCTAGGAACTCACAGTGGGCCACTGACATCAGCTAACAAGGCTGCTAGCAGCTACCTGCAGAACAGGAAATGGGAGGTGCTGTACAGCAAAGAAAAGAGAACTGTCACGGCAGAACAAAGCAAACTTGCAGTAGATCAGCTATATAGCACATTACCCAAAACAATCCTGGGTTGTGAAAGTACAAAACAAGAAAGCAGGCAACTGGATGCATGCCTGACAATGGGAGGGGAATCGGGTTGAAAAGTGAAGTAAAGGGCAATAGATGAATCATGGCAGCCAAGCGTAAGTCAAAACCAAAGGCCCCACAATAGCAGTACCTGCTATAAATCCCATAATTAAGATACCCTGCATTGCTGGAATTGCACATACACACCCAATTTCACCAGCATCATCCATTGCACAATAGTATAAGGTGTGAAAGCCCCACACACACACACTTGTGTATTCCCAGACACTCTGCACCATTGGTATATACAGATGGGGAATTTTTAATATGTACATGTTAGGGGCTGCCATAGCTTTGATTCACCAGCATGTGTTGGAGACTGACGGTGGTGTGGAGGATGATGCTGACAACCATCTCAGGCACCAGAGGAGGGGAAGAGTGCTCAGACCCAGGGTAACCTACCAGGGGCTACATGATCTGGAGATAGTAGAGCATTACAGGGTGGATAGGGACACCATACAGCAACTTGTTGAGCTGTGCTGGCCACACCTCAGAGCCAGAAGTAACAGAGGGGAACCCATCCCGGTGGACATGAAGGTATGTGTAACCTTGAGAATACTAGCCACAGGTACCTTCCAAAGTCCAAATGGGGATATCATGGGAATCTCACAGGTATCAGCATCCAGGGTACTCCACCAGTTCCTGGATGCCATGTTACCACATGCCACTGAGCACATATACTTCACCCAAAAGCAGGAGGAGTTGGCCAGCAATATGCGTCTCTTCCATCGTGTGGCAGACTACCCGGAAGTACTGGGTGCAATAGACTGTATGGACATACACATCAAGACACCACCCGGTGAGCAGGGTAGGCACTACATAAATCACAAGGGATACCCCCTTCATCTACTGCCAGGTCATGTGCAATGCTCAGGGCATTATCATGGATGTGTGTGCTGGCAGCCATGGAAGCTATCACGACTCCCACATCTGGCATGTCTCACAGCTGTTTCAGGTATTTGCCAGGGGGGCATCCCAAATGGCCACCTGGTAGACGATGCTGGCTATGCAGTGGAACCGTGGATGATGACTCCCATCAGAAATACACACACAATCACACAAGAACACCATAATGAATGCACATGCAGAAACCAGAATCATCATAGCGTGCGTGTTTGGGATGCTGAAATCACGGTTCCATTGCTTGGACATATCTGGTAGAGCCTTGCAGTACTCTCCAGGCACTTGTGCCCACATCTTAATAGTATGTGCCATGCTATGCAATATGATTCTGTGGAAACAGCTGCAGCAGGGACAAAATGGTGAAGGCCCTCACAGCCCACCACTATTGCCAAGGGCCCCACAGGCACAGAGGGACTCAGACCATGAACACCCTGTGCCAGCCCCAGTAGGCAGATGGGGCATGCCCAGTATGCCCATGCCTTGGCAAAGAGGGAACGTATAGCACACACATTAACAGTGTAGGCGCTTATGGACTGACACCCTTCTCCACCTGCACACATAGCAAACATGGATGCTACACACACGACCACCTGTAAATTGTCATGTATAGGTGGTCTACTGTGTGCATCCTACATAGGTAGCCCTCAACTATTGAACACACAACTGCCTTTGGCACAAGGTAAGTCAATACCTGAACAGTAAATTAAGCTATCAGCATGTGTCCATACTGTATGTATAAGTTCATAGATACATAGGTAGGTACATGCCTATCTGCCCGAGGCCACTCATAAGCATAGCCAAAAAGTGTCTGCTGTCGCCACCCCATTGATTAACTAACTGTCCCTCTGTGGAGCAGAGCCAATTGTGGGATCCCTGGGGTGTATCCATTGTTCCCCACCCACTCTGCATGGATTCCCTGGAGTGTTAGTGAGGGGTTTTGTATAATGTAATCAGGGATGTAGTTCCAAATAATGGTGAGTATCCATAACTGGAATCTTCTCAGATGATTTACATGTTACATTGTATACCTTAACCAAAGCTTGCAAATATAGGTAGTATTCCACAGAATAATAAAATGTGGAACACACAACCGCTGAAATGTACGTTAATCACCCTTGCACTACCAGTGCCTGCTCTGAGAGGTAAAATTATTACTGTTAGGATTAGAACACGCAACCATGTACATAATCTTCACAATAACATACCACTAAGCTACCTGAGATGTACTGATGGCAGTTATGTATACTGACAGGATAAAACACAAAAGGTAGGAATGTGTGGAAATAGGACAACCCGGCATGTACTCAATGAAAGGTGTATGGTATATATATATATATATATATATATATACATATATATATATATATATATATATATATATATAGAGAGAGAGAGAGAGAAAGATATATGTCGATATATGGGGATATACATATATATGTAGATATATAGATGGGTTAACAACATCTACATAACCATGGAGGTACATATAAATGGGATACCTACCACATACCAACGGCTTGACATACTGACTTGCGTAATCACGAGGCTTAAAGTCCGAAAGACCACAGTACCGAAACACCAGAAGTGCGAGGTTTAACATCACGATGTTAAGGGACAGTTAGTCAGTGCTTCTGGTGTTGTGGTTCAGGTAGGTTACTGTGTGTAAGTGTGTTTCTGAGGGCTGTAGTGTGTGTAAGTGTGTGTTCTGAGTGTGGTGTGTGTTCCTGGGGGACTGTAATGTGTGGGTTTGCTTTGTGCATCTCTTTGTGCGATCTAGGAGGTAGAATATTAAAGTGGGGGATGTGGGGGGCACAGACACCCACATGGGGGGTGTAGGGGGGTTTGCCCACCTGCTCATACGTAGTGTAGGATGGTTTGTTTGGATGTGGTGGGTAGCAGTGTGTCTGTGTGTGCATGTGTGTGTTCCATGTTTGTGTTACTTTCACGAGTTACTGTCGCTGTCGGTACTGGAGGGTATGGGAGTCTGTGCCCGGTACTGTGGGCATTGGAATTGTGTGGTTTCGGGATTCCGTAGGTATCCCGTACACAGTGGTTGAAGTGTTCATATATGAGTATAACATGGACCATAGCAATCACACATTCCGTCACAACTAACCTTTATGAACAAAGGATATGAAGAGTATATGCCTATGCACTATTACAAATATGTGCTATGGACATGAGCCAGTGATAGGGTTACTACCTGTCCCACTTTGTGAGGGACAGTCCCTCTTTGGGTGGTTGTGCCCTGACCAAATATATTAAACTTAGCAAATGTCCTGAGATTGTAGGACATAATTATGTCCCATATGTAATGTAATAGTTGCATACAATAGTTCTTTCTGTATCCAAAATACCTGCATGTTACAAGAAACAGGATACGCAACTAAACTGCTACAAGAATAAGCTTATATTTAGGCAAGAAAGGAAAGTTCTTTCCCTTGTACTGACCGTGGGTTTGTGTCAGTCTGTAAAATCTGATGTGTGTCCCCAAAATGTCCCACTATGGCCATTTGAAAAGGTGGCAACCCTAGCCAAAGAGGGTCAGTCACTAACACAACTCCAATGACTGCAAATACATATGACAGAAATACACAGCTTTCATGTAGCAACACTTTATTACATTCTGATGTTATACAGGAACCACTTGAGTGCTTTAATGAATCAGCCTGCAATTACCATAGTATTAGTCCACTAAAGGACAGGTGTTCAAATAGGGAAGGAACCCTCACACACATATCAATTATGTATAAAAGCAGTTCCTACACACCTGCATCTGCTATGTACACCCACCAACATCACCCCCACACCCAATAAAATTACAATACAAACTGTAATAGCATCACAAATCATTCACTCACTGTATGACATCTGCAGAAGCCTTAACATACCTTGTCAAAGACACACTAACATGGCTCTATGTGAAATTGTTGCTGTTATACAATGGAACAGCTGCTGATGTTACAGGGTTTGTTTACACTAATCCTGTTTCAGAGGGTTGTGTGTACACCGGGAAGTGTTACTAATTACTGATTAACAGCATAGTATGATACACATGTACACCAAATCAAGGATGTCTGGTGAGCACACTGTAAACCACATAACAATTCATGCATAGCCATACAGCCTTGAGCTGCCCAAACATCCTTGCCAGACTGAGACATCTGCAGAAGTATCAGGTACAAACAAACCCTGCATAAGTAACAATGTTCTGAAATATAACAGCTATACTCACATGTAGAACAAAACTTCTAGCCATTACACACAATCCACGGGAGTCATGAAGCTAATATACCTCTGTCTGTCTCCATATAGCTGTTGAAATACATCACAAACAACACATCCAGGCCATCTTCCTCGAAAGTAAGGCAAATAGACAATGCCCAAGTAGAGTACTCAATTATACACCACTGTTGCCATGGTATTGCCTAATGGCATAGCTGCACAGCTGATGTGCATCTAATTAACTACTTTGGAACACTAGTTGGTGGTCAGGATATCACGTTACCAATATTTAACTAGAAAAGGATGGCTTATGACAGCAGAACATTACAAAGAAGATTGAAGCACAAACTGAAAAGGATTGAATTAACAGTCAACGACATCTCGGGTTACTAATAAGGTATGTAGAACACTCAGTATGTCTGTGTATGTAGTACCTGTTCTGTAATATTTAAAGTGCACGCAATCCATATAGTGGAAACAGTTATCTTGTAGTGATGTATTGTCAAGCATAGTAACACTTGTAGTATTTATGTGTGTGCTGCTGTAGGTCACAAGGCAAACACTGCATACACCGCAAGGGATGCTATATAAGGGCTTTGAACACAAATATTCCTCACCAGCCGCTGTCAGTGGCAGGGCTGATCCAACAAGTATGTGCTATAACAGGGGATAGTATATGTTGATATATTGTAACAGTAGGCATACGTATGGGTGTATTACTGAGAATAACATGTTGAAGGTTGGCCTACTGTGCAATTATGATTTGCATTGTGGGATATTGTGCCAATAACTGCATAATGTACAGTATTGTAGGCAGATATGTATTACAAGTTACATAGCATTACTGTTATGTTAGGCAAACTTTAGTTATGTATATTGGCATTTACAATGCACAATAACAGGATACATATGACTTGTAGTCACTCGACAGTTTATCAGCATGATAGCAAAGTAAAATGGAAGAGCTAGTTAACTATCCATGCACATAAGACGTGTAAGTCAAAGGTAGGCACTAGGCTGTCTTACCAAGGGTATTTATAAGCCTAGCTAGAGTGTGTTGGCTTTCGTCACCCACATAGGTTAGTTCCCTGTGCCTCTGAATGGCAGAGCCATTAGTTCCCAGTGCCTCTGTCCAGCAGAGCCACTGCAGTGATCCCTGGGGTATATGTCTGTCTCCCATCCACCTGTCAAGGTTTCCCTTGAAGAGTGCTAGTGAGGGGCCTTGCCTGATGTACACTGGAATCAAGTTCCAAAGCATGGGGAGTCTCCGGATCAGGAATCTATCCATCCAGCACGTCCTAGTCATCGTTGTGGTTAGGTGTATATCCCTAGAGCATGTGGCTCTCAGGGGCCTCTGTTTAGGTGGAGCATATCGAGCAATACTGGGTTGGACATGGGCCTTGTATGTCAAGCAGAGATCAACTGTGAGTATGCGGTATGCAACCGAGTACAGCTGGAGTTTCTTAGGTTGGGCTGCATAGGTCATCTGTTTGAGGTCAGTAATCCTCTTGGTGTGGTACTGTTGTGGTTTTCCAAGCTGTTGCAGTTGTCTTGTAAGGTACATCCCAAATGGGGTGTTGTATCCTTTAATGGGTCTAATAAGTCATGAGTAGAGAGGCACAATGGCCTCCTTTGTTCTGGATGTGAACCCATTAGAGATTAGGGGGGGACCATGTAGAAGGATATTCTAACCACCTTGTCATTATGGGTATCAAAGGAGAGATTGCTATTTACTGGGGTTCCCAGATCCCTTATTACCTTTTCTGTATGTAGGGGACTAGCACCTATGTGGTAGTCTGTGGGTAATTAGTTATATCCAAAGGGGATGACTATGCACTTTTTGGCACTGAGCTTGAGGCCATGATATTGACACCAGGTATCCGTCTCAGTGTGACCCTTCCGGAGGGTGTCTTTAACAGCTGGGGAAACAATTATGTCCCCTAGTTTGCAGTCATCTGCAAACCTTTTCAGCCAAAGCCCTCTTGTGCTTGCCTGTACATCAGAGAATTATATACCGAACATGAGGGGTCCTAGGACTGAGCCCTGGGGGATGCCACTTGTAACTGGTATACAGTCAGACCTAGGGTATGCAACTCCCACTGTGTGGGTTCTGTCCATGAGCCACTTTTCAAACCATCACATGACATAGGGGTTAATGTTCAGGCGGATGGGTATGTCGATAAACCAGAATGAGGAATAGTGTTGAAAGCCTTTGAGAGATCTAGGTAGGCTGTGTGGACCTCCTTACCCTCATCTAATGCCTTGCTAACTGTCTCTAAGAAGTCCACCAGGTTTAGGAGGCATGGACTGCCCTTAACAAAGCCAAACTGGGAGGGGTCAAAGGTTTGGAGGTACCCAATGTCTCTGTGACTGAGATCCATGATGATGTGCTCCATAGCCTTGCAGACCAGGCTAGTCAGGCCTATAGGGCAATAGGTTCTGTGGTCCATTGTGGCACCACCTTTGTGGAGTGGGATAACTGTTGATGTGCACCATTCAGGGGACACAAAGCCCGATGCGAGCCTATTATTGAACATGGTGCATAGGTGGGGAGCCAGTACGTTCTGAAGTTCATGTAAAATGCAGCCTGGGATGTTGTCCAGTCCCATAGATGCTGTGATATTGGCTTTATGGTGTCCAGCTTTTACCTGCATAGTTGTGAGTACAGGGACTCTGCACACTTCCTGTATAGATATGGGCCCTTTAGGGGGTGAGAGGGGGGGAAAGGTAGCACTGAACCTTTCTGCCAGGATGTTGGCAATATCATTTGGTTCTGTAATGTTCATGCCTTTGTACTGTAACTCAGAGCAGATCTGGGTGTTGACATTGAGATATTTGACATAGCTATAGAATGATTTGTGGTTGTTGTTGAAATTAGTGGTGGTTTTGTTTTTTAGCAAGCTTTGGAGGATCTTATAAGGGATCTCACCTTCTTACTGAGGCTGACCAGGGAGCTCCTCCACTCATGGGATTGTACTCTCTTTTGCAACAGTGTCTTCCTCCTGTTGTACAGTTTGTTTATGGCAGGGGACCACCAGATTGACTTCCTTAATTAGGAGTATAGCATCTTGGTTCTGTTTGGGACAGCACGATCCATGCACTCATGTAAGTGCTTATAGAGTGCATTTGTGTAGGATTCAGCAGTTGTAACAGTATTGTCCATCTGCATGGGTGTCATAACATTCACCACGTCTGTCTTACGAAGCATGAAGTTGGCTGTGTAGACATATTATACTGTGGTTCCGTTAATGGGCGATGGGGGCGGGATGTGGATATCAACGGTGTTCAGCTTTTGGTCAGATCGGACCAATGAGGAGTTGACTTCAGGTGTGGAACACCGGTCACTCATGTTGGTAATGCCTAGGTCTAGGATATTATTGCCCCTGGTGGGTGCGTAGATATGTTGATCCAGGACATTGGTGTTTATGAATTCCAGAAAGCGTTGAGCTAATGAGTTGGTACACAAGTAGTTTTCTCAGTTAATGGTGGGGTAGATTCAGTGAGACTATGTAATGAGTGTGGTGTGGTGCGAATGTTTACCTTCTCCACATGACTGTCAGGGTCAGGCTTGGTTGGAGAGAGCTTTACCTCCATTTTGGCTAGATAAGTGCATCTCTCACAGGTTGTAGTGTTGGGTGGTAGATGGAGAACGTTGTCTGTGTACATGAGGCAATGTCTACATTGCCTCAAGATGTCCAGATTCATCAGATAGACAGGAGAGAACACTGGCAGCTGACCCTTGGACATGCCTGAATATAAAACTAATTTCCCCTAGATAAGTGAAGAAAGTGAGTACAAGAGCTATTTTACTCTAAGCAAGTGAGAAAAGTATGTACAAAACCTGTTTACCTCTAGGTAATGAGGAAGATTGAGCGCTATAGTAATTAGTAGCTTACGTAGCGCTTACAAGTTCTGAACAAGAGCTGAGCATGAATAAGCAATCCAGATGGGGTCTTAGATAACATAAACACACTGCCCCCCCCAACAGGTACACAATCATATATCCATGTACACCTCAGAGCCCCTGTATCCACAACTATGCAGGTACAAGCTGCACTCAGGCTGCATAGGACCTGTCCACATCACAGGTTGTATCATACACATATGGCAAAACAAGTTGCTATCCACGTACACATCATGTAAAACATAGCTTCATGTCAGGCTGTGTACACACTGAATGGTGCACACCAACAGGTATCACAACCCACAAAGGGGGAGACACCACTGATAATGGAAAGTACTGCACTACTACCCTGCTGAGTCTGGTCTGAAAGGCCATGAATCTTGATCAAATTATTTGATGTCAGCAGTACAGATGTAGATGACAGTAAGCTTGATTTCACACTGCATATCATAACCTTGCCAGGTCATAGGACATCATCACCCATACTGTGTTCCACCTACACTCGGTATACTCGATGTACATTCCTATGTCACAGGAGTGTTTTGCAACGGGACTGCTGGCAGAACCAACACTACAGAAGGTGTCTGAATAAAACATGCACATCACACCAGTGCCAGTTACAGTAAGACAGGGTTAATTAATTGCATCCCCCCTCATTGTAGTCCATACCACACAGAGAAACAGAAAGCATCTGCCTATTGAAGTATGCGATTGGCTATGACCTAGGAGCAATAGTCGACTCAGAGTGTTGTGGACAACATACAGAAGGGGCTTTGTGGGTGAGGTGTGTGTGACATATGGCCACAATCTGACAGCTACATATTGCATTGTCACCCCTATGTTAATAACCCTGTACCCATGAACTACCACCTAGGCAGTGGTCAACATAATGGACATTGTGTGTAAGGGATGCAGCTGGGCAGTTGTCTTTCCTGTGATAGCTACGTCACCACACCTGTCAGGTAGTCATATGTGGAAACCCTAATCATGACAGGGTGACATCCGTGAATATAGAGATCATTGTCCAGCCATATACAATACTCAAGTGACCCATATCAGATTACATATTTCCTTTAAGGGGTATTGGCCATGTGCAGATGGCCTACACCAGCCTTCCCATTCCCCATCTCCACTATGTAGCATGATGCATACCCTGAATAAATCCATGTCCAACCCAGTGATGTTGAACATGCTACACGTACACATCCTGATCTCAAACACATACTTGGGAGGGTGGCCTAATGGTTAAGGTGTTTGCCTTACAAACACAAGGTACAGGTTTTGAATCTCACAGAGGATAACTGGCTAGGCTTAAAATGGCTCGCAAGGGCAGTTAGCCTAGTACTAACCTATGAACCTATGAACCTAATCAATTCATGGACATCCACCTCCCTAGTACTAGGATCACCACATGCTGGACAGATCCTTGTCCCATACACTTTACATAGTCCTGCCATACTATGCATTCCTGCCCAGCAAAGCTGCACATCGCTTTCCTCTCAAACATGGTGTGATGACCGCATGGTAAATGTATCATTAACCCTGTGGATCAGTTATGTGGCACTGCTCCACCTGGCCCCAGAGACCTGCTTGTCGGCTATAGCCAGGTAACCTTTCATCCTAGATTCATACATGGCCCATGGCATAGAGCCTACTAGTTGACTTTGACTGTACATGCTATAGCTGATATCCATCCCTGCAAATACCATCTGGCTAGCCAGTGTCCTGTGTGTATCACATGTGCAACACAGATGATACATGGCAGGATGTTGAATTGCTGTACAGTGCCATATAGATGTATATGGCAGAATACGTACATGTAAAACCTTACATGAGCAAGTCTGCAGGGTTACAGGTCATGTCTGTGAAGGCAGTGTAAGTCTTTATATGTGACATATACACAGCATCAAGGTCAACTGCATTAATGTGGACACATCCAGCCATGTGCTGATAGGTAGGAACACCAGTACAGGCAAACAGACATGCCCACATCAAGACAGCATCCACATGTAGTATGAGCAATGTAATCAGGTGACACACACACATATATATGGTGATAATATCCACTCACCACTGAGTGTCACATGTGTGTGACACAAACATGTCAGTGGTGTCAGTATCATGTAGATTTGCAAATACAACTATGTAATCGTAATAAATGCGATACACATGTATGTTCAGCTGTAGCTCTGTATGTCTCTGTGAGTTACTGTGACCTGTCGCCACCATTATGTCTTCCAGGTATGCTGCGTGCAAGGCTACCCCTTTACACCCGCTTGGAGGATGAGGCTCTCATCCCATACCTACATGACAATCATGATATCCTGTTCAGCCATGTGCCACAGGATGTACAGCAGTGGGATGCCCTGTGGATGGAACTTCACAGGAGGGTTAATGATGTGGGTGGCCATAACTGCACTTACCAGCAGGTGCACAGACACTGTACAGACCTCATTAGAGGGACAAAACAGCATGCAAATGCAATCGCCACTGAACAAGGTGCAACAGGTGGTGGACCACCAACCCAGCCCCCACTCACACGTACCGAGGAGCTACTGGCCAACCTGGGGACACCTGCAGAACAACATCCACAAGTCTTAGCCGATGTTGTGGTGGTGGGTGTCTCCCAAGCACCGAGCCTGGAGTTGCCTGTTAAGTCACTACTGCACCTATAACAACTATATTCCATATAGTTGCATGTGTCACTGTACAATATGCAATGTAACATCATATGCAAGGCATGTATACACACATGCCACATACTATAGTATGCTACTCTGTGTATGCACACATGTGCATACACCATAGTATAGTCTAATGTACTGGTGTATGTGATAACATGCACATTGCACCCTGTAGCTATCATATAGGTGTGGATAATGCTCATACTGCTGTGTTACTCCTATTTAGGTACCTCTGGTGTTCCGCTCTGACAGCAGCCCATAGCAGGTGAGACTGTTATTATTTATCAGACATCGTAATGCACAGATCTATCTGCCATGTGGCTATTTACCACATGTACACATAATGTATGGTCTTCTCACAATATACAGGTTGGGCCTGCAGTGCATCACAATGCCTACCCATGTGCAACACTTTCAAACTATGTGAATCACAAACATGAATCCTCACAAACTGTCATTGCCAGATGTGTGGACAGCTGTGCATACAATGGTGGAGGTGCTGTTCACTGTAGGGACATGTACTACAGATCAGAACTACACATGTGGGGAATACAAACAGTACTACACAGTGGGCTGGAGTATGGCCAGCCCACAGGATTCACTGGTGTGGATCATAGCCCTGCTATGAATGTCACACAATGTGATGTGCTATCTTGACATGTCCATAACATCTAGTGGCTTGGCTGCAACACTGCCTAACTAACATGAAAAACATATCCCACATGCCACCCTTTGTCTGCATAACCCTGTCGCCAGTGGAGCATATGACAACTATGGGTGTTTGTCATATGGGACAACACAGACATGTGAAATAGATGCCCGTCACAATAATTTGGCCAACACATGTACACACATGGCCATGGATGATGGCCAGAGACATGAAGCAACACACACAGTAGACGTGATGTGCTTGTGTGTACACCCTGTCGTACAATGGCTACACATGGTCTAACTATAGCCTTTGCGTAATGGTTATACTGCAGATGTGAAACACTAGACATTCGAGAGGCCTGTGCACATCTTGTGTAGCCATGCCATCAATCCACCACATAAGATGTGTTGAACATCTTGAGGGTGTCACAACATGACAGCAGTCACCTGTACAGTATCCACATCAGCCCACAGATACATTACATTCCCCTTGCTGGTGTCGGACATCAATGTCATACTTGCTCCTCATATGTGTGTGTGTGTGTGTGTGTGTGTGTGTGTGTGTGTGTGTGTGTGTGTGTGTGTGTGTGTGTGTGTGTGGTACACAGATGTCATGTGGGACATGGTGTACCGACATGTTTACCATGTCTGGCCATAGTTGCTATGCAGCAGCAATATGGTTGCAGATGTGAGGGGTGTCATCCGTATACCCTTCAGTGACCTGTGTCACACATTCCACATCATGGTTTAGTGTGTATACACCTCAGTGACGTGGGTCACATTCCACAGTACATATGTATTGTATCTGAACACAGTCATGGCTATGAACTGTGTCTGTAACTCACACTGTATAGCAATAGAGATGCCTCATGATTCCTTGCAATGGCCATGCACATCAGCTAAATGTGCAGTATATCTTTAGGGCGGACAGACAACACTGCATTGGGACACCATTATCCCACTGTATATTTGACAGGACACCATTGTGTTAATCATGTATGCATGTCACTGCACATGTCAGCAGATCACATGTCATACTACATGTGATCATCAAGGTCATATGCCATACATCAGACAGGTGTACTGTTGACCTGTGCTGGTCTACATGGTGTAACACAGGATGTATGCTAACTACTACTATGATTGTGTAATTTGCATGCCGTCTGCTATGACACATGCATGCTGTTGTGTACAGCCCAGGGATCTATGATAACTACCACTATTATTGTCTGTGCTGCATGCCGTATCACATGCATGTTGCATGCTTTCTGCCATATCACATGTGTTTGTGTCTGTGTGTGAGTGTGTTTCTGTGTGTGCGTCTATTGTATAGATTGTAATGTACAGTTCTTGTCTGCCTTCACAGGTGATGTAGGTGCGTCGCCCTACTGTGGTTCATCTAATGTTAGTGTCCCCACAGACTCTAGCAATGATGATGAATATATGATTGAGGCACAGGCAGGGTTGTCAGGGGCTGAATCTGTGCCATTGGTTGCCATTCCACCTATATCCCCCTCATCCCCGCACACAGATCCCATGCCTGCACATACCCCCATCACCAGTGGCCATAGAGGAAGGACATTTGATGTGTGGTAACTTGGAACAGGAAAGTGTGGGGGCTATGGAAGGTGTGCCCGCACACCTTGGTGTCAGCCAACTGACTGGTGGTGCCCCACACAGGCACATGGCCAGTGCTGCTCATAGGAAGATCTCTGGCCAACATGCTCCTGCAAGATACAGCACAGCAGCTGGTGTCACCAGACACATGTTTCAAGCTGTAATGTAGGCACAGGCACGTGCTGAACAGCACGACAGAGAAGATCAGAGGCTTCAGAGGGCTGCTGTTATTTCTTTAAACAACAACAGCCAGGCAATGGTAAATGCTCAACAGCAGATTGCTGAAGCTTTGGATAGATGGTTGGGTGACATGGTTGGAGTCCTTGACCGTGGCATGACAATCCGCGAGCATGAGCTGTCTGTGTTGGAACATCTGGCAGGAGAGAGGCGTCAGGCATGTGGATGTAGGCCTGCTACATCACCTGTTTCAGGTCTACGTGTACGAGGTACCTCACATGTCTGCTCCCATAGTGGCGGTAGCAGCAGCAGTTCATCTGGTGCTGTGCTGTCCACACCACAACACAGCAGGCCATGTGCACATGACCCTGGACGGTCCCAACAGGGACATGGTTCCAGTGAACAAGTGTCATCAGACAGTATCCAATCTGCACCTCTGCCTGGTAGTGCCCGTGCAACCCCTGGCAGGCACAAGTCACATGTCCATGGCCGGACACCGTGAACTGTAAAGCCTGGCCTATACAGTCCGCAGCTGTCAATAATACCCCTGTGTAGGCATTCACTATTGAATACACCTATGTCACGCACATACAGATACCTCACATGTGTGAGATACATGCCCCTGCCTATGTCCTGCTTTCTACATTTCAGTCTGTACAGATGTGTACACTAGTGTACAGGAGAGTGAGTAACAATTGAGATGTATTCCCCACCATACGTGACAAATATGAACACACACGCAACCACACATGCCAGTACTGTGAATCAAAGACTTGCCTAGCTCATGATATGTATGATAGACTTACAGCAGTATTGCATGCATTACAAAGTGTACTGATGCTTCCTTTGGCAACAGTGCTGATATATGCACACGGGACGTCTTAACTGTTAACAGGTGTCAAGTGATTTACCTTCGGTGTCAACTGTGTGTTATGTCTTTCAATTAATGAAGCCATTGCTTACCGGTTACACAGGTTATTGCAGGACTGCATGTGACACACCTGTGTGCTGTCCTCAGCAAATGTCCATCTGCAAAGAGGCCCCACCACTTAGTTATTTCCACACATCTGTCCATACCTGAGGTACATCTTTCCATACATTCAGCATATCACCATATACAGTTGGCAATGTTGAGGCTGCATTGCAACTGCATGAGGTACTAAAATACATGTCACCTGCATACATCAGCAACTGCACATGCATGGTATCTGAATGCACACCACTAAATGTACATGTTTGTAGGCATTGCAATTGGTGGACATGTGTAATGACATACATGACACATGGACAGTTGTATGATATGATAGGTGAAATGGGTGACCGGTACAGAGGGAATGTTACCTCTGCCAACACTGATATCACACCTTATGTACTGTTAGCATTCAGCAGCCATGGACCTACATTCCATGTGCATGTGTGCAATGGCTGTAGCCACCTGTTTGTACAAAGGACAACTACAGCTATACTATTTACATGTATGTTTTGTGTGTGTGTGTGTGTGTGTGTGTGTGTGTGTGTGTGTGTGTGTGTGTGTGTGTGTGTGTGTGTGTGGCATGTACATACCCAGGGCAGGTACATGAATGTCATATCCAAACAGGAGGGTGTGTACTGGAGTACAGCAACAGTCATCTGCTAATGCTGTAAATAACCGAGAGCCCCTGGTATGTGTACAGCTGACCTGGTTACAGACAGTGGTATCATTGCATTGCATAACACATGATGCAACTGTGTCAGTATATGGGTACTCTCTGCAGTTGATATACATTTTGGTACAGTCCACTGGTCAAGGGTCATATGGTGGTGTACTATTATATGTCCTACAACATGTATGGATGTGTGTTGGTGGACCGAGGGCATGGTGGTGTCTGAGGTTTACATCCTAGAATGCAGCATGTGACACTGTGTCCTGCACATGACTCATCTGTGATGCCTTTCATGGGGGTACTGGTCAGTACATGTGAGTGCCCTCTATGTATGTGGGGACGCCACCACCTGGAGCGGTCCTTACTTGTGTTATGGCCCACATGCCTGGTTTTGAGGTATATGGTGGTAGTGCTATTGTGCACTACAGAGCCATCAGCCAGGTGTTCCTCATTGCACAGATGTGAGTACTCCCCATTGTTGGATCTACAGTGAGCAGCTGTGATTATGGACGCTACACATCTAGCACTGGTTAGCAGAAGCACACAATGCAGTTGTCCTCTAGGTGTCAGGGTGTTATCCTGTGTTTAGGACATTTGCCTTGGAATGGCACTATTTGGGCAGATACGACTTAGGTATTATCCCCACTCCCTTGAATCATGGATACATATGATATGTGTCAAAGGCCTGTCTACTGTCAGTTAAGTCATCCCAGAATGACAAACACTGGACAATCTCGTACTTACAGCAGGACATTGGCTCATTGTGTTGGTCAAGCAGTTGCTACTTCTAGCAAGGCTAATTGTGTTGGTAAAGCAGTTTCCACTCCTAGCAAGACATCACTGCGAGTGATGATATTGTGCTTGGTATAGAATGGTACATCTAAGGTGATGGACAGCAGTAGAGGTTGTGTAAAAGACTGGTGTCAGATATATGTAGAGCAGTATTTCCTGCTAACAATGGCAACTACTAACATCAGAGCCCATTACAATGTGTTTTTTACGTCTACCTGTAATAGCATGGCCACTGTGGCCTTCCGTGTTTAGAATCAGAGTGAATCCCAGACAGCCCTGTGCTACTAAGTGTATGAGCATGCCCAGTATAACCTAGTGTAGATGGACACATAGTGCATTCCAAACAGCCCCGTGCTACTAAGTGTGTGAGCATGCCCAGTGACACTTTGTGTCAGTTATGTGCCTCTGTGTATGGGCATGGCCATTGTAACCCTGTAGAGTGATAGTAGTCTTCCATTCCACTGATGGGCATACTCCAGGTCAGGATGGATTCCTACTTTAAACACACAGGTTCACAGGTATGTAGATCTTAACTGCTAGCATCCCTGTTGATGTCCGCATTCCTAGAAGGTCATAATGACAGTCTTGAAATGTGTAGTCTGTGTGGCGAGGCCCATAACTATGTAATATTGTAATAGTGATCTGTAGATAGGCAGGTGTTCCGTTCCCACCACTGGCGCGCGTGTGTGTGTGCGTGTGTGTGTGTGTGTGTGTGTGTGTGTGTGTGTGTGTGTGTGTGTGTGTGTGTGTGTGTGTGTGTGTGTGTGTGTGTGTGTGTGTGTTTGTCCCCATTTTCCTGAGGACTGAAAAATGCTTTCAGACTCCTCACACTCCATAAATTTCTTATACCTACCTTTGGCAAGGCTGATGATGTCACCCATCTACAAATACACCTCTGGGAGTGCTGTGTCCCAGTAATCTTGGTAGCGCGTTCTGTAACTGCGTAATGCTGTAGTGTAATAAAGTAGTTAGGTCGGTGTTCTAATCCCAGACTTGCCATATGTGTGTGTGTGTGTGTGTGCTTGTCCCCATCTGCCTGAGGACTGAATAATGCTTTTAGACTGCTCACACTCCATACATTTCTTATACCCACCTTTGGCAAGGCTGATGATATCACCCATCTGCAAATGCACCTCTGGGAGTGCTCTGTCCCAGTAATCTTGGTAGCGCATTCTGTAACTGTGTAATGCTTTAGTGTAATATAGTAGTTAGGTCGGTGTTCTAATCCCAGACTTGCCGTGTGTGTGTGTGTGTGTGTGTGTGTGTGTATGTGTTTGTTTGTCCCCGTCTGCCTGAGGACTGAATAATGCTTTTAGACTGCTCACACTCCATGCATTTCTTATACCCACCTTTGGCAAGGCTGATGATGTCACCCATCTACAAATACACCTCTGGGAGTGCTGTGTCCCAGTAATCTTGTTAGTGCATTCTGTAACTGCATAATGCCGTAGTGTGCTAAAGTAGTTAGGTTAGTGTTCGAATCCCAGACATGCCAAGTGTGTGTGTGTGTGTGTGTGTGTGTGTGTGTGTGTGTGTGTGTGTGTGAGTGTGTCTGCCTGTGTGAGACAAGTACAGTGCTTTGTAGAGTATGCACTCTCCATACTAATTGCATGACCACCTTTGTCATTCCTGCTGTTGTCACCCACCTAGGTATACACCTGTAGGCATGCTGCAACCCAGTATTCACTGTAGCATGTGCCCTAAAAGTGTAATGCTGCAGTGTGATATGGTAGGTAGGGGTTTGTAGACATGACATGGCACGTGTGTGTTTGTCTGTCAGAGCCTGTGTAGAGGTGGCTGTGATTGGCTTACAATTGGACATGTTTGGGAGCGGATTTTGTAGTTTTCCTATATGGTGTCCGTCTTATGACACATTGGCCACCTCACGAGGAGTACAGCTGTCAGTCAGCCCCAGGACTGTGTTGGCAAGCCATACCCATACATCTGGCAAAAGGCCTGGTGAACAAGTTATGCAGCCCTACTAGTACCCAGTATATGTCTCGCACCCATGTGCCATGCACAAACAAACTTGCCTAGGATATCCTGCTATGTTGCTAGTACCATGCACATTGATGACAGATAGTAGGCATGGTGTGAATGCAGTGGCCTGCAAAGGACATGGCAGCCTGTACAGTGGTACAATAGGCACATGTATGCAGACATTGTGCCTTCACTATGTTCCACACTGGATGCCTGCAACATATGTGGTGCCATCAAATGTGATCCAGAAAGACCAGACAATGCTGTACACATGTGCCCTGCATGGACCCATGCCACTGACACCACGGAATACCTGTATCATACTATCAATGCAGGTGCAGGGTCGACCTGCTCACTATAAGCAGGTTTCACCACACCAGGCCAATATTGGCATATCGAGGGATAACAGGCTATGTACACAACATGTGCCTGCCAAACCAGGTACACCTGTACATGTCACTGTACAGTATTGTGCTACATGCACTTCCCAGGCAATGTCCATGTGAATGACTATCAAACACAGACATGGCATGCATTGCAAAGCTATGGCCACACACATTGGTAACCAGGATGTCAGGCCAGATCACGCAGTACCCATCTGTGTGGGACATTGCAGACATTACACCCCTGCACTGCACACCATTGTCGGGTGACGCAATGCCAAGGATTACCCCTCACCCAGCCTTGTACAGCCATCTTGCACAGCCAACCACTACACACCCATGAAGCAATGCATACCTGCATGCCAATACTGGCACCTTGTCTCTGCGTGTGGGTTGTGATGCTCCCAACCACAGCCACTCCCAGTATAACCCTCATTGGCATAGCAACAGATGCCAAGCACTTTCACATGCCCTAGCCCATAGAACCTCCAGATATCCCCTGTGGTGCATGTAGTCTTGTGAATTACTGCAGTGTAGCAAACTAAGTAGTTAGGTTGTGTATTTGTGGCCCTGGCAAAGAATGTCAATGCATGTCCATTAGAGAGTGTGGCTGTGGTGACAATGGCATCTATTCACGTGGACAGCCATGTGTGTTACACCTAATGTATGTCTACTATATCTCTGTTGCAGATGTCACTCACCTACACACATATATGTTCTTACAGCACAGCAACATGTTGCCTTTGTGGCACATGTAGTAACATCATGCACATGTAATAGTAATGAGTAGTGATTCAGGGGTTTGACCCCTGTACTGTTAGGTGTGTGGCAGACAATGCTTAGGGTTAAGTCTCAAAGCTCTTCCCAGTGTACTTTGCCTGTCCCACACACACACTCTCTGGTGGATATGAAGGAGTACACCTGTACAGCAGCAGCATGTGTATTGTAAGTGATGGACATGGTCAGGTGATGGCCTCTGCACCTATTGCAGTCCTCATCTAGCTGATTGCATGTGGTACAGCTGTGATGGTGTTCCCATAGTCATCGGCATGATAAACACAGTACACTATCTAAGGAAAACATGTTGTTATTTGGCCATGACAGTCGCTGTGAGTAGTACCTCAATGTGGTGTTCTGACATGGCATCACAGATGATATCTAGATGTACCTCAAACATTTTACACAGTGGGAAATAGCCTAAAGAGAGGATTGTGATGTGCCACACATGACTACAGCATGTAAGTGCAGCTATGCTGCATTGAGTCTACTGCCTGTTTAACATGTGTGTGGTAATGGCTATTCTGCATGTTATAATACAGACATGACAGTAATTTGTTCATGAGGGACCCCCATCTGTAGGGCCATCTGTGAACTGGTCAGTGTGTGCAACCATTTGTTTCCTGTGTTACACACTGAACACACATCTGTGCACAGCAGAAGCATGGTGTGAGGATTGCAGACAGTACATGATGATAGGGATGTGTTACTGCCATCGCATCCCTGACTGGACATGTGTCACATGAGACAGTGGTATGACAGACACTGTCTGGGGTTCCCAGTGACAAGCCAATAATGGGCAACTGTTCATAGCTGCAATCACATGTCTACTACACATTGTACAGATGACATGCAGTATATATGCATGTGTTGTGCTCCCTCTGCAAATGTATACCATCTGTTGTGTTAGGTTGATGATGATATCTATGCATACTGTTGTAGGTAATCCTGTATGCTGTTGTGTTGGGTTGATGGTGTTATCTATGCATACTGTCGTAGGTAATCCTGTATGCTGTTGTCTATCACTAAGACATATGTGGGTTTAAACTGCAACACCATAGGCTGAAAGGGTTAGGAGGTCCCAGCAGAACCTCCTGTCCCACTTCAGCTGACCATGGCACCAGGCACAAGCACATCTGGGGCCCAGCCTTGGACATCAACCTCTGTTGGCTCTGCACCACCTTCTGCTGGTACCACCAGTGAGGATGGAGCATGTCCCCCCTGGGAGAGGGACCAGACAGGTACATGTCTGCTGTCGTGTAGTCCCGGACGTGTTGCGTTGGTGGGTCACTAAGGGGTTCTGAAGCCAGATACATCAGCTCAAGGGCAGAATGTCACATTTGCAGGGTGATGCTGCCCCTCCTCGACAGCCCCCAGCACTGCCTGCTTTGCAGCTGTTTAGGTGCAGTGGCAGTTGCCCATGGCTGGGGACCTCCATCCCACTGTTCCCATGGGCTTGTGAATGCCGAACACACATCCCCGCCCAGGGTGTATCCCCCCACATGTGTCATATACCAACCCTGTATGCTGTCTTTTGTGAAATCCTACCTATTCTCCACAGCCATACCTACACTCCTTCCCCTACATCCGACCCTCACCTATGGAAACATAAGGCCAATTGGTTCCTAGGACAACATCTGCCCTATACATAGCTGTCCATTATGCACATGTGCCCACTGGATACATGAAACACTTGTAATATGCATCACTACATACTCCTGTTATCCTCACCCCTGTTCCTCAGGCGCACAATCCTGGTATGCACATCACTCCTACATGGTCCAGGTACACATGATGAGGGCGACCCCATTGTACCCACAACACTAAAGGTCCCTCTATGGTTACCCCCATTTATCTTTATCATGATGATGATGATGTTGCAGACAGCACCTTGCAAGAGTCCTGTTCACATATAATGATTGGACAGGTACTGTTGTGTTAATTTACATTACATGCACAGAGTGATGTATACGGCCAATGTACAACTATTTGTGTGTATGAATGACACATGTCTGTCTGAGGGAGTCTTGAGATCACATAGAGCAACACCACTACATAATACAGGCGTCGCTGGTGTTTCCCGTTTCATTCGTTTGCAATGCTTTGTTGCCACATGGTATGTTCCTGATATATCTCTATATATGTATGTACCTATATGCTGGACATAAACACTCACATATACAGCTACATGATGGGATACATTCCTAAACTGTTGAATGACTGCGCTGTATGATATGTTTGTGGTACTGTCTATTGTCTGTATATCTGCCATGGCGTATTGGCAATTCACATTAGATGTGTGCGCAGGGTCCTGGTTCCGACCCTTGCAGAGGCCGTTTATTTGGTTGCAGGGCAGAGCAAGGCCATTGGATACAGAGGGAGTAAGGCACATTAAAGCAGTTGGGAGTGGGTGTGCATGGGTTTGCACAGTGTTAAGCACTGCTGACCTCTGTTTACAGCTTCTTACACTCGGTTAGCCTCTACATTGCTTTACCAGTGTAATACTTGCATACTGGTAGCCAAACATGCTTACACCCGCTTGCTACCGCACTTGCAAATGCACTGACATTGGTGCTTGCATCTGTCACTCACACACCTGGGTGGGAGCAAGGACCACAATATTACCTTGTGATGCCTATTACATCGGACAACATGACTACAATATCGGGAATGGCTACCCATTAGGCGACGCCATGGCTTTTGACTGTACAGTATCAGTGGCCTGTCCAGTGAATTAATCATATTATTTGTGTGTTTCTCATACAATCTGCTCCAGTCTGGATAATACATGGGAACTGAGACTCCTCAATACAGATAAGTAATTGGGTTTTGGGAGCCACATCCGTCAGCCGAGTCATGCTACCGCATACCTATTATAGGTTTGCCACCTTTTTGATTGGCCAAAGTGGGACCTTATTAACACCTGTCCTACTTTGCGAGGGACAGTCCCTCTTTAGGCAGTTGTGTCCTGCAAAAGTAATCAACACATAGCAAATGTCCTGATTACAGGACAATATTATATTCTACATTTTTTTAATAGTTGCATAAAACAGCTATTTTATATATGAAACTTCTATATGTTATGTGAAGTAGCATAAGCAATTCAAATGTTACTAGAATAAGCTTTTATTTGTGAAAATAAGTATAATTCTGTACTATGCATGGCTGTAGGTATGTTTTGTCCTGGAAAGTCTGACATTTCTACAGAACATGTCCCACTTTGGCCATTTAAAAAGGTGGCAACCCTATAGGACCTTTATGTAGAGACATCAGATTTTGCAGGGCAACACATACCCACAGCCAGTAGAAAGGAGAGTACTTCACTGTTTTGCCTAAATAAAAGGTTATTCTTGTAACATTATAGTTGCTTATACTGCTTCTTATAACATTTAGGTGTTTCAGATACAAAATAATTGTTTTATGCAACTACTACAGACAATATAGGAAATCTTTGCCCTAAATCACAGGACATTTGCTATAATTATATTTATTTTGCAGGACATAACTGCCCAAAGGAGAGTGTACCTCACATAGGTGGACAGATGGTAACCCCAACCCTATTATTCTATCATCTTTCTAAGGTAGTCGGCGGAGCATGCGCTTTCTCTCACTAGCAGACCTCTCATACGAATGGGGAAGAATGAACACTGAATCAGGGACACTGCATAACAACCTCAGGGACACATTTAGAAGTTTGGTGCTATTAACCCGACACATTGACGAACCCAGAGCACATATGTATTCATGCACATTGTCTGAGGTACATGCTGTTTATGACTCTTACATGTTGTCATTATTCATTACGTGTATTCCGCCACCTTCCCTCCTAATATCACTAGTTCTAGGAGGGTTTAGTTGGGACAGTGTTAGATTCTGATTCGTAATCACAGACATCCCTGGTAATTGGGGATTTTTCAATGGCATGGTCCCTATGTGTGCCCCCAGTGGTTTACTGACTATCCAGCAGATGTGCTCTTATGGTTTGGGAGGTATGGGCATCTGCTATCCCCACATCAGAATATTACTTACATCCACGGGGCGGTCCTAATATGTCTCTGCCAGCCAACACCTGCACGCCTAGGCCCATAATCGCATACCCATAGTTCCCCTACCTGCCACTCCTCTACAGCACTCATCCTTACTGTGGGCACAGGTAGGGTATAAACACCCCTACACACTGCCCACTCTCCCCTTGTCAGGACACATGTTGTACGTTGTGTCAACCCATGTGTTATCAGGATTGCACAACCTACTGGTCCGTGTACAGCTATATCCTGGTAGCAGCAATCTTTACAGGGCTTGGCTACAAGAAAAAAAATTTTGGTGTCCCACAAGGGACATCGCTGTCCATGTTTAAAGTGTAGACCTTGTAGATCTCTCCCACTGGTAGTTTCCTGCTAGTGGTCTGGGAAGCAGTGGTGTATTTACGTTTATTGCGTGTCTGTATGTCTCACCGGCCTAACTGGGGGGGGGGGGGGAGGTAAACATTTGTTTACTGGACCTCCCATCAACATATGCCCAGTCTGAACATATGTTACCCGCAACTGCTGTAACATAACCTAGGTATATACATGTGTATATTTACTGTAACATATATTATATATCTATTTACATTAATATATACAGATATATCTGCATATGTATGCATACATGTATATTCATATCTTGCTGTCTCTCTCTCTCTCTCTATATATATATATATATATATATATATATATATATATATATATATATATATATATATATATATATATATATATACATATATATCTATCAACATATGGGTCTATAGTTGTCTGCATATGTACAGAGTCATATGTGGGTATGTATCTGTATTCTTTCTCTGTATGTATGTATGCATTCGTACTATGCCGAGGGAGAAGCATATCTCTATCTCGCTATGGGTACATATACACACACATAGCTCTTCTTATATAAATCTACATCTGGTTATTCCATTCTATGCCATATAGATTACACATTGTTTTAGTGGGTCTCGCAGTGGGTGTGGCTGCTTGTTGGGTAACGCTTCTGCCCAATGAACACATTCGCTTGCTTCCCTAGGGCTGCCCATATTGCCCAACATCAGCCAACACCTGCACACCTAGACCCATAAGTAGCTACCCATAATTCCCCCACTCTCGCCTTCTCGACAGCACCCATCCTTACTCTGGGACCTGGTGGGTTCTGGACACACCACTACATGCAGCCCACTCTCCACTTCATGGGACCCATTTCATACAAATGTCTCGGCCCATGGGTAATCTAGGTTACCCACCCTTTTATTCCGAGTCTGTATACACCCCAGACATAACGTAATGTAATGCTTGCTATGTTGGTAAGACAATTAGGAGATTAAAAGACAGGATAGGTGAGCACCTTAGAGCTATCAAGAGTCATGATACACACAATGCTTTATATACACACAGTACAAAGTGTACTAATTTTAGGAGATTTGTATTTTTTGTCATAGACAGTGAAAGAGGAGGAGATGAAAAATTAAAGGTGGAACTTTTGGAATATAAATGGTAGATTATTTTAAATGCCTTTATGCCACCTGGGCTTAATGGATACATCTCTATAATGCCCATATTGAAGCAAAAGGTAAACTTTTTTAGATATTAAAATGATATAATGTTCAAGTGTATAAATTATAAAGTAATTTATCTGATATGCATATATTTTTAATGTATTTTCATGTACGTTTTATGTGTATCTTTTATAATCATTGTTAACTCTGAGGCTGGGACTGTATTATTATTGTCATTATTATTTTTTTAACACATGCTTCTTTAAGAACAAGGTAATTATGGCTTTGGTTAATTGGAACATTGTTTAACCAAGATGTATAAAGCATTGGCTTAACTTGATTCCATTCACTCTGATGATGCCATGTGCTGATTGTGAAACCGCTTAGTGTGTGGATCATTAAAAATGCTTCGGAATACTTGGTTGGTCATGGTTTTGTTTATTTTAAAATTCTACAAGTTGTTGAGAATTTAATGATTATTTATCAACATATGTAAGCGCTGTTTGTTTTACCACACAATTGTGTTTGCGTGTGTGTGTGTGTGTGTGTGTGTGTGTGTGTGTGTGTGTGTGTGTGTGTAAATGTACCAGAACAAGGGGTGTGTATAATATCTGAACAACCAATAGACTGAAAATAAAATTATCCCTTGATTTTAGGGATGCTGAGAAAGAGTGATTATTATTATTTATGAAAATGAAAAGGGGAAGGTAATCTCCAGTATGTTAATGGTAATAAAATAGTATTTAAAGGTGTTTTGCAGTTGTAGAACAAATAATATAGAATATTGTATCTATTGTAACTGTTCAGTACCTAATAATGTGAATTTATATCAAGATATGAGAGTTGAATTCCTCACTTGTTTTATATAGTACACTGGTTAATGCAGTTTTTTCAACAGACTGGCAATACAGGAAGAAGTGAAATTGTACCTTTGTACTAAACAAAATTTGAATCATGGGACCCAGATTATTTATTACTTTTGGTTGTGAAATATAAAGACTATGACAGGCCATACAACATTACTGGCATTGTCTAACCAATGATAGATTTTTCAGTACCATTCTTCACATACTGATTATCTTAGAATTCGTTTTCTATATTAGATTGATATATAGATATAGCTACATTAAGGTAGAACAAGAGGTATGCTTCCCTGACACTTTTACATTTTTTGGAATAGTCAGTATTGTCAAACATTCCACTCCAGATTTTTTGCAATAATGTTAGATAAAAAGAACATTTATGGATCATTAACACTGAGGGCTGGATTCTGTAAGTTCATAAAAGCTATTTATAGACAGTGCAGCACACCAAAGGAAGACTTCAGTGCACCTACTGATGAGGCAATTTCAGAAGACAAGCTGAAAACAGCCCAGGTACTTACATATTCAGCATAGGATAATTAGGATTCCACACATTCCTGTCTAATTACAAAACACATATGGCACACACAATGCAACTTAAATGTGAAAAACAGCCACACTAACTCTGTTTCTGAAATCCTTGGTGTATGCTTTATGGAGGCCATGGAATTCAAGTGAATACTATGGATTACAGAAAAATCTGTAGCAAAACATCAACAAATATATAAAAATGCAGCGTGCTGTTAACATACCCAACAGGCTGCAGTGATACAAACCATAAATGAGGCTGTGGCTGTGCACCATAGAAGGCACCCAGCTAGAGCCAGAGCAAGTCTGCTACTAAACCACTTTTCAGACCAGCAAATAATTGACAGATACTGGCTAGACAGAAAAATGGTGCAGGCTGTCTACAACATGTGTGCCTCATACATGCCTGTGCAGACTCTGATAGGAAATCCCATCCCCCTTGAAACCAAAGCATGTCTCAGCCTTGGTGTACTTGCATCTGGGACATTCTAGAGACACATGGGGGATGGTGTAGAAGTATCACAGACAGCTGCCAGTCATATACTGGCAAAATTCCTGGAAGCAATGTGTAGCAAGGTGAATAACTACATACACTTTCCATCCACCCTAATGGAGTGGAGTACTGCAATACACCAGTTTTACAGCATTGCAAGCTTCACCCATGTACTCAGTGCAATAGCTTGCACACTCATACCTATCAAGACATCAGTACATCCTGAAGCAGATCGAAACACAAACAGAAAGGGCTGGCCATCTATCAACTACCCATTTGTGTGTACAACAGATGGCAGCATAACAAACATCATGACAACTCACGCTGGAAGTGTCCATGATGCTGCCATTTGAGGGGAAAGTGGACTGAGGGTTGCATTCCAGCTAGGTGAAATACCTATGGGACTGTTGCTTGGTAAGTACAAGAACACAGCTAGGACAGAAGTTAAGCATACCCCTCACAACAATATCCATCCTGACAACACATGTTTCCACTCCCTACAACAAGTGACTGTGGTTATCCACGTCAACCCTGCACAGATGCCCTACAATAGAGCACATGAAACAATCAGAAACACCATAGAGTGTGTATCTGTTGTATTGAAAGCTATGTTCAGGTGTTTGGACACATCCTGGAGTGCACTTCAATGCACACCTGAAAAGGCAGCACAGTTAATAACAGTGTGTGACATGCTGCATAACATGCTAACTAGAGCACATGGCCATCTTCCATGTGCAGGTGTGGGTGAAATATCTCAAGAACCCCAGATGTCTGAAGAGGACACCACACAGGTATCAGAGGAGGACATAGAGGGCAGAAGACACAGGTGTAGGCAATGTACAATGTGAACATAACTGTAAGCCCAGGCAACACACAGCATCTGACCCACATCATCTTTGAGTCATGACAAGTCACATGTATGTCAGTACACTGACTGACCATTGATGTTCAGGTGTTGCCTCACCACAGCAACACAGATTGCATTAAAGGCATGTACCCACTAGATGTACACACTGAGCATCAGACAAAGCACCCAATTCATAACGTATTGCAGCATGAACATATGCAAATGTGTCACAACAGGCATAATCAACTTAGGGCACAACTGACACAGGTATGCATAGAAAACATTAAGGGACACACTTCAGTGCTGCACTTTCCTATCTCTGCAATATAATAACATGAAAAAAGAGAAACCATGCAGAACATAATGCAGAAATTTTAATATCAGAAGACACATATCACAGTAAAGTGGTCATATGAGTAATACGAGCCATACACTGTTGGACACACTCTAATGGAGTCTACAGCATCCTCTCTGATATCTCACAACATGGTCCACTCTGTCCAGCCATGCAGAGATAATTGTTGTTCTGGTTGCTCTATAGAAGAGATGGACAGGGTGAGACCACCATGTTGAGATGAAGGGGTATGACTGAGAGTTGAAGGCTTTGTGGCTGGCAGGACCACACAGATGGGCTAGCAGTTGAACTCTGTGCAGGATGGACCACAGACAGTGTTTCTTGATGGCCAATGGTGGTTCTGCAGACAGGTGGCCTGTCTGTCCCATGTAACAATCTGCTAAGCACAGTCATGGAATGCAGAACCATGCTGATACTATGGCACTGCTGCAGTATTGTAGAGACCAGGGTTTCTACCAACCATGCCACAGCTAGTAGTCTCTCATTCTGAGCAACCAATGCAGTCATAATGCCTCCCTGTCTGCGCTCTAGTCCTTTATGCATGACACATTGCTGGTGTGCCACACAATCAGTGGCAATGGCAAGTGCATGTATGTCTGACCAGTGCCATTGCTGGGACTGTTCATTTGCCTGCAGCTGGAGGCAGACACCCTCTGACATCTAGACCAAAAATAAAAAACGACTGGAGAACAGTAGTCCAAACTTTAATGGTAGCATGAAAGTGTAAAAAAATGTTGACGTAGGCTTCGTCTCAACCTTAAGGACTTCATCAGAACAATGACAAACAATTCAACATTCCCTTATATACACCCACACATTAATCAATTATTCTATTAAAACTAAATGTGATGAATAAATAAAGTAACATTAATAAAATTGATGAAATTAATGATTAGTGTAAAACCATATAAATTACATATACATACAACAGTTAAAAACATTTAAATACATTCCATTGTCTCAAAATGTATTACTCACACTATTTTCTTCCGAACGTATGCTTTAACTTTAATAAAAGAGCAATACTAGCACTACCATTTATACCAATAAAGGTCAGGGCATCTAACCTTAATTGCCATTTTAATTCGCAGATGTCTAAATGCACAGCTAATGTCCTTACCTGGATATCGTGGTTGATCTGCTGAATTACACAAACTCTAAAACCATGCCTTGGATACTGCCCAATGTGCCTGGCTAGGGCATTAGTAGTTCTGGCATGTCTAATGTCCAATAATGCTCATTCACTCTCTCCCTAAGGCACCTACAGGTTTTCCCTATATAAAATGCAGGGCATACACCACACTTTGCTAAATACACCACATGACAAAAATGACTACATTTACGCCATGTTGGGTTTGTTAACAGAGGATGCTTATGAAGAAAGTAGTATTAATGAAATTAACATTGCATATTTGAAATTGGATTTATTGACAGATGATTTATTATTTCAGGGGCAAATAAGTGAAACTGAGCACAGCTATTTGAGGAATGATAATCCTGTGGTTAGTAACATTGTTGGTATACCAAAATTGCATAAGGGATTGGATAACATTAAGTTTAGGCCCATAGTGGATGGCAGGCAGAGTGAAACTTGTTTCATAAGCAGATCATCATTTGCAAAAAGGGCTGGCAATGTTTGTATACATCACCAAAGATTCTTAGAATTTTTTTGACAAATTGAACAAGATAATTGTTATAGATAATACTATTTTGCTTATGGTGGATGTATGCAATTTATTTTCTATCACTCCTCATGAGGTGGGATTAACTTGGTTGGAATGTCAGTTGAATAAGTCAGGCCTATATGATCAGTATCAGATTAATGTGTTTGTGACCTTAATGGAATCAGTATTACATAATAATTATTTGTATTTTGAAGGACACTTTTACAAGCAGGTTACTGGAGTGGCTATGGGGGCAGCATGTGCCCTCATTTATGCCAATTATGTTATGTCCTTCTGGGAGCAAGAGTATGTGTTCCCCAGCAGATTCAAAGGTTATATAAAGCAATACACATGCTTCCTGGATGACATTTCTATTGTATGGGAAGGTAATGTAGAGAAGCTTAAGGCATTCCTGGATTTCATTAATAACATTGTAGATTTTTTTAAATTTACTTTGAATACAATACTGAAAAGTTATCATATTTGGATGTAAATCTGGAGATGGACATAGAGCGGAGGTGTTTGAAATCCGGGATTTATAGAAAGGCTACATTTTCCAACTCCTATTTAGATTATAGCAGTTGGCACCTTCACCATCAAAAAAGATCTATTGTTAAGGGTCAAATGGTGAGGGCTGCAAGAATGGTAAATGACGATCAGGAGTTTATAAATTAATTGGAATTTATGATTAGGATGTTTACAAGAAGGGGGTACCCTGAGGCTTTATGTATAGCTATTAAAGATGAAATCATCTGTAAGCGGAAAGTGGGTGTATACAAGGCTTTTTTGACGGGAGCATCTGAGGGGGTAGCCGGAAGGCCAGAAGTTGAAATAAATATAAATTGTCCAGATGGAAAGAATGAGGGGTTATATTTTGTTATTACTTACAATCAGGATGCTGAATGGTTTATACAGACTATTCGAAAGAATTGGGGTCTATTAAGATTGGACAAAAATGTTGATGAAAAGATGGGGGCAACTCCCAAATTTGTTTTCAGGAGAGACAGATCATTTAAGGAGATTCTTAAGAAGGTGTCCTACAACAATACTGTTGGTACCAGCCAGCAACTGGGAAATTTTAAATGTGGAAGGTGTAGTACTTGTAAGCATATAATGGAAACTGGGCACCATATTATCGTTTAAGATTGCCGCATATCCATTCAGGGGCATTTCAATTGTTATAGCCGGAATGTGGTGTATTTAGCAAAGTGTGGTGTTTGCCCTGCATTTTATATAAGGAAAACCTGTAGGTGCCTTAGGGAGAGAGTGAATGAGCACTTATTGGACATTAGACATGCAAGAACTACTAATGCCCTAGGCAGACATATTGGGCAGTTGGGACATGGTTTCAGATTTTGTGTAATTCAGCCGATCAACCAAGATATCCAGGGAAGGACATTAGATGGGCATTTAAACATCTGCAAATTAAAATGGCAATTAAGGTTAGATGCCCTGACCTTTCCTGGTATAAATGATAGCATTAGTATATTAACGTTCAAGCATATTTTAGGTAGAAAATAGTATGAGTAATACATTTTGATACAATGGAATGTATTTTGTTTTTAACTGTTGTATGTATATGTAATTTAAAACCTTTTCCACTAATCATTAATTTCATCAATTTTATTAATGTTGCTTTATTTATTCATCACATTTTGTTTTAATAGAATAATTGATTAATGGGTGGGTGTATATAAGGGACTGTTGAATTGTTTGTCATTGTTATCATGAAGTCCTTAAGGTTGGGATGAAACCTAGGTCAACATTTATTTACACTTTTGTGCTACCATTAAAGTTTGGATTGCTGTCTCCTGTCGTTTTTTTATTTTTGGTCTAGTAGTGTTTGGTTACCCTCTGACATCTGACCATGCACAACATCTGCTCACTACCATCAGCAGCTGTCTCATCTGGGGTCTGTTGTTCAATGCTTCACCCTGTTCAACATCTACTGTGCCAGCATCCAACAAATGGCTAGACAAGTTGACCTCCACACCTGAGACTAAAGAAGTAGCAACATCACTATCAAGTCCGTGGATGGACTCTCCGAACACCACAATATTCGGTGTGCCAGTGGTCATGCTACCATATTGAGACACATCTTGTACCACATCGTGTTCTCTTAATGGGCTGCTGGATGATACAGATAGCTGATGTGCTACAAGATACTAAAACACAGATTAGGACAATGTACTTACATAAAATGATAGATATCATCAAAGACATATGACATATACATCTCACGTCAATGTTACAGATAATAATAATGACTTTACACAAAGTCTACTGTATGTATGTTTCACAGAATCCATGTACATGAAGTATATAATTAGGCTGCAAGGCTAGCACACATGACATACATGAGGAATACAAAAAATATACAACTGACAACACCTCTTGGGAAGATGCTACTCTTCAACAGGGATAAACTTCAACTATTATGGGGGAAAAACATTAGTGATCACATCATTGGCACCATTAACCAGGTGAAAACAGTTAGTACATACGGAAGGTGTGAAATATACATACCACTTGTATGTGCACTCGATGATGGTGATACAGGCTGTCTTATGAATGGGAAGCGCACAGTGGTAATGGAGGACAACAACAGGAATAACAGCAATTACAGGTGTGAAACATAGTTAATAGCATACCACTGACAGACTCCAGTATTGTGGGTTGTACTGTGGATCCTGCAGTGGGAAAGCAATGAGAAAGAGGAAAAACAATACTGACAGCATCACAAATATAACACAGTAACATGGGCTGCAAATACTCATGTGATGGAGGTTGCAACTGTATACCACAAGGGCCTGCATTGAAAAATATTGACATAAATGTCATATATCACACGTATGCTACACGTTGATGCAAGCAATGCCAATTTTGCAGTAGCATACCTGTTCTGTCTGCAATTGAAACTGCATGGCTTGGTCCTCCACTGGATGGACCTGTAGTGTACAATGTTAGGTAAATAACAATATAACAGTAAACAGCAGTGCCATGAAATGAGACTGAGGCAATAACAAGGGAATAACAGCATGGAGACACTCTCCTGCTGATCCTTGGTTTAGTCCTTAAGTAGATGGACCTATCAATATTAAAGTAAACAGCATTACAAATGATGTTTGGACTGCTCTGTCTGTACTTCATTTGTATCAATGCATGTCATTAGACTTATGTTCCTGTGAGTGCACAGCTCAACTCTGCTGCTGTAAGTCAAAAATAACAATACATGAATATACATGCTACAGCAATATGCAGTGATTCTCTCAATGCATAACCTTCTAATGGAAAGGAGGACATACATGTTTAGCCTGGAACCCCAGCTTCAGTCCCACAACAGGTATGTGGTGCTCCCCTCTTTCTGTATGCAGCGAGGTCAAAAATAATGTGATGTCATCAGGGGGTAAATGGTGGTCCACCACTGGTGGCATCCTTTGATCTCTCATAAAGTCTCACTCTGTTGACTGTATGAAGGATCATGTCCGAGCAGCATCATCTACAGGCATCACAGGATTGGTTGTGTCCTCCAAATGCATTGATCATGTTGGTGAGGTCAGTCCAGATTTCATTTCTCCAAACTGAGTCTTTGTATATGGTGTCGTAGAGCATCAACTATGATGCCATTTTCATGGGGAGGAAAAGTTGTCACCCCTAGGACAGTTGGCCATCTGAAAGACAATGATATGCACATGATAGCATTCCTATGAGCCCATTTATGCATTTGATTCTGTGAACAGCAAATGTCAACATAAACAGTATGCATTCCTGTATAATACAAAGGTCTGTATAACACTGCCTGTGACAAACACTAACATGCTATATAAAATGTAACAACAATTCCTGCATGCATAACATTTGCAAAATCAGCATAATTTGCAATATTCTTTCAGTCTGTGAGTGGGATTACAACCCCTGTTGCTACATACATGTTCAACAGTGGGCCAAAAACAACATCATGCCACAGGAGTCTGCTTCCTTTTACATTAGAATGCTACATCAACTAACAGTCGAACGACTTGCGGAAAGCATCAGAATACCTCAGGATCCATAGGCAAGACATAGAGTACAGATCCTTAGTATATTGTGCTTGTAGTGATAACACATTTGTTAAGAAGCATCATTGAAGAAATATCCAAAATGGCAACAACATGTTTTAACAATTTTATTAGGAAACATGAATTAAGAAATATCTGTAATATCGAAATCACATACTAGATGCAGATAGTGTTGGAATCTGTAGGTTTCCATAGTTACACCACAGAGTGGAAGGAATTATCAGTAATAATTGCAAATGATCCTTAAATCAGTCTTCATATATTTCTAACATTTGCAATATGTCTATCTATAAAATAGCATACGGGACTGAAATCAGTTATTTAAGATAGCAGTACCTATATGTAAAAAGTTCAGAACAACATCACTGCAGTAACTTATAACAACTTCTGCTAAAGACGACATTTTGAGTAACAATTGCTTTAAACAATTACATTTGGAAATGACTGACTTGAGGAGATTTACTAATCTCCAAAACAGAAATGCTGCCAATTGCCAATGTACCTCTCAATCTGAATCACAGACAGAATCAAAGTGCACTAATGTACATCCACCTTTAAGTACCATTTGCTCCATACATAATTAATAAGGTTCATTAAAATTCAAGCTTTTGGAATCCCATTCATGCACCGCCTCATAAATTGGATTCATGAGCCATAATACCCAGGTATACTGCTTAAACACCCAGTATGTATCGATAAACTGTACCATGTGTGACACATGCCCACTATCTTCCAATGATCTGATAACATAACATCAGCACCACTTTCAAATATTGATTTTGATACATGTATTGATAAGACCACTGCTAACTGTGAACTGAGAGGTACCTCAGTGAGCATTTCTCTGTATTTGTATTTTCCAGATTTCTTCAACTTGAGGATCATGAGGTCTACTTCCAGAAGGCTGAGACATGTACATGTGCCCAAATGGACTGATGAGGAGACAAACCAGATGTTGACTGAAAAAGCCAGCTTGAGTAGAAGATGAGAACCAGACTCAGGAACTTCACCATGATAGATGTATGGAACCTGATCATGAGGTAACATTCAAGGAGAACAGAGATCTCTAGCACTAGAGTGTAGGTTCACCACCACTATGATGACCTACATCAGAGGTAGATGGAGGAGGTGCAGAGGCAGCCCATAGATCCCTACAATAAGCGTCAGTCTTCTACCCATGCCTGAGCATCCCTACAGGTTTTTCAGATATTTATCTGTTCCATGTATATCAGATAGATATTTTTATAACCATTTAGTAGCTGCTGTGCCAATTAGCTCATGGACTAATTAAGTGCTCAAATCCAGAGAGGGGACATGTATCTAAAGCTGTTATCTTGCTTTAATCTACCCATATAATTTATTTAGAGAAGCATATTCCACTTATTGATATTTACAAAGAATTCACTTATACATCAAGTTTCTACAAATATATCTGTAATCCGTAACATATTGTTAACAGCAGCTATTTAATAGCAGAGTCAGTAAAGCTTGATAAATACTGAATATGTCTCAGCAATACTTTGGTTAATATTGTATACTTTGTAAAAGTGCTATCAAGGTCTGTTTTATCAAGAAATATTCCAATCAATTCAAGTACAACATCATCTTCAAGTTTTGAGGGAGTGGGAGACAGACTAATAGTTGAAATGCAGAGCAGGAGAGATGCATACATTTTCCTAGCGATGTGTACTTCAGCAAGGAAAATGATCCTCTTCATACATTCCTTACTATGTCTTTTATCTTCAGAAATATGTATGGTTCTCTTCAAAGAACCTCTATACTACATGACACTGTCCCACTGTCTGGGGAACTAATGTTTTCCATCACTGTTAATGTTTCTGAACACAATGCTGACATGAATGGAATTTTCAAACTGTTTAGCTATGACAGCGCATGTTCATACTTTGAAATCCTAAATCCAATACCCTTAATAGTAGACCATCCACCATCCAGATGATGTCATAACAAAGGCTTTTCACTGCATTCAAAACATGCTTTTCAAGTCAAGATGTGTTAGTTAAGCAGGTAGCTCTCATAATTAGAGTTTGAATGTAGAATGTGGTTGCAGTTTTAGATCTCATCGCCTTCAAATTGTGTTAAAAGATAATAACCCCTCTATGTAACACTATCAGATATTATGTATTCTGATTATGTAATGTTTTTCAGAAATAAATGACTAGAAACTTTGCTGAGAAATGTATATCACTGTTATGTGAAGAATACATTAATCATGCATTTTTTTCTGATTTTAAGCGAGGAGGATTGCAGCAGGAACAGACCTACGTGCTTTGAGCAGAAGCACAGGCTTGAGGAGCAGTGAAGGAAAAGAGGTATGCTGATTATTTTTTCTGTTTTATGAAATGAAATACATCCTCTACTGTTTACAGGCCTGTATTTTTGCAGTAGCATGTGCATTCATTTAAATGCAGGAATACCCATCATGCATCAGTTAGGTAAGTGAAATTATTACATGATAGCTGTGTTTACAAATGTGACTGAAACCTAAACATGCCTAATTTTCATGTACCATTGAGCCGTTGCTTCAGCACACAGATTTTGAATTGTACTCTACAGATTAACAGTTGGATTGGTGTATCTGTCACAAATATTTTGAGGTGGATGTTTTTCATGTATGTTTAAATGCTTTGATTGCTACTTGTGATTTATGCTTTGGCATATTTGTATTTATGGTTGTGTTTTCCAGTGACTAATCTGCTGTACATATCCTGCCTATTTATAGAGTTAATTTGTGTCTGCTGCGTGAGTGCATGAGTGTTTGCACTGTTATTTGAAGACTGTGTGGTATGCCCTTCAGTTAACATTAGTACAGCATCTGCCTTCAACACCTTGGGTGTTTTTGCAGAAACACAGTTATGGCCTAGGCTTAACAAATACAAAGTAAACAAAAACATTATTTTGCAGGGGGACAAGCCCCCCTGCAACCCCCACAGCCCTGCTACTTAAATATACCAACTCCAAGATCGCACTGCAATGGGGAAAAGGATATATTTCCTTATCCCCACTGTACCATGCTTTGGTGAATCGGCTTTTATGCTTTACTTTCAAAATCTCAAAAATTGAAAAAAAACTGTTTGGCACATCGAACGGCAACGTCGAATCCCTGCATATTAATTATGTGAAAATGTTGAATCTGCTGAAGAAATTCAGCAGATTTGACATTTCTGCCAAATATTGAACGCGCTGTCCATATAGGAGCTCTGGTAAGTGTCACTTGTACCCTTCAAATTATGTTTTTGAGGGGAGCAAGCCCCTTGCACTCCCCTCACTCCCTGCTAACTATATATCCTAACTCCAAGACTGCATTACAGTGAGGGAAGGGATGACTGTCTCAATCCGCACTGTACTGACATCTCTATTCAATACATCAAGCTCATATCAATGAATGCACAGTGGCATTTGTTGTTGTGAACTATCAATAATTTAATGTTCGGCAATGGCAACACGGGAATCGGACATCTGTTGTTTGACATTCCATGTTCTCTGAACCTACGTTCAACATTTTGACTGTAAACCTATAGATGGAAAAGTTCTTTTTAAAATTTGTATTTGTATATATTATTCTGTTTGCCCATTTCTTACAGGGACAAATCTTAGAGTTGTGCACCAACATGCTGAGTTTGTGCTAATTATATGTATTCAATGCTGTAAGTGAAGAACATTTATATTAAAAAAATAATTCTTTTTTCTGACTGAATGAGTTTTGAGTTTGTTGATGTGTGAATGGGGCCAGGTTTCACACATCATGAATTTTTCTGATATGCACTGGTCATGCTCACACTTAGTCAGTGGTTCAAGCAAGTGAGTTCACTCCCACAGTATTATAGTCTTGCAAAGAGGTCATGCTTTGGCTGGGCAAAGGCAGAGTGGTGCTAGCTTTTAAAGGTTGTCTAAGTCAAGCTAAATGTTTAGCCTATGTGAGACTCAGCATAGTAGAAGACTCAAAGGGTGATATAATGAGATTACTGGTGTCAACTGTGTCAGGCTTACTTTTGCTTCCCCTATAAGGGATGGGTGATTGGTCATTTTTCTGAAGTGTAAAGAAATTAAGGGCAAAAATTAAAGTGAACAACCCTGGTTGGTTATGTGGATGGTTCATATGACTTTGTTATGACCAAGCGAATAAGAGCAGCACTGGACTAAAAGTTCACTGAAACAGTTTTGGCCAGTTGTTTTTTTTTATATATATATCTTTAGCTATCAGTACAACCTGAGCTACTGTTACAGTTCAGCTGACAAGCATCTGACTGAAAATTTGTCAAACATCTTGGGTGCCAATATTTTACCCCTCAATTAAGTTATCGTGCTTCCAAGGAATAGCACTGTCATTTACGAGCCTGTGAATTATATAAGGTAAGCTGATGTTTGTTTTAAAATATTTATTTACAAATATAAAATAGTATATAGCCACACACACACACACACACACACACACACACACACACACACACACACATATATATATATATATATATATATATATATATATATATATATATATATATATATATATGTTGTTTATTGCAAGGGAAGGGGATCTGCAATTTTCTGAAAATAACATAACAACCATTAATAAATAGCAAAAAAAAAAAAAACAATCTCTGTGTTGTTAATCATCACAGGCATTTTAGTCATAATAAAGGACATTCCCAAAACCTGGGTTGCAGAAAAATAAATTTATGCCAGGAAAGCCTTTTTTCATTTGTTTTCATATATAGTGTTACTCTCTCTGTCTCTGTCTCTGTCTCTCTCTCTCTATTCTTATATATATATATATATATATATATATATATATATATATATATATATATATATATATTTTTTTTTTTCATTTATTGAATTTATGTTTAATTGAAAGTGAAATCACCAAGACCACTTTAACGAAACACCTCTTTGCTGAAACCTCATTATACTGAATGACAAATCACAGACTTAGTTATTTACACATTATAAACATAACAACCCATATTCTCTCTTTATGATGGGGGACAAGCCCCCCCCGGCACCCCCATGTTGAATTATATATACCAACTCTGAGATCACACTACAGTGACAACATAGGTGGATTCCCCGATCCTTCCTGTACTGCGACCTCCATGTACAAGCTACAAGTCCTGTAAAATTACTTTTAAACAAGCTGAATACATTTAAACCTATCACCATATCTGTCATGCAACAGAAATGGTACCACATGTGTTTATGTGTCTCACACTGCCAGCATCACAGTAAGTATTTCTCTTAAAGGGAACTCGGTATACTGAAGTTTCGGCGTAGTGGTGTTTTGTTAAAGTGGTCTTGGTGATTTCAATTTCGATTAAACATAAATTTGATAAATGAAATGATACTTATTTATATATAAATATTATGTATGTATATTATGTGTGTGTATATAATAAATAATTTCTGACCCTGGCTCACAATAACTTCCCTCACCCTGCCACCCCTCCACACTTGGCTAAAACTCAAGGCAAGTAGCATTATAAGTAACTAAAGAATCAAGTCATATTCATTAACTGAACATCAAAAACCAAGACCATATGCCAGGCAGTCTATCTATCACTGTGATCAAACATATCGCATTCTGGTCTACTCATTATGCAAGGAGTTATTCTTTAACATATATATATATATATATATATATATATATATATATATATATATATATATATATATATATATATATATGTTACGGGTTTTTAGATGTTTTGAAGGGGACCCATATATATATATATCTATATAAAGGCTTATGTCAGATGATTGCGTTTTCAGAAAATTTAACTTCATATGGTCAAGAGGTCAAGACTATATCTCCATACAAATGCTTCAAGTTTTTGGAAGGTCAAACATAAGATCTCGACTATATGAAATTCCAGTTTTGAAAAACTTGATCATCTGACATAAACCTATATACATATGCATATATATATATATATGGGTCTACTTCACAAGATTGAAGACCCATATAATAACTTTCATGACACCAAAAGAATCCTCAAGCATTTTGGGCAGGTATTAACCGGCTTCTTCATCTAGGACAATCTACTACCCCAACCCCATCAAACTACACCCATAAATCCCTATAAACTGTTGCCACTGCCTTTAATAAAATTTTCACTGAAATTATTCAGTCCTTAGCTAACCAAGTTACTCCCACACACTCTAACTCTACCACTAACACACCAACTTCTCATCCCCCTTTAACTTCCAACCTGTCTCTACCACTTTATCTGACCTGTTATCAAAAAACTTAAACCAACCATATTTTCTGTTGACCTACTTCGTACAGAGTACCTACAAAAATCTGCCAATGCCATAGCATTCCCCTTCTCTATCCTAATCAATAGAACACTAACTGATGGAACTATCCCCTCATTCCGGAAAATATCCCATGTTATCCCACTCCACAAAGGTGTAAGCTCAACAGAATTTTCCAACTACAAACCCATTACCATTCTTTCACCTCTAGCCAAATTAATGGAGAAGTGCCTTCATAATCAGCTTATGGGCTATCTCATTCAGAATGGTCTGCTTGCCAACTTTCAGCATGGCTATAGGCTACATCATAGCACCAACTCCACCCTCCTTTCTTTTACAAATACCATATTCCAAAATAGGAACAACAACAGGCTATCTTCAGCCCTATTTCTAGATCTGTCAAAGGTCTTTGATATGGTCAACCACAAATTACTCATCAATTCTCTAAAATCCATCTCCCTAGATAACCATGCTATTCAGTAGTTCCTATCCTATGTGAATGGCAGACAACAGGCTGTATCATGGCAGGGCAAACTGTCCACCCTGTTACCTCTCACCCTTAGTGTCCCTCAGGGCTCTATTCTAGGTCCTCTACTCTTTTCTATATTCATCAATAATCTTCATACTGCCATCCCTGATGGAACCTGCATTCAATATGCAGACGATTCTACTCTGATCTATATGGCCTCCTCCCCTTTAGACCTGCAAACCTTAACACAAAACACATTTAACACAGTTGAAAATTGGCTCTCTAATCACTGTCTGTTGTTATATGCCAACAAAACTAAACCGTTCCTCTTTACCCCCACCAGTAGATCCACCCCATTTTCCTTCTCCATAACATCCAGCAACGGTACCTCTATCTCTCCAGATAACCATACTAAGCGTTTAGGAGTAATAGTGGACAATAATCTCAAATTTGATCTGGATATCAATAAAACTATATAAACCATTAATAAATAGCTTGGCTCATTATATAGAAGCAAACCTTTTCTAACTCCATTAGCTAGGACTGCAATCACCCGCTCACACTACTCTCTACCCTGCTATATGCCTCCCCCATACTCTGCAATTTGAGCAAAACTGAACTTAGTAAGCTCTCTCACTGTTACAACCATATTGCCAGATTTGCCATAGGCTCAACATATAAGACATATCACTGCCAAAACCTGTCTTCTCAGGTGGCTAGAACTGCCTAGCCTACTTCTGTTCAATCAGCTTATAGTAGTACACAAAATTCTGTACCAACCTGAAAATACTCCGGCACTCAAAAATATCATAAAGCCATACAGTAATTCAATTCAACTATGATCATCCAATAAACTGCAGCTGGCTACTCCCTGTTTGTCAACATCATTGGTAAAACTTGGAATTCACTTCCGTCTGACCTTACCCTCAAACCTTCTTTAAGTCTCTTCAATAAAGTTCTCAGACAGTATTTTAAAGAGCACTGGCTTTGTCCCTGTACTAACTCTGATTAATCACTACTTATTTAATGCCTTATTTAAATTAATATTATATGCATCTCTTGCTCATAATAGCTTGCTGCAACCTGTTGTTTTTGTATACTATTACAGACTATGTATATTTTGAGTACCTACTAGAGGGCTTTGTAAATATGTTTGACTCATATTTGTTATGTTCTAACTGGGTTATCTGGAGCTTTTCTCCCTGAGCCTCTGCTGAAAATTGACATATATCTAGTCGGACTATCCCCGTCAACAAATGTAAAATAAAATAAAATAAATAAATAAGAACAAGACCATATCAGTGAAACTCCAGATAACCAAAAGCTTACAACCATGAAAGCCAGACATTCAAATTCTACAAGTGAGCAGACATCCGATTGTCACTTAAATGTACAGTTCTACAATGAAACACTGCTTACAGCAAATAACTATCACTGGTTTGAACTGGGATCGCTGCACAATGATAATTGGGAAATTTACCATTTTCTCACTGTAGTGCAATCTTGGAGTTTGTATATATAATTTGGGGGGGGGGGTGGAGGTGCAGTGGGGCTTGCCTCTCTGCAAAACTAGTGATAGTTATTTGCTATAGACAGTGTTTCATTGTAGAACTGTGCCTTTAAGTAACGATCGGATGTTCGATGTTCTGGGTTTCATGGTTGTAAGCTTTCGCTTATCTGGGGTTTCGTTGATCTGGTCTCTTTCTTATGAAAATCAATTATATGGGTCTTCAATCCTGTGAAGTAGACCCATGTATATATATATATATATATATATATATATATATATATATATATATATATATATATATATATATATATATATATATATATACATATATATATATATATATATATATATATATATATATATATATATATATATATATATATATATATATATATATATATATATATATATATATATATATATATATATATATATATATATATATCAAAGAAAATTTCAGGAAAGACATAAGCAAATAGCATATATATTTAGTATAGTGCTAAGACTGACTGGGTTTTCTTTCTTTTCAGATCCCATAACTTTACAAGCACTAAAATTCAGATGAGCTACAGTAACCTCAGAAGCAGATGATTTGCGTTACAAACTGGGGTCCGAAAGTACCCAAGTTGCAATAGGATCCAAGAACAGATAGTCCTCAGTAAAATTGGATGGGTCACAAGCTCAGAAGCCTAATGATAATGCGTCTGAACTGGAAGCCCAGGCAAAACTCACAATATTGGCAGTGGGTATAGAACACCCAGGTAATGAGGGTACAAGTACAGAGATCAATAGAGAGGGTTAGGTCATAACATGACAGACCCAAGATGAGAATCAAGAAGAATTCCTTGAGTTATTTCCAGAAGCCATCAATGGTAGATTATTTGACTAGTTTAAGAAAACGTTTTGGTTTCCCTGTTGAGCAATGCTAATAGGGGTATACCAGAGCACAACAAACTGACCCTTCTTTCCAATATAATCCAGGCCAAAACATAAGGGACAGTGAAGGAAAATCACTTGACAGTTCAGCTGGAATTGATGAGTCTTAGGTTAGGATCCCAATAATGCTTTCCCCATTAACCGCAGTGATTAACAGTTCCACCGCTCTTATGACCCTGCGGCACACATAACTGTGCATATACCTCCAGCCAGCAAGGGCAAAATCCTATGTGGGAAATATATAGAGTTCTTTGAGTTAACTGATGAGGATAAGATTAAAAGGCTGCTAAAAGATGAGAGATCAGGAGCCAAAGATTTGATGGCAGTACTAGATGCTTTAATAAAAAAGCAACAAAAAAGAGCATGCAGAGGAATTGCAATTCCTGAGCTGATGGCTTTTTAATTTTCATGGCAGTTATCATAAAACACAACCTCTCAACAGGTTTTACCATTTCATTTCATATTTATTGACCATCAGAAAAGTCCATAACATACAAGGGGGGTGATAGCTTAGCTTGGCTATGACCAATAGTTCAGGAAACTAAAAACAGCTAGTAAGTCCTTGAGGTGGGAGCAACTCCTCCCTGATATGAGTTGGATCAACAGATATCCAGCAGTATAGTAACTTAGAAGATCCTTAAGTTACAAACTGATGCTGGGCTTTTAATGGTGGTTAAGTGTTTGTGGAAGGCCCGCAGTTTTTCCTCACATGTGCTCACACTGTGGGAAAAATCACCTAACATTTAATTGATGGCAGAAGATGAGTCAAGTAAGACACTTTCTTGGAGATAGTTTTAATGAAAAGGCCACTCCACTGATACAAACAGCGTTTTTCTAGGCAGGGACTCCTTTCACAATAACAGAAGTTTTCTTTCCCAACTTGGAAATCCATATTAAATCATTGCACCTCCCCTTTTAAACTACAAAAGCGTGTGCAGGAGTTCAAAGAATACCCTGACACCCCCCCCCCCAATCAGCATTAATTTTGCTACAAGGGTTTTCTAAAAGATTTTCCTTGAAATCATATGCAACTTACAATAGCAATATTATGAAGAATTTGAAGTCTTTGTCAGGGAAGGATAGTACAGTAGTCAATATTTTTTAACTTTATCTAATTTTTTAACATGAGCACAGAAACAAATCTGAATGCAACATTTTATACTTAAGAATAATCATAATAACATTAGTACCAAACTGACATCAGTAAAAATGCATATAATGCATTTGAACATGTTTGGTATCTCACAAATATAAATGGATTAGCTTGAAAGATATGAATTAGATTACAGAAAGAATGTCAATGTATTATAGCTGGTTAGTAAGCAGAGGAGAGAGAAAATTATAAATTATACATCAAGATATTGAGTGACCAAAAGGAAAATAAAAAGTAGCCAATATTTTCAATGAAGAGATTCAATCAGTCAGGATGATTGGTCCATTCAAAACATCACCTTGGGTGCAGTTCAGGATATCTCCCATTGTGTTAGTCCCTAAGAAAAAGTAGGGTGTTTTCTGCCTCATCCATCATCTTTCCTCTCTTTCAGGAAATGTCAATGATTTTATTACTGAAGAACATTCAAAAGTAAGAAATATCACTCTGCATGAGATGGCTTCCATCATTCAAACATTTAAAGTATCCTAGGTAGGCAAACTACATATTAAATTGGCATTTTCCCCATCCATGAATCAAAATTGATCAGTGGTGTTTTATTTATTTTTTTTGATTTTCAAGGTCTGCTATATTTCAAAACGTACATGCCTATGGTTGTCCCATGGCATATGCTGTCTTTGAATCCTGAAATACACCATTACACTGGTGTTGGCAACAAAAGTCTAAGAGCCACTGTGCATTGCATTACATTAATGGTTTTCTTATCATGGGGGAAGGTGAGCAGGGTACCAAGGAAGGAATACGAATTTTCAAAAATGTATGAGATCATTTAGGTGTCCCTTTAGCAACAGATAAAATTGAAAGTCCTTCTCATTACATAACATTTTTTGGTTTAGAAAGCAAGAATAAACCAGGCAATCTCTCTTCAGGGCTTGCTAAATTTTGATTTTGAGCTATTTTATTGGGCAGAACTTTCACAAGATCCTAGGCAAACTTTTTAAAAGGGGGCCAAATGAAGTACCATTGGGTCCATATTCCCAAAAGACTCAGAGAAGATCTAAGATTATATAATGTGTTTTGGGACAATTTCAATGGAATTTCCTTATGGCAAACCAATTGGGTTTCTTCTGATTCTCTCCAACTGTACACTGATGCAGCTGCTAGCACAGGGATGGGTGGCTGTTTACATGGAAAATGTTTTGTGACACAGTGGCCTTCTTCATGGGGAGATGATGCCAGGAAAGATATCACCTTTTTAGAAATTTTGCCTATCTGGACTGCTGTTTACATCTGGCAAGATCACTTTAAGGACAAGAAGTTAATTGTAAACTTATACAATCCAGCAGTGGTATAGGTTATACAAGACCGAATATCTCAATCTCGCAGGGTACAATCTGTTTTGAGATAGCTTCTGCTTCTTAGTTTGGAAACTGATTTAACTTGTTTTCTGCTAACCATGTGCCTGGTGCTCAGAAGGATATAGCTGACAGCTTATCATGTCTCTAGTTTCCCAGATTCTGATCACTGTCTCCAGAAGCACAAAAGTTGCCAATACTAGTTCCTCATCAACTTTGGCTAAATGAAGAAGATTAATGATCATCCTTACATGTAACTTGCATAAATACTAGCAGAACCTATGCAGCAACTTTGGCCACATTTGCAGCTGCCTGTTTATGAGAGACAATTGTTACTCAAAGCAAGCACTTATTCAATATTTATTTTACAGATGATTCTCCCAGTTCCATATGTATACAAATTACAGCTTTGGGTTGGTTAGCCAGATGTCTAGGTCTTCCGAATTTGGTTCATCATTGGGTGTTCAGCAGGTTATGAAAAGGTTGGAGCCACATTCAATTGGACAACAAAGATTCAAGATGCCCCTTTAGGGTTCAGTTTAGCTACATGTTGATCAAAGGCCACATCACTGTCTAAATATGTTCCTATATCCCTAACTTCTTGGTCAACTCTTAGGTGTACTTTATCAATGAAGTAATTAACCTGGGTGGACTTTTTCCCAAAAGGCACTATAATACACTTTGTGGCACTACTTTTAATCCATGGCTTGACACTGGTCATTTGTCTGTGTTAGACACTCTTGCAGAATGTTGTGGGGGGAATCTATACTAGCTTCTAATTTGTAGTCATCTGCAAATTTGGTGAGCCAGAGGCCCTTGACATTAGCCTCGATCACCTAGAAGTAGATGCCAAACAGGAACAGGCCCAGCACTGAGCTCTCTGGCACTCCACTGGTGACTGGTTACTTGTGGGAGATGGTCTTACCAATCCTGACTTCTTGGGTCCTGTTTGTGAGCCAGCTGGAAATCCTGTGAGTTATGTAGGGATTTATGCCTAATTTGAGGTTGTCACAATACCTGAGTAAGACACGTCTTAGCCAAGTCTAGGTAGGTGGTATTCTCTGTTTTCCCTCATCCATTGCCTTGGTGACCCTCTCAAGGAAGTCTATCAGGTTAAGTAAACATGACCTTCCTTTGACAAAATCAAATTGGAATTGGTCCTATGTTTGTAGGGTGACAATGTGCTTGTTGATCATATCCTTGATAATTCACTCCATGGCTTTGTATATTAGACTAGTCAGAATAATGAGGCTGTAGTTTCTAGGGCCAGATGGTGGTCTATCCTTGTGAAGAGGGATAACTCTTGCAGTCCTCCATTCACTTGGTACATAGCCTGTTTTGAGGCTATTTTCAAAAAGTGGCTCAAGCTTGGTAGGTCATGTGTCAAGCTATTTAGAAGGCAACCCAGGATATTGTCTGTATGCACTGAGGCTGTGGTTGGAGCTGAATTTGTCAGCCAGCAGGTTTGTTATGTCACTGTCTTCAGTGAAGGTGGTACTTTTGTCATCAGTATACCACTACCTTTAAGGTTTTAGACATAGTTGTAGAATACCCTGTGGTTATTTTTAGCCTGAGAGGTTATGTTAACCTCATAATTGGTCCTGTTGTATTTAATTTGTCCTCTTAGTTTCATGTTTAGTTTAATTAGGACATGCTGTAGGTAGATTGTACACTCTAAATTGGCCCTAGGAGTGAGTGTGTGTGTGTGTGTGTGCCTTCTGTGGAAGGTTGGGTGCCGGGCTGGCAACTTGACATGTAAAAATCCACTGCCAATTATGAGCGGATAGGTGATCTGCTTTGGCGACCCCTAACTGGGAAAAGCTGAAAGAAGAAGAAGAAGTGAGCTTTTGTCATTATGAGAGTTGCTCTTTCTGATTTTTCCATAACAGTTTTCCTTTCATTATATACCCTGTTAAGATTAGCATTCCACCAATGTCCTTTGCTTTTGAGAATTATCTTGGACTTCTTGTAAGTGCAACAGCCTCTATGAAATCATTTATGTAGTGGTACAGGGTTTCTCTGAGTAATTCTGCATAGATTGCTGTGAACTCAGGGTTTGGAGGGGCATTGAATTTTGACAAACTGCCACTTAATAGGATGTATTATGTTTAAGAATAGTTCCTGTTACAGGTTTTTCTGGGTTTTCTATGTGATTTTTATTTTGAAGGAGGCAGCTTTGTGATCCAACTTCACCAGTGAGGACGCAACATGGGGAGGTGAGGGTGGAGTGCAACACTCTCCCATACTGTTGAGTACTAGGTCCAGTATACTGGAACCTCTGATTGAAGAGTGCAGTATCTGCTCAGTGCTAATAAAGTCCAGGAAACATTGTGCCTGCAAGTTATGTACTCTTCCCAGTCTATAGAGGAGTAATTGAAGTCTCCAATGAATAGGGTATTTGGCTGGAAAGTACATCTAGCAGGTTTATGTGTGAGTTATAGGATTCTTGGGGCATAGATGGCAATCTATGGCTTGCTAGGATATACTAAAGGACTTTATCTATGGTGATTTGCATGTAGATAAACTGTAGGGCATCATGCTGTAACCAGCCTAGAGATACACTTGCTGTAGATTGAGACATCTCATCCTTTAGGTCCTGTCTGTGCTGCTAATTGTCTAAGTGTATGGAAGGCACTTAAGCTTTGCACTGCCAGACTACTTTCAACAGCTTTAAATCAGCTTATTTGGTGTGGAGTTTCTTCTTAAGGCTCCTTGTACTGAGCAGCACTTTTAGCTTCCTTTAGGTTTTATTAGCTAAGTTGGTAGTTTTGTCAATTTGGCATTGCCTAAAAAAGGCTTTAAGGATGTGGATAACATTTTAGCCTATATCCAGAAATCATGGTGGGACAGGTGTAGGCCATCCTTGGCAAAGCAATGTAGTCTCTATTCCATATGCTCCCATACTAACAAATATTGAATTACCCTGGAATGACAACAGAAACTAAGCCACTTGTTAAAGTTAATCAGTTTTAGCTCATACTGTGGCACCATTCTTGGTGAAGGTAGAATTCTGCTCAATGAATGGCATAAACCTGTCTGAGACACCTATGCATAGAGATCCAAAATATCTCTCTATATATAATCCAATGAGGCATGTCTCAGGTCATTTACACAAACATGGACTATGATAGATTCATAATGGTACCTGTGGTGCACTTTCTCAAGTGTGTGGGTAACCTAATGGATCCTGATGCCACATAAACAACTAACCATTATCTTTTCCTTGTCCATTCTGGTGAGTGGAACATCTGTGTGTCATACAATGAGCCCCCTATGACAAGAGTCCTAGGTAAAGTGTTTGCTTGTCTTATGGGTTTTTTTCTTGGAGATCCATAGAGTGTAGGCATATGTGTGCTGTTTGTTGTTGCTTTTGATGTGTGCCTTAGAGATGGCTGAGGGTAAACTTTGCTGTTTGTAGGCTTAGGAGATCTTTGAGTTTTGGGAACATTGCTTTTTAGTGCCTCAGCATAAGATGGTCTGCATGTGCAGTGGAAACTCATGTGGTGGATGTAGTGTGTGTGTGTGTGTGTGTGTGTGTGTGTGTGTGTGTGTGTGTGTGTGTGTGTGTGTGTGTGTGTGTGTGTGTGTGCGCGTGTCCTTGTCAACCTTGTTTCTATGTGAGATTTTTGCCTCTAAGGGTTTTGTTTATGTATATCTCTCATGTACTATGTTAGTGTTTCTAAGGATTAAAATGTTGTCTGTGAATATGAGACAATTGCTACATTATTTCAGGATGTCCATATCTACCAGGCTGGCTACAGAGATATCTGTAAATAGCATATCCGTGCTGTTCAGCCCTGCATTTGGATAGGCTATTATGGTTTGAGGGCTGGGTTATACAAAGGTTTCTTAAGGTGGTCTCTGTGGTTAACAACTAGGGTTAGATAGTGCTACGATATGCCCTGGGATTCAGTAAGCTCTTTTTACCATACGGGAACAGTGTAGCCACTGTAGCCACTCCTGCATAGAATATGGCCTCTGAGCAATCCAGTAAAGTATTGTTTTGATGTGCACGAGCCTGCCTATACTATTCTTGCACAGCCACCACTGCATAATGCTAGTTACCTCATTTGCTGGTGAAAAACATGCAAATGAGGTGAATTAGAATTCAGCAAGCAGGCAGGCATCAGTGCAAGAATAGTGTTAGTTGCAGGAATGTATTCAGCCACTAGCCAAATTCATTTCTGCAAAAATTAAAATGGAGGCATGACAGCTCAAAAAAAAAAAAAGCATGTATTATAATCTTTAGGCAAGCCACGGCCATTGGCATGGAAAAGTGTTTCATTTCTATAAAAATAAAAGTTTTTTTTTTTGGCCAGTCTCGGTCATTTAAGCATAGGGCAGCAGTGCACAAATGGGATCATGCTAAAAATAAAAAAAAAAAAAAGTGAAAACTCTATTTTAAGGGAAATCCACATTTTGCCATTATAGTCTATGGCATGCAAGGAAAAAGTGGCTATTAAGGGGAAAGGCTCTGGGGTAGTGCAGTAACTATGGACTAAGGCAGTGGGGTATGCAAATGAGGGGAAATTTACTGACGCACAAAAATATTCTAAGTGCCAAACTGTACCTAACCATGTAGGTGCTATAACTTGATTGTGTAAGCAGCAGGGAAAACAGACATGAAAAGGGTGTGTGTGTGTGCATAGTGTAAGCACATTGGGGCCCTATGGCCGCCAGATAAGCTTAACTAAGCACAGCTAAGAAAGAGAGTGTGTCTGAGGCTGTATTGGCTTATTCCATGAAATGAAGGGCATGTTTGCATCCAGGAAGGGCCATTTCTTTGTGTTTACATTAGCTAAATGGGTATGCACAGCCGCACCATGTCTAAAAAAAAAAATCTGGAAATAGCAGAACTGTTTACATTTGGGCACTGGGTTTGCGTGGCACACCTCAGGGCTTAAAAGGGGTGGAAATGGGAAGTGAAAAAAGAAAAATAGCAGAATAAAAGCAGTCAAGAACAAATTACATAGCTAGCAGATGGAATGGATCATAGTCAGCCAATCATACAGTCAGCATCTGCAGCACAACAGTATAAACTATCCCAACACCTTACAGTCTTTCCTACAAACTCTGCACCATTGGTGTAGACATGCAGGGGAATTTTAACTGGAAAAATGTTATGGGCTGCCATTGCTTTAATCCATCAGTATGTGCTAGAGGGTAAGGGTGGTGAGGAGGATAATGCTGACAACAGGAACAGACAGAGGAAAGATGAGAAGAGTGTTCAAACCCAGGGTAACTTACCAGGGGCTACATGATCTGGAGATAGTAGAATGCTAAAGGGTGGACAGAGACATATTTCAGTAAATCACAGAGCTGAGCCTGCCTCAACTCAGACCTAGAACCAACAGAGGGGAACCCATCCCAGTGGATACAAAGGTATGTGCATCCTTAATAATTCTAGCTACAGGTACTTTCCAAATCCTACTGGGGACATCATTAGGGTCTCACAGGCATCTGCATTCAAGGTACTCCACCAGTTCCTGAACACAATGCTACCACATGCTGGTGAGCACATTTACTTCCACAACACCTGTAAGGAGAGGACCAGCAATATGCGTCTCTTCCACCATGTAGCAGAATACCTGGAAGTATTGGGTGTGATAGACTGCACCCACATCCACATCAAAGCACCACCCAGTGAACAGGGTAGGGTCTACATAAATCACAAGGGATTCCCCTCCATCAACTGCCAGGTCATGTGCAATGCCCAGGGCATTATCATGAATGTGTGTGCTGGCAGCCCTGGAAGCTATCACAACTCCCACATCTGGCATTCGTCACAGCTGTACCAGGCATTTACCAGCGGGGGCATCCCGTATGGTCAGTGGGAGATGCTGGCTATGCACTGGAGCCATGGATGATGACACCCATCAGAATTGCACACACACCCACACAAGAATGCTATAATGAGGCACACACACAAACCAGGATCATTATAGACCATGTGCTTGGGATACTCAAGTCACAGTTCCACTGCCTTGACATATCTGGTGGAACATTGCAGTACTCACCAGCCACATGTGCACACATGTTCATAGTATGTGCCATGCTACACAATAAGATCCTGCGGAAATAGTTGCAGCAGAAACAGCATGGGGAAGGGCGACACATCCCACCACCATTGCCAAGGTCCCCACAGGCACAGAGGCATACCTCTCAACTGTCCAGATTTCTGCAGAATGTCCAGATTTTTGCCTCATACTTTTTGTCTATTCCTCATAAAATTTGTGTTTTTCTGGATTTTTATAGCAAATCAGTGAGGACTGAATTCCTTAAATAATGGCAGACATTTGAGTTTCAGACTTCATATCCATCAGAAAATGTATGGTAGCACAAGACCTTTTATTCTAGCAACATTCTAAGTTTATAAGAGCAATATTTAAAATGTGTCCCTATTTTTGTGACTGTGTCCCCCATTATTTTTGTCTTTGTCCAGATTTTTTATGTTAAGAAGCTGAGAGCTATGCTTGACCCTGCCTGGAATAGTTTTGTTGTGGTGAGTATAACAAAAGATAATAGCCTTCGACATCTATTTGGAAATAGTCTGTCTTGACATAGGTGTTCCTTTCTTCTTACTTCAGAAAAATGAACAACTGATCCAAAGATCTGAAAGATTTAGTTCTGTCAGTATTGTATCTGAGTTGTGTATGGATATCCAAGGTATGGAGTATCATTTTCCCTCATGTTTGTGTTCATGAAAGAAAAGAGAGATGGATAGTTTGGCTTCAAGTAAATTTGGATACCACTTTAGACATAAAAGATAAATTATTTGTCAAAGAAACCCTCTCCCAGTGGAAAATGAGATGGGTTGACTCACCATAAGAGCTTGCAAGTCAGACACCCTTCTTGTAGAGATCAGAGCAATCAGTAAAACTGTTTTTCATGTTAAGAACATCAAGTCATCCGGGTTAGCTGTTTCAAATGGAGCAAGATTTTGCTTCTCTAACATAAAATTATGATCCTAAGGAGGAGCCCCCAGTTTTCTTGGAAGCTTCTTATGCAAAGCCCCTTTCAAAAATATTTTGACATGAGAATGCATTAAAAGAGGAGGATCCATGAGCAAACCTGCTAAATGGCTGACAAATAAACCTTGATAGAGGAGTAAGAAAGGCCATACGATAGTAACTCACACAGATATTGTAAAAACAGAGAACAACTAGCCCTAAATGTTGTTGGCACAGACTAGAACACTTTTCCATTTGCTAATATATGATTTTCTAGTAGCAGGCTTTCTTTCCTCCATTAGTACCTATTGCATGCCCTCAGTAAACAGGTGCCTAAAATACATTAAGACCGTATCATGTGGACAGTCAATTGAAGTTGATTGATGTCAGGGTAAATCAAACACCCCTGTTCTTGTGTGAGTAGATCCAGTCTGTGAAGAAGCTTGTGGCAGCTGCCCCTGTCCAATTCTAAAAGAACGGTCAACAATGGCTGCCTAGGCTAGAAGGGAGTCACCACAATGATCTTGGAGGGTTCCTTCTGAATCTTCAGAAGTACCGTGGATATTAGTGAAAAGGATGAAAAAAGCATGCAGCAACATTCCTGTCCAATGAAAAGAAAAAGGCATCTGTCTAACAGACCTTCTTGCATGGAGCACTGGAGCAGAATCTTACCAGCAAATTATGAAGAGATGAGGCAAAGAGGTCTACCTGAGGAACTCTCCACAGATGGATCAAATCTTGGAAGACCCCCCCCCCCATCTAGTATTGATGAGGGTCTGCCCAGCTTGTCTGCCACACAGTTTTGTTCTGCTGGAATATAGCATGCTTTAGCGTGAGACTGTTCTGTGAAGTTATATCACAAGCTAATATGGTTAGTCTTCAGACTGGGTATGGCCTGGTTCTACCTTGCATGTTGATGTACCACATTACTGTGGCATTGTGTGTAACAATCTGTAGAGATCCTGGAGACCAAAGATGATTTAGAGAATTTAGTGCTTTGATCAGGGCAAATATCTCTTTCAAATGTATGTGCTTGCATTTGTCCTTGGTGGCCCATACACCTTTCACTTTTATCCCTCATACAACTGCTCACCAAGCAAAGATTGAGGTATCTGTAATGACTGACTAGTTTGGAACAGTGCGGAAGAATAGGAACCTGGATTTAGGATATCTGTTGTCTCTACCAAGTGATTTCCATTCTAACAACCCCCAGCACTGGGTTCTGAAATTACAAGGAGGTGTTTGTTCTGGGACTAAACACACTTCCAATACCACTGTATCTTCTTATGTGGAGACATGCCAGGGTACTATGAGAATCATAGAAGACATTAGCCCCAAAATTCTGACATATTCCCTCATAGTGACTAATTTTGGAAATTACTTCTGTAATAGCATAGTATATTCATAGAGATTGAGAAATCTCAATCCTCTTACATTGAAAACACTGGCACCTTCCAAACATACTCTCAGAGGAAGAGAACCGTCATAGAGAGACTCAGAAAGTTAGGTCTTTTCTGAGTCTAAATCAGAAATCTGAGGAGAAAACCTGGTATCTGTCCCTACTTCATCCTGTCCAGATTTGGAATGTCGAATCTCTTCAGGAAAGGAGGTGTCCCTCAATATTTTCCAGAAACTACTTTAAAAGTAGGATCAATAGCCTGAATTAAACCCTGACCCAGACCCAGTTAACTAATGTTGTCTAAGGAAATTTCAGGACATGTGAATACATTTTCAGTTTTCTCTTTCCATTTGACAGAAAAAAATGGGACAAGCAGTGTTATTAATGGCAGAAGCAGCTTCCCATGGGATGGCACAACATCCTAACAAAACAGGGAAGTCTTTACTCTTCTTTCTCCCAACACCAACAGGAGTGTCTCACCCTTGCCTACTGAGTGGACCCTAACAGCTGCAAAGAAAGTGGCTAACCCCTGATCCATATTATCTCTTGGCAGTACACACAGGGATCCATGGTAAACGATAAATGGTCTGAGGTGCAGCTAATGGGCACAGCAGAGTCACCCACCTGTGACTGAGGCAAAGTGCTAGCATGCTGTGGTGGCAAAGAACTTTTTCTTTTTGTGGCTGGAAGAAGGACCGACCATGGGATCAACAGATTGTTCCATGGTACCTCTTTCCTGTGGAAAACAAGCAACAAATGCCAGTAAAAACAAAACATCTTTAAAAGTCAGTTTTTTTCATAGCAAACACAGCAAAATACATTAAAATATATTCTCAGTCACACAAAGTAAACTAAATACAATTTGTCCACAGAAAAATGGTTTTCAGTTACTTTAAGCAACTTTTAAACTAACAGGAATAGAGCGCTCCCATTTAAGGTTACGGTACAGTCTCATGACAGTCCATTCAAGCACAAACTCCTAGCTTTAAAATTACTTTTTTTATTGACCAGGAAAGTCTGACTAGGTTCCACAGATCCTGTTTTCAGTGGAGGCCCGGGGAGAAATGCTCCAGAAGCATGTCTTTAGAATGTGGGAGGAAACCGGAGTACCCAGAGGAAACCCACGCGAACGCAGGGAGAACATGCAAACTCCACACAGAAGTCACCCCAGCTGAGAATTGAACCGAAGAACCTCTTGCTGTGAGGTGACAGCGTTGACCACTGCACCACCCTTAAATAACTTTCCTGAAGAGGAAAGTACCATTAATAAATGTAATTATTAAATGGAATTGTTTTTTCCATACAGTAAACTTATCTGGCCAGCAAAGGTACAGCCCAAGCCAACTGTCAACATCATCAGAGGAGCATACTCTTCAGTGGCAGTAAAGCTCAGGGGGGCTTGGCACCTACATTTGTCTTTTAATCAGCTGAGCTCAAGCTGTCTGAAGGTTTGGGTGTGTGAATGGTGTCCTGAAGCTTTTTAAGCTGGCTGACTGTTATATACTGGGCAGGATATAACCCATATAGCTTGAGATACTGCTGCAGTGATCAATTTAATGAACATTATTCTTATTGCTAGCTGGATGGCCATGGTGGTGCAGTGGCTATCATTGTTGCCTCACAGCAAGAGATTCTCTGCCTTGATCCTCGGCTGGGGTGCCTTCTGTGTGGAGTCTGCATGTCCTCCCTGTGGTCACGTGGGTTTCCTCTGGGTGCTCCGGTTTCCTTCCACATCCCAAAGACATGCTGTAGGTGGATTGGACACTCTAAATTGGCCCTAGGCATGAGTGTGTGTGTGTGTGTGTGTGTGTGTGTGTGTGTGTGTGTGTGTGTGTGTGTGTGTGTGTGTGTGTGTGTGTGTGCCTTCTGTGGAGGGTTGGGTGCTAGGCTGGCAAATTGATACTGTAAAACTCCACTGCCAATCATGAGCGGACACGTGATCCGCTGTGGTGACCCCTAACTGGGAAAAGCTGAAAGAAGAAGAAGATTCTTATTGCTAGCTGGCAAGAAACAGTATTTGATATCATACTCATAAGGCTGGATTTAATAAAACCTACACTATTTGTTCACACTATGTTCACATCACTGGGCAATGCACACATGATAGTGTGCCTATTTGTATTTGGTAAACAGTTCTACATGAAGTGTAGAGCCATGCAAACCAGGTAACTACTGCAGATGAATTATATGCTAATCAACCAATCCAAGATGGTGGAGTTATTCAGAAAGCTATAAAGTAATCATGTATGTTCTGTGTAGTCATCTGCCCTGTACTCCAAAACCCTTTGGAATTCAGCCACAAAAACTACACAGGAAAGAAAGAATATTATGGGCTGCTACTGCTCTTCATGTACATGTGTAACAGGTTGAACTCTATGCTGCTGCTGCTGATGATGATAGATTTCGGACAAGGAGGAAGAGGGTATTTAGACCCCATTTAACTTTTCATGGTCTACATGAAGTGGAAATAGTAAAGCACTATAGGGTGGAAAGAGACACAATCCAAGGACTCTGCAACCTCTGTTATCCTCACTTGAAACCAAGTGCAAACTGAGGGGAGCCCATACCAGTGGAAACCAAGGTATGTGAAGCGCTTAGAAGTTTTGCTACAGGAACTTTTCAATGACCCACAGGACACATTCTGGGGGTGTCACAGGCATCAGCATCCAGTATTCTTCACCAATTCCTGAATGCTATGCCACAGCCTGCAAGTGACTATATATATATATATATATATATATATATATATATATATATATATATATATATATATATATATACCTGCTTCCCTGAGGACAACACTAGATCTATGCAAAAGTTCTACCATGCAGCACATTTCCCTGAAGTCTTGGGTGTGATAGAATGCACCCACATTCGGATCAAATCACACCTAAGGAACAAGGAAGAGTCTGTCTCAACAGAAAGGGGTTCCAATCCCTTACCTTAACTGACAGGTCATGTATAATGCTAGGGGAATCATCTTGAATGTGTGCGCTGTCTACCCCAACAGTTACCATGACTCTCATATCTGGCACACCTCACAGCTCTACAAGAGGTTTTCTAGGGCTGATGTACCACAAGGCCATTGTCTGTAACAGCCTTTAAATAACAGACCTGTTGAAAGTAATGTATTAGAACAAGAACACTCATACATCTGCCTGTTTAACTGAATAAACGAATGGAAACTTCAACAAAGTGTCTTTATTCCTCCCACAGGGAGGGTATCAGAGAGAGAGAGTCTTCTAGATCTGCTAGTGTAAATGATTTTATCTGGACTAATCTTTTATTCTGTGTTACAAGACAATTTACTGGGGGATGCAGGGATTCATTGGAACCATGCCTCATGACACCCATCAGAAATGCACACCCACCCACAGATGAACACTATAATGAAGTGCACACTCAAACAAGAAATATCATAAAGTAAGCATTTCAGCTGCTAAATTCAAAGTTTTGATGCCTAGTTAAATGTATGGGGGATGCAGTATGATCCCAGAATGTGTATCCTACATAGTATCATCTTTCCACCACCATTGGTAGGGGTCACCACATCCACATGCAGGTGAGAAATTAGAGAGGGAACCCCCAGCTGTTGTGGGTATAGGTAGATATAGGCATGCACAATATGCCCTTGTTGAGTCAACAGGCAGCACATATGCTGACCGCCTAAATTTCATAGGTAAGCACTGGGTTAGCTGGCCTTGTAGGCCATATTAAGCTTAATCAGTTTCCATCAAAGTTAAGAATCATAACCTGCCCCTGTGTCTGTGAGAAAATACCTTAGCTATTTAACCAACTGCCAATAAGGGATATACTTTTTATCCTATACATGTACATAGGGTACAAGTGATGCCAAGCAATGGTCCCAACTTTTTCTTCTACATGTAATGGTTGTGTACTGCTAGCATCAGACAGAGACAGCCCTGAATAACAACAGCTGCAACCGAAGGACTTGTCAATGTAAGTGTGGAACCTGTAATAGAAAAATACATTTTCAAGAACATGAATGAATGGCAGATATCTGCATAACTGGTACTTGTAAATGTAAATGTACCTAAATAGAATGTGTGTGATTTGTCCAGCAATGCCATCAATATCTGACATGACTGACATCTATAATATATACTTATGCAGTTTACCAAATAACCTGCCCAATGCAACTGAAATACCCACTATAGAAAAAGCCCACCAAAATGTCTGCTTATCCCTACATTCTCTCAAATGGAGCAATAAGCATGACTGAGAACAGCCTCATCACCTTCAAGTTACCTAGGTACATGGTTTCCTTTTAGTGTAGATTCAGCCCTCTGAGCACTCACAAAATGGAAATGAGGTGGGAACCCATTTGAAATGAATACCAAAGTTCTGACTTTGTGTAGCAAAGGTAAATATAGTGTAGCCTCTACACCTCTGTTAGGTGCTAATGGCTTGCAACCATAAAATGATTACTCTGACTGAAGCAAAACTCAGTAATGTGCACATACCCTTCACTGAAGAAGGATTGTCAAGCAAATGCACTTACAAAGTGTGGAACTCACTGCAGTGAGATTTTAAACAAAATAAAACACCCCACATGTTTATCTCCTTGGCATAATAGCACAGTTTCCTGCCTTTGCTGAAAACTGTTGTCCACTGTCATATATTTGTATCACACCCTGAAAGAAAAATGTGAGAATATGCACTACAGATTGCACGTGTAATAGTAAAACAGAGATAAGTGAATGATTCCAAGAATACAAAGAGAAGGCAGAGCTGCAGTTTTGCAAACATTCATAATTATAATGTGATCACTCATTCCACTAATAATGTTACCTACACATTTACAATCAACTAAAAATGTCCAACTGTTTATTACTGAATATGAAATATGGATTGTTGTACACACATAATTTGACTGGTATTGCTAATCTGTGCTTGTGGCAAAAAGAGATATCCCTCTATAACTGTGCTTTGTAGCTGTAATAGTTTGATGGTTCAGATCCAGTGTTGTCTTGTTTTTTAACCTTTGTTTCCCTTTTTTTATCTTTTCCGTTTTTTTTTTATTTTACTTCAAGCATGGTTTGCTGCTTAAGCAAAAAATGAAAAAAATTAATTTCAGTTGCCTTTTAGAGTGCAAACACACTTAGTAGTATTGTACGATGGTCAGTACTGTGGATCATAATGACTGGAGAAATTCCATCTGTTACCTGACTGTCTCTGTGACACAACGTACAAACACTGTGAGTTATAAAAAAGAGAAAAAAGGTAAAAGAGGGATTGAGTCCCACTGTAAATATTATTAGAGAAGGGGGGGGGTCATAATTTACACAAATAATATGTGTTCAGGACTGCCTTTTCCATGTGCTCGTTGCCTACCTATAGCACAGACATGATTCAACACTTAAAGAATAATGTGAGAAAATTAATATGTTTCACCTTCCTCTGTGCAAACAAGCTCAAAAGTGATATGTGTGAAAGTTAGCACTCTGCACAGTACTAAGGGTAGAAAATGTAAGTTGTAAGTGGAATGAGTTTATGATTAGAATTTAGGTAAGCCAGTGTTCAAATCCAGCAGCATCTACTTCTTATTGTGTTCCCCACTGTCATTGCTCAAAATATTGAGTGCCCTTCTGTCATTGCTCAAAAACATTGACTATAAAAGTAACACTACATAACATTAGCTATATATGTAGCAGGTTGACTGACAGAAAAGTATAATTACTACTTGCATACACATTATTTTCTAGGTATCATAGCTCATTAATGACTGACATATGAACCCCAGTTTATTATGTGTGTAACTGGGTTAGAAAGACACTGATGATTATGTAATAAAAATGGAGTTGCACATCTCTGATGGACACAATAGTTTACTGACAATCATCTAGACTCCTCTAATAACCAAATTAAAACTGCAAAACACAATTTATTGTGAGGTATACATCATATCTCCAAACAGTATTACTAAAGTCATGCAAGTCTATCTATTTCCAATATATTGTCAGACATTAGTCCTGCATCATAGCTAAGAATGCATGAGCCAGGACCTTTTAATGTCACACACATACAGGCCTAACTGAAGTATACCACCAGTCACTCTTTAAGCTATATATCTTTAATGAACATGGCTGACAAGCATTTCTTCTGTGACAATGAGGAATAATACCTCTGTGGAAACATATGCATTCTCTTTTCCTTAGGTCTGAATCCCACCGTGTACAAATTACTTTTAAAAGTATGCAGTGTTGAACACTGGACAAAGTGTGACCAGTATAGCACCATACATGCCAAAGATCATTGCCAAGTTTCACATCATCATTACTGTTTCATAAGCCCCCTTCCTCTTTGTTTGGCAAAGTTTCTTTTTGCTTACCATCATGCAAATGGAGTTGGCATGGTTGTGCATGTTTGTGCACTGGTCATAAAACGCAAGATCGCAATTTGTCAGGAAACTTTTTAATCACCCACATCTTAACATTTGCCAGAGGTATGAGTTCTCATGGAGATATATTGAACACTGGCCAAATAGACTATTTGAAGTGTCATCCATGCCCACAACTATGAGATATTTATCCAACCTTGTTCTGCTTGTCATAAGCCTGTTGTCCCTCTCCCAACCCTTCTTTACCCCTATATCAGTAACTTCATGCTACAGTGCATGGCAGGTTAATAATGAGAACACACCAAAACATGTCCATGAATGTTCCATTACACCAAACATTGTTATTTGTATGCCCGTCTCTCCTTGCATTTACCCTTCACTCTCACTCCTCTTTATGTGTGTGTATGTATTAGGCTAATGGATGTACAGGTCATCTCATGATTTCTGTATACTGTCATAACTCTGCTGATGGATAAAACCAACACGTTCCCTTGATACCATAGGTTCAGGTGATGATTATATGTATAAACATATGTTTGCATATTGCCAAGGCTTATAACCCAGCAGTAACGGATGCTCTTAAGGACTGTTTACAGAGTTCTTTTTCGTGTGTATCTGTTGCTATCCATCTGTCTACCCCTTCTCCTACATAAGAATGATATGGCTACCTATCAAGTAAACTGTAAGTTAAGCCACAACTGATATAGCTGTCAAAAATCAAATGACACATGGAAAGATTATATTTCAGATATCCCACATCTTCTTCAAACTGATGTATATGAATGTATTAATTATTCTCACTCTATATCTCCTCTAAGTTTATCTCATGCAATTCATGCTACAAAGCAAGACATATTCTGATTGAGAAGACATGTCATACCAACACACCATTAAAATGTTCATGAATGTGCCAGGACAGTACCTCCTACAGCCCTGTGTCTGTCATCATCTCCTCTGTCTCAACAGACTATACTGTAGCATTTTAGTAGGATGATGGATGAATTGTTCATCTAATATGATATGGAAACTGTCCTTACGGTGAAGAAGCATACTGCAGACACTCTCCCAGATTCAGTAAACTTCCATGCAGGAATAGCTTATTCCTGCACGGAAGGGACTGTTACCATGCAGCACTGCAACATGCCATGCATATTCATGAAGACGTGCTGCCATGCTGTAATACAGACACAGTTCTGTTTACGAGTGCAGGAGGTGTGTCTAAGAGAAGTGCTCTCACAATACACATATCCCTTGCACACCAGAATTGCCATACAGCAATTTAAATAGAGTGAGATTGCTCATTACACCTCTCATCCCATCAGAATATGAAATCTGGACAAAGCCATAAGGAACAATTGCCACTACAAACTTAGAAAGTTGATAGAATAACAGATTTAGCATTAGCATGGATATTCTGAAGGGTACGAAGTAAAAAATGCAGCAATTTTTTTTTTCACATCTGTAATAAAGTTTAAGTGTAGATGTGAGGGTGTGACCGTTGCTTAGCTATGCTTAGCCCAGCTGAAATGGCATGATAAGTTAAATAGCAATTGACATTCAACATAAGCAGTAGTGTAGCAGCTAGAGCATACATCTTGCATGTAGTTATTCATGGGTCGAGCCTCACCAGAGCTGTTTCCATTTTGTATGTGTAATCATTACAATTTTAATTTATTTGTATATTTATGCAGGAAGTAACTTATATTTCTCAACCAGAGTAGTGTAGTAGGCCCAGATGTGAGGTGTCAGTGTAATAAAGTAGTGAAACCCACATATAGACACAAGTACCCATACAGTACAGTCACACAAGAATAAATGAAATGCAAGATCATTGGGGGATGTCAGGAGAAGGTAAACAAATGTATAATATGCAATGAATGATGAATCAATCCCATACAGGTGGTAGTCCAATAAAATAAAACATAAGCAATGCTAAGCATTGCACAGCTATGCTGACTGGGTGTAAATATTGTGTACATATAAATGCTAAGCAATGAGTAGCTCAGCTAAATGGATTTTCCCATTGGTAAGCAGTGCTGAACCTGCCCCTTTAACCACTGCCAACCTTAGCTAAGCAGGTTTTACTGTAGCTTAGCTTAGCTCAGCATATTCAAAACCATCCAATCATGGCAAAGGGTGGGAAATCAGCCATATTTAAACCTCACAGGTGGGAATACAGCTCATAACTGGTTGTAGCTCCCCACTGTAGGCAGTATGGCAGGTGATGGGAAGGGTATGCACTTTCACGTGCAGCACTAGGGCATACAGGAGTCGAAGGTCATGGTAGGACTCCTTGTTAAAAACATGACTTGAGACTGCTACAGGGCCAGTACCAGGGCTCCCAAAACAAAGCAGAAGCCTGGGAAAGTCTCACCCGTGATCTCACCAGTGCCACTGGTACCCCTCGAAATGATGAGTAGGTCTGGCACCACTATGCCGACTTGAAGCGGAGGAAGAGGGAGCTCTTGGAACAGTGGGTCCAAGAAGCAAGACAGAGGGGTGATGTCCCAGCAGTGTGTAAGTATTCATAGCATACCAAAGTCCATCCTGTGTATGTGATGGATGGGTATGCATAAATGTTTCTCTATTTTCATTACAGCTCCAGCTGAGCGGGTTGTGAACCAGGAAGCCCATGCCAGTAGGTTGCAAAGGCTGCATTGTTTGGCTGGTGAGTAACAATGTAGCTTGTACTATATATACCAAATAAATATAAAGGAGTATAATGTCACCTGGAATTATTAAAACTGGATATGGTTTAAACTGAATAAAGCAGACAATATTACAGTAATAGTCTCATATAGGTAATATATTAATAAAATGTAATTGCCTGTGAATAAAAATCTAAACCCTGGATTGGTTGTGTTTACTCTGGTATGGTATGATTTGAAATGTGTACATGTTATGCATAGCAACTATAGCTCTGAAAGCATTAAACAATCAAGTCTCATCTGACAAAGTTAGTGCCTCTGTAACACACAAGATTAACTAATATTACAAATGTCATGCACCAAGATCTGATATGTGAATAGTAATGTTGTGTTAACCACTGTTTTCCACACTGTGCTATGTGAACAGGTATGTAATGTTGTAAATACAAGGTCAGATTGTACAACGAAGAGACAATGAGAAAAGAAATCATTCAAAAAAGCAACAGCAGTTTCACAATAGCTCCCTGTGATGAAACGCACACTTGTCATATTTTTAGCAGACACAGCCACGGTTTGAATCCTGGGAGTTGTAGTAAGCTGTATGCATAAATTCAACTATGATTTTCTGAAAATGTGTAGAAACAGTCAGGGAGTATTAACAAACATTCCTTCCACAGGTCTCCCAAGTAAGATAAGGTATAAAGTAGCTATAAAAGGCTGTAGTTATACTGTGTCCAACACCCATGGTCCATTCTCAAGGCTGCAAATGACAGCAAGATAAGTACATACACCAAGTGATCTACCCCAAGAAATATTTAAAAGCATCATGCTGTCACAGCTACAAGTTCCTGCTAACAACAACCATGGAGACTGATAGAAATCAAGGAAGAGTGTGTCAGTAGGACAAACACACACGCACACGCACACACAAACACACACACACAGTATGAGAGCACATATGTAAGACTATGGGTAGAAACAGTCATGTAGTATTAACAAACATTCCCTCCACAGGTCTACCAGTTAAGAGAAATTCAAAGTAGCTATAAGAAGGCTATAATTATACTGTGTACATACATACCACTGCCCAACCAAAGGCTATAGTTGTAATAATACATGTAGAGTAATGCGTAGAGCAATGATCATTAAAGCTGTGACCACTGCAAGAATCTACATCTGTTAATAAACATCTCTCTCTCTCTCTCTCTCCCCCACCTTATCTTCCCTAATAATTAAAACACATAAATGAATGGGTATGTTTTCTACCAAGCCTACTGTTGGGAAATGTGTCCTGTTGTTCTAAAAACATTGAAATTTATTCCAATTAATGTACCCTGTTCAAATACCATCATTGGTGGCCTGTTGCTATCAATGTATCCTGCATGCTGGTGTAATGCCCACTTTGGTTCAATATATGCATGTGTTCTGTTTGATATGGAAATGTTCCAAATGTGTTATATTGGGTTAATGGGAATACTGATGCATGCTGTTATAACTAATCCTGGAATGTGTTAACCATTACTAACCAACATATGTTCTAAAACTGCAACACCATAGCACGTCATGGAAGGCTGATCCCGGTGGATCTGCCTCTCCTGACTCATATGGCCATAGAACCGGGCTCCAGCACATCTGGGATCCAGCCTAGGACCTCCTCATCTGCTGGTCCTGCACCACCTTCAGGTGGAACTGACTCAGGGAATGGGGCTCGCCCCCCCGGGCACCCGAAGCCAGGTCCGGGGTCAGGTGCGTAGTTAACTCTGCAAGGAATTTGGAGATCTGCTACACCAGCTTGAGGGCCGCATGGCGCATTTAGAGGGTTAGCCTGCCACTCCTGCTCAGCCCACAGCCAATTTTGGGGCTGTGAAGGTGCAGTGGTGACTGCTCATGGGTGGGGAACCAAAGTCCCACTGTAGCCATTTGGGGACTCATCGGCTCCAATTACCAAACACCCCTCCCCGTCCAAGGTGTTTACCCACCACATGTATCATATACTGTCCCTGTATGCTGTCTTGTCTGTCTTGTCTGTCTTCCTACCCAATCTACCTCCCCAAATATACCTATTATCCTTCGCCAACATCCCACTCTCACCTTAAAAAAAGGGCAATCTGTTCCCCCCCAAAAATGTCGTCCCATACATAGCTGTCCATTTCGTACATGTGTCCACTGAACACATGTAATCTGGTCTAACTGGCTTCACAACATATTTTGTCCTCACCCCTCGCTCATAGGTTTGAGTGTCCAAATATACCTCCAAATTCAGTATATATGAAAGAGCTATTGCTGTAGAAGAAATGGACAGCTATGGACTGTCCCTACACCCATCCTGCACACCCCTAGCTACTTTCCCTATTGTCTTTCCCCCTTTGTGCTCCTCTTTTCACTACTTTTCTATCACCCCTTTTTACTTTTCTTTTAAAGAAATTAGCACTGGGGTAAGCAGGAGTAAGCTGTTTTAAGAAGTAGTAAGCAGGATTAAGTCTGTTTGTGTGGGGCTAAACAATGCCTACACAGATTAAACACTTTTAAGGCTAACTGTCTGTAAGCATAGTTAACTGGACGTTAGCATTGCATACTGCCGTGCAAACTTGCACAAACCCACTTATAACTGCTTAAAAGTGCCTTAATCACTCTGTATCCAACAGCCCTTGTTCTACCCAGCAACAAAATAACCAGTCCTTGCAAGTCTTGACCCCAGTACCTTGCATACCAAAACCACAGCAATTTATTTCTAAGCCATCCAAGCTGTGGCTATATCTGATGCTTTCTCAAACATATCATGCAGCACAGTCATTCAACAGTAGAGAAACTGTATTTGTATATGTATATATATATATATATATATATATATATATATATATATATATATATATATATATATATACATACACACACACACACACACACACACACACACACACACACACACATATATATATATATATATATATATATATATATATATATATATATATATATATATATGTGTGTGTGTGTGTGTGTGTGTGTGTGTGTGTGTGTATATATATATATATATATATATATATATATATATATACATATATATATGTGTGTGTGTGTGTGTGTGTGTGTGTGTGTGTGTGTGTGTGTGTGTGTGTGTGTGTGCAGTGCAGTCGGACATCAGATCCAAACTCTGAACCTCTTGCTGCAACAAATCTGACCAAAGGCTATGTAAATGGGAGTGAAGGGGCCCAAACTAGCGACCCCTTGTAATTATTGCCCTTATCCCTTCCTCCACAGCAGAACTGTTCTGCCTTACAACAAAGAAATAAAGCCTGCCAAGTCCTGGACCCAGGGCCTTGTAAACTACAATCAAAGCAATGTACCATTACACCATCTGAGTCCTAGAAAATAGTGATGACATTCCAAACATATCAGTTAGTACAGTCATCCAACAGCAGGGAAATGAGTCTGTAGAACCAGACAGGAAGTCTATATATACATGTATATATGTATGGAGATGCATATATGTGGACAAATCTATACATAATACACACACACACACACACACACACACACACACACACACACACACACGCACGCACGCACGCACACACACACACACACACACACACACACACACACACACACACACACACACACACACACACATATATATATATATATATATCATTTATATCCACATATATGCATGCATGCATATATATAGAAAGGTGAATAAACACACACACACACACACACACATATATATATATATATATATATATATATATATATATATATATATATATATGTATGGATTCACTTTATAATTTCGAAATACAGAAATACCGAATTTCAGTATTTCAAAATCATAAGGTCGAACACCCATAATCCCGACAGCACACTATCGCGAAGCACACAATCACGAACACATACAAATCATATACCACACAACACATACATCGTCCAACCCACACTACAACAAACAAAACACACACAAACACAAAAACACAAACAAACAAACCTACACTACATGTAAGCAGGGGGGAAAGCCCCCCTGCACCCCCCACACCCCCCTACTTATATATACTAACTCTGAGATCACACAGACACAAAAAGGTAACACACAACCACACATTTCACAGTCCCTTGTGCACGCACAAACATCACACATATATACATCCACACATTCAGACACACTCAAACTCCCACACATAACCCTTACAAAACACTCACTTACCGTCAGTTGTACATACATCCATACACGATACACTCCCAACACTGCACGTCACATACAGTAAGCCATAAATGCAAATTTGAGAGATTCAAATTCGCGATTATGCACTTTCGCAGTTTTCAGTTTTCTAATTTATGATTTTGAAATACTGAAATAAGGTATTTCCGTATTTCGAAATTATAAAGGGAACCCATATGTGTACATAAATATACAGAAATATATGACAGCTACAAAGACATGCAGTCAGACGGCCATGCTGCTGCACACTGGAATTCTAAAAATGAAAATACACTCACTGGAAGTATTTCTTAAAATGGAGAGCAATGACATCTGTGCTGTAACAGAGACCTGGTTAAAGGCATCAGGAAGCACTCCTGCAGTACCAGCCTATAATTAATTCCACAACCTTTGGCTGCAGAGCGTGGACTGAAGCTCCAAAGGTGGTGGTATTTTCATATTCATAAAGGATGCACACACCTCCAGAGTGGTAGACCAACATAATGCATTACAGATACTGCAGCCGTAGCTGACATTGGGTAAGACAGTGGTTCAGGTTGTAGCCTGCTATAGGTCCCTATACATGTCCTAAGACTCACACCCCATGTCCATAAACACCTTGGAGAAAATTAGTGTCCAACCTAACACTATCATACAGTTTGACTTCAACTACCCCACCATTAACTGTGAAGCAACGCATGTACCGATGCACATGCCCATCACATTAACCTTGTCCTTCCTAACATGGGCAATTGTTGCTCTACACCAATAGTCAACTCCTCTCTTGTTATATTCTGAACACAGATGAATCACCTTTGGAAATCTACTGCCCTGCTACCCCCCCCCCCCCTGCACAGGTAACCACCATTAAAAGCCTTTTCAAAGCTAACTATGGCCTCATAAAATCAGAGGTTGCTAACCTCATGGCAGCCATGCAAATGGAGTCTAGTTGCATGACAGCTGAATCAAACAACAATGCACTATGAAAACATACACAAATGCATGGATACTGCCTTACTCAATACAACCAGGACCCTCACCTCCAAGAAAAGGAGGCTGATCTGCTGGTCTCCTGCCATAAATAAACTGTACAGCAGAAGGAGGGAACCAATATGGCATAAGGTGAAGTCCCCAGACAGGAAATAAATCCTTCTCAGCCACAATGAAAAGTTGAGATCCCTCATCAAATACTACAAAGTTAGCTGTGAGAACTGAATTGAAGCACATAATAAAGACAACCACAAGGCCTCATACAGTTATGTAGAGAATCTCCATGGCAATACCAAGATTTGTTCTGAGATACTAGACAATGGTACCTCCCAGACTGAGCCAACAAATAATGCCAATATAGTGGCTGGCATCTTGAGTGCAAACATTACCCCTCACTTCCCCCCTAAAGACCAGTCACAATACCAGTACACCACCAGGCAGCCAGTATTACTGTAGCACAGGTTAAAACACCACTGTCCAAGGCCAAGAATACAGCTTCTATGGGACTTGAGAATATCCCTGGCTGTGTTCTACATGAACTGCAGAGTGACATGGCACCTTACCTGTGTGCCCTGTTCAAGCACAGCCTCACCTCAGGCTTTGTCCCTACTGATTTGTGCACTGCTACAGTCACCGCTCTCCACAAACGAGGTGTAACTACAGACCCTGGGAAATACCACCCTAACTGCCTGACAAGTCTGTTATGTGAAGCTATGGAATGCATCATCATGCATCTAATAAACAGGGATATGGGAATCTGCAGACTCAGGATCCCACATAGTTTACCTTTGTGAAGAGTAGGTCATTACTGCTCATTCAACCAGGTCAACTTCTTGGCGTCAGTCACCTGAGCTGTGGATGAAGGCAAGGTGACACATACAGCCTACATTGATCTGGCCAAAGCCTTTGATTACATTCCCCACTCACTAAGCTCGGCATCAACCCCTATATCACTAGGTGGGAACAGAGGCACAAACACAGGGTTAGATTGGATGTACTGCTGTCATACACTGAGACAGTTGCAGATGTCACTGGGTTTGTTGTAACATCCTGTATGAGGAATATGACATTGGTAATACCAATAGATGTGACTATTTACTGACTGCATTCCCCAGAGCCAAAACTGATTTACCAAGGACACCAACTGTCTGGTGAACACACAAAACATAACAGGCAGACATGTGGCCAGTTTGTGGACAATGTGCCAGTGAAGAGGTATGGCAGAGACATATCATTCTGAGTCATGACGTCACACACTAAATGCATGTCCACACAAACCCTGTCAATCTATCAGTCCACCAAATGTATAACAGCACTGATGACATAGAATCTGTTCACAAATCTGGGGATCTGTCCCCCATGTTGGTTGGCTGTTTCCACATGTCCTGTCCTGTGATGTATTGCCACCCACTGTATGTGAATCTGTAGGCCACCACCTCTGTAATGTCCCACACAGAGGCAAGGAAATGGTGCAAGGCCCACATTAAGGAATGTCCCATATGCCGGAATTAGCAGCAGTGTCCAGGCCCACAGTACAATACAGTGTGGGCACCTACATTGTGGTATGGCCGTAGCAATACCTGACATCTGCACATCTGTACAGAGGACAGACAGAAAGTAGATAGCCAACAGGGTATGCATTAGAATGAATGTTTTGAAAGGTACACATCTGAAACTGAAAGGCACGCCATTACTACATGACAGCAGTCCTCAATGACATGTCTAAAAAACATAGTAGTCTACAGTTAATATCGACATATCAGATCAATATCCAATAGGAAATACATATAAACATACAGCTCAAACACCAAAAACAAAATACTCAGTACTCTGAGCCCAGCTTTGCATGGAGGGGTGCATGGTTCCAGTACAAAAATTTGCAATCTACTCTTACTTGAATAAGCACAGTTAAAAGTACTAACATAATGATACAATATATGTTAAACTATTTCTGTCAACCAGTGCACTGTAGATAGGGTAACATGCAAGTGTGACTACATATAATCTGGGATACTAGCCATGTATGAAACAAATCCAAAAAGAAAAGATTGTGGTACTACCCATGTATACCCAGGTGTCCCATACAGTATACTCACACCCCTTGCTACTGTAATGACAGCACATGGAAGCATGTTATGTACAGGAAATTAAATACACTTATTAAAGATGTTATTACTCTGCTATGTTATCAGACT
>NC_056736.1:161427405-161577405 GCF_019279795.1 Protopterus annectens
TCATTGAAATACAATCAAAGGTGTTTCTAGGAAGGTGACCAACTATTTCAAAGTGAAGATGTGCCATGATGTTAGAGTCCATACCAAGATGGATGAATGTTGTAACCATCTCAAGAGGTGCATACACAACATATCAGTTTAAGGGTGTTCACACTCATTCAACTGGCTTGTTGCACATAGTGTTATTTCCATATGTTTTCACAGACCCGATTGTTATGTTTTCAATTGAATTGTACAGGCTATAGGTCATACTACAGTTGGGAATTGTTATGAAATGAGTTATTGTGGTGACACTTTCCAATTGCACAAGGGGTGTGTATCCTTCATATCCACTGCAGCTATATGGACACAGCAGTTTCTGACCTGTATATCCAGCCTCCACCAAGGTAGAGTAATCCCCTTTGGTTGACAGCAAGAATACACAAACCACATGATAGGCTGCTACACTGGCTATACAGGGACACATAGGTGCAAACAACAACTTTGAAGCAAGTCCACCTATATCTGAGCAAGCATGTAAGTTCACAAGTGACTTCCTGTAAGGCTGACTATGACTATGAATCAGACATATCCACACCACCAAAGACAATTGCAACCGTGTCTCCACATATGTTGTAAGTCTCAGATAAAATAACACAATTCACCCTGTACTGGGGTAAAGAACACCTCATACACACATGCCATGAATTTAGGCAACCTGCATCACACAGGCTAGGTGGGAACCTTGCCACCCTGTCCACCCCAGTTGTACAAGGATATATACACATCAACCACACTCCTCCCTTCAGCAATGGTGAGCATGTACATATTGCCTACTGATGACAACAACAGCATATCTCCATGGGGCATAACAACATCAGTGTCTGCCTCCTACATGACCTCAGGCATGTGCTCAGAGCTCCATCACACACCACAGTCAAACACAGACCTGCCACCATCCACACACCATTCAAATGGAGGATGCCCATTATCAACCCTGTACACAGAAATTAATGGAGGTTAGAGGATTATGCAACCAAGTGTCCAACATTGGGAGGAATAAGATAGCTCAGGGACTGGTGTGTATTGCAAGCTGCTATAGCCCTGATAGCTTTGATGGTTTTGGTGTAGTGTGGACTATTTGCAAGTAATATCCATTGTTGATGTGCGTTTTGTCAACTGTATGAGGTCCTGTGACCTGTTTCCTGTTTATGTCTTCCAGGTAACATGCAGAGTGCTCACCTACCAGCATTCTCTGTTGGAGAAACAGACATCATAACCCAATATGTGATTGGACATTATACCCTGTCATTTGGACGAAGAGCATAAGATGTGTGCTAGATGACTGCCCTGTGGCTCAATGTGGTCCACAGGGAAAATTATGCCAGCCTGCACAGCAGAACTTATGATCATGTGCAGCATTGGGCTACCAACCTCAAATTCCATGCCTGCCAATGGGCTGCTGCTGTAGCGAGGGACTGGTTAGTCACAGATGGGGGTGCAGCCATCCAGCCCCTAATGGCACCCGCCAAGGAACTCCTCACCACACTTGGACCACACGACAAACCCACAAGCTATGATGCTGAGGGAAGGATTGTGGAGGTGGATTGCACACACACACACACACACACACACACACACACACACACACACACACACACACACACACACACACACACACACTGGATAAGGACGTGCAGGTAAGGGCCCAGTGGGGATTAGTACACTAATGTATCAGGCATACATGTATCTATATTGTATCTACATGCATGTGTCAGGTCCGATTGCAGTTGTAGATGGGGTTTACTAATGCACAGTGGTGCACATCTATGGTGAGGGCAGGATATTGTGTGTTATTGCGGTTAGTACTGTAGATGTGCAAACATGCTGCATCCATCCTTTACCAAGGCCACATGTTCATCTGCTGATAATAACACCCTCTCATAACTACCTAGGACCCTCTGGTCTGCATATGGGACAGCAGCCCGAAACAAGTGTGTATGACCTTGCTCTGTTGTTGCCTGACAATACCCGAGGCATGTGAAGCGGATGCTATTTACCATTCACGCAACCATCAATAATAGCTATATTGCTTTATGTAATAGCTATATTGCTTGTTGTGCATGTTCACTTGTGCTGAGGTTAACTGCATTGTGTCATAGTGGTCACCACTGGGGCCTATCTGATGTGAATTCAACAATCCTGTAGCATACCTCACAACTTGTCAGTGCTAAGATGTCTGGAGAGAGGCCTGCAAATTGTGCTGGACAAACGGCCTAAGGTAGGTCATGTGTGACACATTACTGTATACAGTGGATATAAATTGTGTACACACCCCTCTTAAGATGCAAGTTGTTCCTGTTATATACTAATTAGGACCACAATATGACAGTCCACATCTCTTCTAGCCTTAAATGTGACCCATAACAGGTACAGTTCAATTGTAAAACCAAGCATCTGGACTCAGGTATTGCACCTACAAGGCTTGCCACCTGTGATGAAGGCAGACATCCTATCAGCATGAAGTTTCAGTCAGGTATGATATTTCATGCTGCCATGTGTGTCAGTATACTCACTGTGGCCTATTTGGCTATAATATCACATACATGGGCATTGTTAAGGCACACAGACCACTTCCAATCATGTATAATTTTCAAACATATGCATATTCCAGACACATCTGTACAAAGACCTGTACAATGGTTTAACCTGTTACATGTGAAGCAGATGTTGTTACCACACTACATAAATTATTGGCAGTGGGAGGTGGTCACCAGCCATGTATGGCATATGCCACACAAGATATGATCCTCTCTCACACAGTTGGCAGCATTAGGATTAAAACATCTGCCTATCTAGGTATTCCTAATATAGTTCTATGCAGTTATGAGATGTACCACAGAGCTTATACATTTCCACCTCTTCCAATTGTACTTCTAAGGTGGATGACATCAACAGATCTAAATGCTAGTGAAGAGAAGTGTAAAGGGTAGTACACAGGTCAAAAATGGTATGAGCCAGATAGTGCATAATTCACACACACATACATATACACAAACACACACACACACACACACACACACACACACACACACACACACACACACACACACACACACACACACACACGCACACATGCACACACGCGCACACACATACACACAAACTTGCCAGTATTGTGATTAGAACTTCTGCCTATCTAGGTATGTCTACTATGGTGTTATGCAGTTACTGTACATGCTACAGAACTTACTGAACTTTCACATGGCCAAAGCTGTTGATAACTGCACAGCTGTGCTAATGTGTTACAGGTGGCAGACAGTCTTCCTTCTTTTCCACCCATACATCATGCTAGTTCTTTCTGTCTTGCATTTCAACTAGCATTATGGCTTGGCACTTCACCAGGCTATATTATCAAGAAGTGTGGCACACCTGTGAGCCATCAGCAGTACTCGTTCATCACAGATGTCACTTCAGTACTTACTAGTTATGTCCACCCCTCCTGGAATGTTTGAAGGGTGGCTATCTGTAATTTCACCCATTAACCTGGAGCATGTGTCCATTTTAGGACACTTTTGCAACTGTCTCATGTACACAGACAGCCCTCCCCTCTAAACTCCAAGCAGTCAGACCTGTGACGGTTACCCATATATCACCCAGTGTGGACATATGTACCCTTCGACAAAGACTGGACTAGTAGGTCAAGAGGATAAGTTCAACACCTGCACCACACTATGTGGAACACATAGCTCACCATGACACCCACTTTGACAGGCATGACATACATTGAAAAGCCACACACCCACCTTTCCAGAGGCACTCAATGGACATATACCCAAACAGCCACCCACTCAGATACTGCAAGATGGCACATGCCAAGAGACACATATTTAACCTACACAGTGTGCCCCCAACCTAAGCTCCTAAGGCTAACCACCTTGCACAATACAAGGATCATGGGTATCTCAATACTGAGGCACATAAATCCCACTCACTAAGTTGAATATGGAGCAAGTAACAGCCAAATATCTGTCACATGCCAGCATCTAACACATGACACAGCCAGTCATGTCACTCCACAACAATTATGAGTATCACTCCATATCCATGTGGGTGTGAATGACTTGGGACACATCTACCTGGAATACATGACAGGAGACATGGTTGAACTCTCTGATTATGTGGTCCAGGTAGGTGTGACAGTAGCCCTGGACAGTGTACTACTGTCACCCAGAATGATGCTGCAGTACTATCAACAGATGATTGACTGCAACATTGGCTTACGTGTTATGTATCATTCTCAGGGGATCCAGAATCTCTCTGCTTGGGATGACATGATCTACAGAATCCAATGACTTGCCATGGATGTTCTACTTTGTCACCACTGGGTTGCCACTGGAACGGAACACAATAAAAGTCGGCCAAAAAGAGTTAGTGCTATTTATTGTAAATTACACTTTCAGCTAGGGCAATGCCTAGCCTTCTTCAGACAACCAGTTAAAATATGATAAATCAATGCCTTTTATCTAGTCAAGTTAGTGATGTCATCAGTTAAGCAGTGTTGTTAGTAACCATAACAACATATTATCGCAGCCTACTTTTATGTAACAAGTTATAACTCATTAACTTATAAAACAGAAAAAATAAACAATACAATGTACAGTCCTATCTCATCTTATGCTAAAAACACACCTTAATATGTGTACATGTTAAAAACTAGATTATACAAATTTAATAACAACATACTCTACTTAAAATACTAAATGAAATTCATACTAAATAGGTTAAATTCATAAAAGTACTTATGAATTGCCTGATTCTCCGTTGTGTAAATAGAAGGACTAAAAAATACCTAATTACACAAACGCTGCATTAACAAACCTTTAAATCCTGGTTAAGCTATTATATACAAAAACTTTATATGTTTATATTGTGTTCAATTTGATAGTATTAATGATAGTATTTCCATTAAAAGTCTGTTAAAACTTCTAACTTTGAATATATATAAAAAAATTTAAGTAGAGTATGTTGTTATTAAATTTGTATAATCTAGTTTTTAACATGTACACATATTAAGGTGTGTTTTTAGCATAAGATGAGAGAGGACTGTACATTGTTTTGTTTATTTTTTTCTGTTTTATAAGTTAATGAGTTATAACTTGTTACATAAAAGTAGGCTGAGATAATATGTTGTTATGGTTACTAACAACACTGCTTAATTGATGACATCACTAACATGACTAGATAAAAGGATTGGTTTATCATATTTTAACTGTTTGTCTGAAGAAGGCTAGGCATTGCCCTAGCTGAAAGTGTAATTTACAATAAATAGCACTAACTCTTTTTGGACGACTTTTATTGTGTTCCGTTCTAGTTCAATAGTTCATTGTGGATTTTTGGTGTTTTGTACCACTGGGTTGCCAGGTACTGGCTAAATGTCTTTCTACCCCTATGCTGCCTTATTAGGCAATGTTCCTAATGTTATTATCACCATAATAGCTACACATGTATGCAATCTGAGGGTCATACTGCTCAACAGTGGACATCTGTCAGGATGCAGTCACTTATAGCAGTCGTTAGAGTGGAGGACACGTGTCTGCTGTAATGATGAGGTGGTTCAGAGCAGCAGTCAACAGACCTGTAGTATCAGGCTATGACACATTCCACAGCTGTCAGTTCCCAAACATGGACTACACCACACCTCCACAGGTAGTGTTGTCTCCATATTAATTATGCATAGGACCACCTCCAGACTAGTATACCATCATAATGCATTGGAGATACTTCCGGTACAACTGCCTTGGGGTAATAGTGCAATCCAGACCATAGCCTGCTATAGGTCTACATCTATTTCCCTAGACTGTCACTGCACATTCTTCAACACCCTGCCATCTATGATGGCCCAACGCAACACTGACATAGTATGAGTCTTCAATTACCCTTCCATCACCTGGGGAATGTAGCCAAGTGCCAGTACAGTGGCCCAACACTTCTGAGATTCATCATTTCCATTGCCCTAGACCAGCTCATACTGACCCTGGTAGAGGATGCAACAACCTTGACCTGTGTTGACCACTTAAATATGGGACTGTTGCTAATCCACAGATGTTAATCCCTGCATGGTGAGAGTCACACAGGCAGTAATCAACATGGAACTCAACATGTCAGCTACACCTCCCACAAAGATAACCACCTGGAAGAACCTCTCCAAAGCTGACTTTGCAGCCATGCAAACAGGGGTGGATGTCTTCACTGCACCCATGGCAATGGGAAGTAGCTGCATGACTGTGGAATCATACACATAGGCACTGTACAAACAGGTACATGAATGCATGGTACTAGCCAGAGTCAACAGAACACAGACACTGTCCTCCAAACACTGGGAGACAATGTGATGGTCCCCTGCCATTATTAAGGTGTACATCAGAAGGAGGACACCGCTGCAGGGAAAGGTGGTGTCCCATGACTGTTGAACTCCCTTATTAGCTTCAAACACAACTTTGGATCCCTCATGGAATCCCTGACAGACATCTATGGCAGCAGAGATACAGCAGACACTGACAACAGTCACAACAACCTTTGATAGTTACATCAAAAATCTCCACAGCATTAAACACAAGTGCTGCGTGTTGCTGAACAAAGCTAATATCTATGCTGAGACAACAGATATTGGCCACAGTCTTTGCAACACATTCAGTGCCAGCTTTACCCGTCTCTCCCCCCACAAGTGAAGTGCTGAGTGAATGTGTTCTCACATACTGTATCCCATTTCCATTCTAGGCATCTGTGTATCACTAGGATGTGGCCCTGCACCAAGACCACAGGGATTTGGCAGTGTGGTAACACATCCACCATGTCATAGGTAGGGTACAGTATGTGCACAGTAATCCCTGGTCTGTAACACAGTGATTGCATATGCCTCACAGATTATAGGGCTGAGGGTTGTACATAGGTATATGTTGATTTACAACATCTGTTGTAAAATGGAGAATGGTACATGTTCTGGTTTGGACACACCTACAATTGCTAATAACCACAGCTACAGGGGATATTCATCAGCCAAACAAACTGGGATTACTACACACATGCACACACACACGCGCACACACATGCACACACACATGCACACATACACACACACACACACACACACACACACACACACACACACACACACACACACACACACACACACACACACTTCCTAGTATCGAGCTCCATAGGTTTATTGCTTTGTAGGTGTATAGTAGGTGAATGGATCTGAAGGCTCTACAAGGCTAGCCAAAGGGAATACCCTGGCATCAGGCCACATGACAATAGTCCTCAGTGTGGCTCAGGAGTATAGTCACTGGAGTGGTCCCCAGGAGTTGGTATTTTTATTCTCCATCCACTCATCCAGATTTCTATTGTGGGTGGTTAGTGATGTGCACTGCTTCCCATGTATGTGATTTATATTCCATAACATGGACAATGTCTGGGTTGTGCACATGTCCCACAAGCATGTTCTTTGAAGTGTGGAAGTGTGCTTGAGGTCTCTGGGGCATGTTTTGTGGACCGATTGGTATCTTCTGATGTAGCATTCCTGACCTCATTTGTTGAGACTTGGCTATGTAACAGAGGTAGTGATTGCACCTACTTGACAGTATGATATGGGTATTCAGTGGAGTTATTGGAGTCTGTTCATAAAGGGCATGTGCATAAGACATGGTATTCCCTTTGTGGGTTATATTTGCAGACTGTACAGTTGTTGCAGGCATCCAGTGGGGAACATGGCAAAAGGGCCACTGTACACATTGATTGGGCTACTAAGGGGATGGAACAGGATGCCAAGTGCTTTTACTTCCTGGATAACACACAGTCAGGAGATGTAACACATCAAAGTACTTTCTAATGTTAGTGGCACTGTTGTGGCCAACAGGCATGTAGTCCACTGCAATCACACCATGGGTACTATCGGTGAGGCAATATGCAGGGGAACTACTGATATAGTGGTTGTTGTCTAGCCAAGTGTGTTTGTGAATGATATGTGGGTGAAGAGTGGTCTTTGAGTATTAGAAGGTTTGCCTATATTGTTCACTAATCCATACTCTCACATAGTCATTGCACATGGCACTAGACATTTAGGGCTGTGGATTGTCTACACCACCTCTATGATGTTTGACAACTGTTGGCCTTGTAATATGGACATTGTGACATATACTAGGTCCTCAGCATAATAAATTAGCAAAACCCACTCTCCAATGGATCCTGTACACAATCACACCACCCCCCCACACAGTATACTGATGACACACGCACACTTGCCAGTACTGAGTTTCGAACCCCTACCTAGCTATGTATTGCTATTACAGGGTAATAAATTTAACGCACGTTCCACAGAGCTTACAGGATGGGTGTTGTTCCAAGGTACTTCTAAGGTGAGGATCATCTCCGGCCCTTGTAAATATTGGCATTGGGTGATGTAGTGGGTGAGAGATTCCACGAAATATTTTACCCAACACACACATTTGTCAGGGGTGAGGTTCAAACCTCTATCTAACTATCTTTTCAGAACAGTATGCTATGCATTTACCACATGCACCACTGACCTTACATGGTTTAGGGTTTTTACATGGTTTAGGGTTGCCAACAGGTACTTCAAAGGTGGATGATATCTGCAGGACTGCTAAAGTCAGGCACTGAGCTGTGTACTGGGTGTAAATGGGTCCAAAAGTTTTGAGGTACAGACATATATACACACACAAACACTTGCCAGGAATGAGATTCAAACCCCTATCTATGCAATTATTGCTATTATATTGTTCCGCATTTATCACACATGCCACGTAGCTTACATGTTATAAAGTTGTCCAAAGATATCTTTGAAGGTGAGTGACATCAGCATCAGTGCTAAAGGAGGGGTAAGGGAAGTGTTGTAAGTGTGAGTGACCACAAAATCAGGTGTTTACAATGATAAACACACTATCTTACACAAAGACTCACATTTATACAGTTGTCAGGTTCAGGATTGGAACTGTCCCCTAACTAGTTTGCAACACTACAGTATTATGCAGTTATCGCAAGCGCCATGGAAATTATATATTGGAGAGCTGTCCAAAGGTATCTTTGAAGGTGAGTGACATCAGCAGCAGTGCTAAAGGAGGAGTAAGGGAAGTGTTGTAAGCATGAATGACCACAAAATCAGGTCTCTATAAGGACATACACACTCTTTCATACAAACGCTCACATTTACACAGTTGCCAGGTTTAGGATTGGAACTTCTACCTAACTAGTTTGCTACACTATAGTATTACGCAGTTATCACAAGTGCCACTGAACTTATATGGTGGAGAGCTGTCCAAAGGTATCTTTTTTTTTTTTAAATATTTTTATTCATTTCCAAAAACAAGAAAACATGAATGCAGGTTATTTATGACAATGAAGTATTTACAAATTATTTAAAAAGGTAGGCTAAAACCTCTAAACAGATATCAAACATTAAAACCAAAATAAAGTATTTACAAGGGTGTCTATTGTTGACATATAATTGACTTTCTATACAATTGTTTCCTGATTATAATCTGCTGCAGTCATTATTCTCCAGTATTTCAGTTACTTTTTGCCATGCTACGTATAATGATGTAGTTCTTTCAGTTCTCCCTTTAATAGTGTTCATTTCCAATTGCGATACTGCTGACACCATATTCATGAATTGCTTAAAAGTTGGAGAAGCTTTGGATTTCCAGTTTGATGTAATGTTCTTCCTTGCAATAGCTAGGAGAGTCCATAAGATTACATATTTTGTTCTTGGCACACAGTCAGGTACAGGTGCATTAAACAAAATAATAGATTTGGAAATCTGGAATTTATCATTGAATACCATTTGCAACAAATAATTTATTTTATCCCAATATGGTTTAATCAAATGGCATTCATAGAACATATGTTGCCAGTCTGCTTTTATTGATAAATCACATCTCCAGCAGCCAATATTTTTCTTAAACATAAGTTCCATTTTATGAGGGGTTACATAAGATCTGTGTATGAATTGCCATGTAAAATGTCTCCAATGTAATGAAAGTGATGTCTGCTTTGGAGAGAGAAGAATTAGTTTTTTATCTCTGTCATTTGGCACATGTCCATTAACTGATCTATAATAATTCCATATTTTGTCATTATTATGCATTTTTATTTTTTGTTTGTTTTATAAATAGATGATAAGTATCCCTTTCCAGTAATGGATTGATTTGTTAGTAATATTATATGTTCTATAAGGTTAGGAACATTTTGTCTTATTGATGGTTGCATTGTTTCTTGTTTGCTTAATATATACTGTCTTAATTCTTGTACATGTAACCACGAACTATCTTCCATATTTAATTTCTGTTTAATCTGGTCTATTGTCAGAGGTTTTCCAGAGTTTAGCAATTGATGCCAATATATTAATCCCTTTTCTTTAAGCATGTTGACTACTTCCATATTAAATGTTATTATATTACCTTGTGTATGCGCTACTGGATATAAAAGAAATGACCATGCTTTAATATCAGGATTGCTATTAATAAGATTTTGGAAAATTTTTAATGTATAAGTAATGTATTTGGAACTTATATTTTTATTCTTATGTATCATCATATATTCCTTCATCAGCCATAGAAAATTGTTTGGTATGAAATCTGTATACTTTTTTGCTACTACAAATCCTGATTTTAACTAGATTCTCTCATGAACTAGCTTCCATTTTGATGTATATTTTGTATTTAGCCATAATGATATTGTTTTAATAATGGATGAATGCAAATATATTTCTATGTCTGGGAAACCTATGCCACCTATATCCCAATCATCTAGATGATACTTCATAACTATCCTTGGTTTTTTTGGATACCATAGGAATCTTACCATTAAATCATTTAATTGTTTTAGGTGCGATTTAGCTGGCGGCAAAGAACAAGCTTGTATGACATAAAGAATTTTTGGAAATATGATCATTTTAATTATATAAAGCCTTTCTTCCATTGAAAAGAAGAATTTATTCCATCTTTGTATTAGATTTGTAATATTATTTAAGGTCTCTTTATAATTTGTTTCAATTGTAGTATCTAGGTTGTTAGTTATTATAATTCCCAAGTATTTAATTATATTATCGGTAGAGATATATTTATGGTACTTTTTATTTAGATCTTTTTATTAGTATTTATAAGCAATACATTTGTTTTGTTCTCATTAAATTTAAGACTTGAAAAGTTTTGAAAGTTTTGAATTGAGTCCCATAATGCTTTTAAACTGCTATTATTATTTTTAAGGTAATTAAAATATCATCAGCAAAAGTTGAATTTTAAGCTCTAGGCTGTTGTCTAGTTGTATTCCTTCAATATTTTTATCCATACGTATATTATTTGCTAAGGGTTCAATGACTAGCGCAAACAATAACGGAGAAAGAGGGCAGCCTTGTTTTGTGCCCTTAGTTATTTTAATAGATTTAGACAGACAAGATCCCAGTTTTATATAAGCCAATGATTTTTCATATAATGATTTTATTAACAAAGTGAAGTTGTTTGAGAAGCCATATTCTTCTAAAACTAACTACAGATAATCCCAGTTCACTGAATCAAATGTGCTATTTATGTCAAAGCTAATAACATTCATTTTGTTTTTTGTGACATTTATATAATCAATTAAGGAAAGAATTCTTTTAATGTTGTCATAAGTGTTCCTATCTTTTATAAAACCTGCTTGATCCTCCTCTATCAAAAGTGTTAGTAATTGTTTTATTCGAGCAGCATGTATTGCCATAACAATTTTATAATCTATATTAAGAAGTGAAATGGGTCTGTATGATGAGCATTCACTGGGATCTTTATTTTGTTTCAGAATTGGTGATATTAATGTGTACTTCCAAGAAGGAGGAATGTCTTTACCATTTTTAACTGATGTAAAGACATTCAATAACAACAGCAAAGCCTCATTTGATAGTAATTTAAACATTTCTGGGGTGATATTATCTATACCTGGAGCTTTGTTTAATTTTAGCTTATTTATTTCAGCTTTAAGTTCTGTCATTGTTATTTGTTTATCTATTAGTTGTACTTGCTCCTCTAATAACCTAACTTTAACATTGTTTTTGAGAAAAGCTTTCAATGCTGAATGTGTTTCTGTTTTCTCATTTTGATTATTAAGTTTATGAAAAAATAGCCTAAAAGCTTCTAGTATTCCTTCTAAATCAGATACTTTCTTTTTGGTTTCTATATTATGTATTTCCTTGATTTGATTTGTTTTAATAATCTTTTTAGTCCTATTTGCTATTCTTCGTTGGTTTTTAGGGTTCATTGAATAGTAACATAGTTTAATTTTTTCTAAGTTGATCATTGTTTTGTGGTGTAGCGTCTCTGAGTATTTTTTATTAGTATCTTCTAGTTCTTTTATTAAGTTGGTGTTTCCATTTTGAATATCAAGCTTTAAATTATCTACTTTTGACTGTAATTCCATTAATTCCTTATTCTACTGTTTTTGTTTATTTTTATACCATCCCACTGCTCTTCCATATAGGTATGCTTTCAATGCATCCCATATATATATTTCAGATACATCTTTTGTAAGATTGATATCTAGGAATGTTTGTGTCTCTTTAATGTAAAATTCCTTAAAATCTTTGAGATTTGTTATGTAAGATGGTATTCTTGTTACTGATATCCTTCTCTTGAAACATAAGTCTATCTCAAACGTTATGGTGTTATGGTCCGAAAATGGACATGAAATTGTCTTGACTTTATTTAATTTAGAGGTTAAATCCTTTGTTATGTACACTCTATCTATTCTAGACTATGTATTATGTCTATGGGAAAAATGTGTAAAGAATAGTGAATCTGGGATAGCATACTCATTTATGTCAACTATATTAAAAGTTTCATCAAACTCAGATAACAACTTTGTTAAAGGTGATCTCTTACGTGTAGTTTTAGTATTTGCGTCAGTTTCTTTTATAATGCAATTGAAATCTCCAGCTATGATTAAATTGCCTTTGGTATATTGTACAATGTCTTCTAAGTGTTGTTTGGCCACTCTAACACCTAGTCCTGGTATCCAATAAATATTCACTAATGTATATATCATTTCATTGGTAGATATTGTCACTAGACAAAACATTCCTGAGTTGTCATGGAACGTGTTTATGATTTTAGGCATTAAAGTAGTGTTTTTCCACAAAATTGCTACTCCCCTTCACTTCTGATTATAGGTGGAACTTACTTGTATTGTATAAGTTTTATTGTTTATTTTATTTATGTCTTCCTGTGTAAGGTGTGTTTCCTGTAAAAATACTAGTTGCGCTTCACATAGCTTTAAATATCTATAAAGACTTCCCCTTTTGCAGCTATTATTTAAACCATTTACATTAAGAGATATACATTTTGCAATTGGATTTATATTAGTTCCTGACTGAATTAAAAGCATGTGACTGGTCTCCACTGACTCACCTTGAACTTAATGAGGCAGTGGCCTACTTTAATACCAACTTTCTACAGATCCTTGACTTTCATGCTCCCATTAGCTCTACTAGGATAAGATCCAAAACAGCACCATGGCTAACTAGACAAACTAAGAAGAAAATGATCCTGAGAAATAAAATGTGGGCTAAATGGAGAGTTACCAAATGTCCATCAGATCACCTCCTCTTTAAACAATTAAGAAATGCTACTAAGAAAGATACTCTTACAGACAAAAAGGAATTTTATCTATACCTTCAACAATCCACTCAACACACCCCTCAAACATTCTGGTCAGGTATTAACACACTTCTTAAACCAGGACATACAACTACTCCTACCCCTTCAGGCTTTAACCTTAACAATTTCACCCTGATCCCTGATGCCTTTAACAAGTATTTTACAGAAGTCATTCAAACCCTAGCTAATTCATTACCCTCATCCACAGTTATCTTACCAAATACCCCTAGCACCTCCTCGAATGCCTTTCACCTTCAACCTGTAGCTACATCTCTTATTTACAAGCTTCTCAAGAAACTTAAACCTTGTACTCCATCCGCTGACCAACTGCCATCAGAATACCTAAAATTGCTGCAGAAGCTATAGACTACCCCATATCCATACTTATTAATAGGACTATCTCTGAAGGAAAAATTCCCACCATATGGAAAATATCTCATATAATTCCTCTACATAAAGGTGGCTCCTCTACTGAGTTCTCAAACTTTCGCCCTATTGCCTTACTCTCCCCATTAGCAAAGATTATGGAAAGATGCATACACAAACAATTTCTCAACTACCTTCTACAAAACAGACTACTAGCCAATTGTCAACATGGTTTCAGACCTTCCCACAGCACTACAACTGCCCTCCTCTCCTTCACTGACACTATAAATAACAACAGAAACAATAATCTTTTCTCCTCTGCTCTATTCCTAGACCTATCAAAAGCTTTCAACATGGTTAACCATAACATACTTCTTGATAAACTAAATCACTATTCTCTTGGCTCACAAGCACTTCAATGGTTTAGGAGTTATCTCCAAAACAGCAACAAGCAGTGCTATGGGACAACAACCTATCTTCCTTACTACCAGTAAACATTGGGGTTCCTCAAGGCTCTATTTTAGGTCCCCTTCTTTTTTCTTTATTTATAAATGACCTACACGTGAATATACCCCAAGCCATCTGCATTCAGTATGCTGATGACTCAACTTTAATCTGTTCTGCTAATAATGTTTCCTCCCTCCAGTCCCTCACCCAAACAGTCTTCTATAATGTAGAAAAGTGGTTTATGGAACACTCCCTCCTTCTTAATGCCAAAAAAAAAAAACTTCTTCTCTTCACTCCTACTCACAAATCTTCCACACCTTTTTTCTCTATCTCCTCTAATAATGCTACCTGTATTAACCCAGATATGACCACTCGCCTACTAGGTGTAACTATTGATAACCATCTTAATTTTGATGACCATATTAACAACACCATTAAATCAGTTAACAAAAAATAGGTACTCTCTACAGAATTAAACCCTTTCTTACCCCAGCAGCTAGAAAAACCATTGCCCAGACCCACCTGATCTCTACCCTTTTCTATGCCTCTGCTATATATACTAACTTATCAAAAAATAACATGACCAAACTCTCTACCTGTTATAATGGTATATCTAGATTCATTACTGCTACTCCCTTTAGAACTCACCATTGTCTCAACCTCAGGCAACTCGATTGGTTAGAACTAAATAGCCATTTACTCTATCAGCAACTACTTATCATTCATAAGTCTCTTCACTACCCTGAAGCTACCCCAAGCCTTACAAAACTTATTTCACCTTATAAGAACCTAGCTACTCTACGCTCTGCTAATAAACTCCTAGTAGCCTCAACTAAATCTTACAATAAAGCTGGTGACTCATTATTTTCAAATTCTGTTGGGAAAATCTGGAATCAACTCCCTCAAGAAATAACTAACCTAGACTCCACACCCCTATTCAAAAAACACATCAAAGAATATCTTAAAACTCAGTGGCTATGTCCTTGTGCTAAACCCGACTGAAATTACTTCTCCCTTACTCCTACCTTCCCCCACTATCCCCTAACTGTGCCTCTAAATAATATATCTAATTGATGTCAGCTACTTCTTTTATATTGACTTTTCAAAAGATTTGTTTTATTTTCCTTCTCCATGTTATGCCGTCTTGTGATTTTCTTATCAGTTTTTATTATTCTAACTTTAGTATGCTGCATACCTGAAATTTGTATTGTTAAGTAGCTGTTTTTGGTTAACTTGCCTTGTGTTTGCTAGTTGTTTTTTTTTTTTTCTTTGTTAAATTCTTACACAAGCCTACCATTGTACTTTTTGTAGTTTGCTTATCATGTTTTTTGCTGTTAATGTTTTCTTACTTCATGTAATTGGAGCTTTTCTCCCCGGGCCTCTACTGAAAATGGATATATGTCCAGCTAGACTAGCCCGGTCAACAAATGTAAAATAAAAAAAATAAAAAATAAATAATTAATAAATAGCTTTGCTTTTATCCATATTCATATACTCGTAACAATGTGTAGATGTGTGTACATGAAGGGAATGACTTGTTCTTTCTTCTTCCAACAGTATTACAATAGAGTATAGACACCCAATAAAAGTAAATTACAAGATCATAACTGAGAACAATATAAGATAAACAACCACCAAACCCCTCCATGAGAAAAAACATCTCATCCTTGAATGATCTAATCATTCAAGCGATCTCTCTAAGTCTGCATTTCAGCATCCTCTCCCGGCCCCGTCGTATGGTAGTTTTATAATGAAAAGTATCTTATATATCTTTTAAGTATACATGTATCTGTCTTTACAGATTACTTAAATACAGTCTTTATCTATTTTTAATATTTTATAAAACACTAAGGCAACACAACTATACATAGATTTAATACTTAACTATTTGGTTTTGTTTAAATTGTAAAGGAAAATCTTTTATTTTAATATATCTTTTGTGTAGCAATAACGGTTAGGCATCTTAAAAATAATATGCTTGCTGTCTATCTCCCTTATAGTGTGAGTGGCATTCATAGGTATCAAATTTATTGTAATGGTCTACCTATATATATACACAGATATATATATATATATATATATATATATATATATATATATATATATATATATATATATATATATACATATACATACATACACATACACACACACATATATATATATATATATATATATATATATATATACACACATACATACATACACACATATATGCATACATACATAAAAAAAAATGTTAAGCATTATATGCATCAGTTAACCATGCCACAAGTTGATTAAATCAGAAAGTATCTGTAACAATGAATATAATGTTACATTTGTATTGTCATTTATCAGTAATCTTATAGTTTTCTTTTAATTCAAAAAGTCATATTTTAGTGGAATGAATGTTACTAATTTGTTTTTGGCATTGGTATTATATAGTTTAAGACTATATTTCTTAGCAATTCCTATATATTTATTAGTGCCACTGGCATATTTCATCACTAGTGTACCACATATGTCATATGTCAAATAGCAATTCATACTCCTTATGATATTACAGGATTTATCTGCAGCGTTATAACTGTAAGGTTGGAAAATATGAGAAGCAAAGTAGGCTTTAAATATGCTATAACACAATTGTTTGGTACTTATTACTGTCAACTCTTCTACATACACAGGAAAAGATAACCTTATATGACCATCAACCATTTTCCTTCATTTTCTCTTCATCCTTCTATTCTCCATTTTAATAAATATTTGTTTCTATTGTGGCTTCTTTGAATTTAGTGAGGGTACTCCATATCATATTATAGATAATATACAATGTTCAAACAGAGAACATGCCCAATATAGAGACATATTCTCAACTCAAGTGGTCCACACCATATATTTATAACACTGCAGTCAGAAATATACTAATGAATATGCAATAACTAGCAGCTTTGCAGCATGTGTGTGTCTCTAACAAGTACATACCTATAGGATATTAAAAAGAATAGATAGCACGCTCTTGTTTCATAATTAACAAATGCGCACAACCTGGTATTTACTTTCATAAACAGAAATTAGACCTGTTACTTATATGCATATCAGGTACCAACAGCAATATGTTAGTAAGTGCCTATGCTATTCAAATCATATTTTAATGCTGATTGATATGAGATGTAGCTGCTTTAGTGTTTGTGATGTTATATAATATATATTCAGTATTATAAGTAAAAGTATGTTGCATGTCTATTTGCAATCTAAGGTTCAAGGCTGATCAATTTAGACATACAAGACAATCTCTTTAGCCTTGGTTATACAATGGGAGTTACTGTATCTCTACACAACCATTCATTTTCAGTGAGGATGTTCAATATTAATAAAACTTGCCTTTAATAAAAGCATACTTATAATTCAGCAGTTCTTTCCTATATATATATATATATATATATATATATATATATATATATATATATATATATATATATATATAACAATATCATAAGCAAGACTGAGATTTTTCCTTGCTCATTACTGCTTAATTATTGTGCTACTTGAACAATTTAATATTTACAGAGTATCTTGATAATTAAACAGCAACTCCTTTTTACCCTTAAAATGCCTAATAACACATAGCTACATTCATGAACCTTAATTGACTTACTATCCTTAAGGTTCAGTACACTAGCTGCAGTCTGTTTACAAATATGTTATATAGTTCCAGTCAAGGACTTAAATATATTACATTTTTATAAAATTAAGTTAAATTATAGTAATTTACGTGGGTGATCTTATCAGAAAAGATTATAGTAAAGTCTGTATGTGTTAACTATTCATACAGTTTCTTCCAAGTGATATACTTTTTTTTAAGCTTTGTGTGCTGTTTAGGTGTACAATTCAAACTGAATAACAAATATTACAATATAATAAAACGTCATGTATGTGTTGATACCTTCTAAATTCATTAGGTACTTCAGTGTACTTTTAATATTTGTTAAAACTGTAAAAGCACTTTTCCATCTCATAAATAGTGTGCTGGTTACTTTAAGTAGCTTAGGAGCTGACACCACACCCATACTGTCTTGTTTTAGTGCTGAAACCACTCATGACTGTTTACTTTCATTTTGTTCTGTTAGAAGGTTTAACACACTGTAATGGATTCTAACTGAAGAACCTTCATTCAGGGGTGGCAAAATAAGAGTTCCCAGCTCGTGACCATGGCGGGAAGACAAAAACAAAGTAAGTGAAGTTTTTAGGGCTTTTTTTTAAACTGAACACCAGCTCATTAAACTTCTATTAGTTTTCTTAACATTAAGGGCAGATATACAAGCCAAAAAGTTGTTTGTTAGTCAAAAAGGCACTTTTAGCATCAAAGAATAGATAATTACTTTTCAAGACACTTTTTGACAGTTATTACTATCAGTTTTTATATATTATTATGTGCATTAAATACATCAGTTTAGATATTTCATGCAGCTTAGTGTAAATAATATAAAAAGGAATCATGCTCATTTAAACACACCACATTAATATGTCAGTGTAAATACATCATATTCTATACTAGCAGTAAAAAGCAGGTAATTTATAAATGAACTATCTAAACATCATTTAGAGTTAGAAAAATCATGACTGTAAGTATTTACACTGTAATAGAGAAATATATGTTACCTTGCTTAAAATGTCCTGCTTATCTTGCATTTATATTATTTCAAAGACTGACACATGTGTAAAGCATGAATGCTTTCAAAGAACTTTTTTGCCTTACAGAGCAAATAGAAGACAATAATGTTTGTGTTTTTCATATGTCTTTTATCATTTCTTCTTCTTCTTGTCAGCAGTGCTCCATTCATTTTTTTCTAAGTGACGCTTAACCCCAAATTGGGAGAAATCCATTTCTTCCACATTATCCAAGGTTTTATTAGCTGAAAGATAAGAAACTGTTGCTTGCAGATTGTCAAAAGTTTTAGGACCTTCAGTAAAAAATATTTTTATTCTTGCAGGGAACAGAAAGTGGACTTTAAGTTGTCTTTTTTTCAATTCCTTTATCAGAGGGAGACATTCTTTTCTTGCAGTTATAACTCCAGCAGAATAATCATTATCAAATCTGATTATGTTGTCTTTGTATTTAACTGGAGAAGTTGACCATGCTGTTTTTAAAATAAGTTCCTTGTCCTGTGATGAAAAAAACTTTACTATTATTGATCTCGGGTGATTTTTTGATTTGATGGTTGATGAAGCAGCTCTTAAGGATCTGTGGGCTATTTCAATTCCATAAGAAAGAGCTTCAGGCAATTTTAAAACTTCTGGTAACCAGGTAGTAAGGAAAGTCACCATGTTATCTCATAGGTTCATAGGTTCATAGGTTTATACTAGGCTGTCTGCCCTAAGGCATTTATAAGCCTAGCCCAAAGTTTTGTGGCTTACGCCACCCCTTATGTTAAAAAATACTGTGCCCATTAGTTTGTTGTGCCTCTGTCCATCTCCCTCTGTTTTCTCTGGTAGCCCATAGATGCGAAGGTTATTTTATCTGGACCTGTTCTCTAGATCCTCTATTTTGTTTTGTAATGAAGCATTTTGTTGTGATAAAAAAATGTAGCTGAAGATCTTGTTCTGAGAGTCTGCCCTCAGTATCATTTAAGGATCTCTCTATGTCAGCTATCTGAGACTTCTGTTGCGTCATTATTTCTTGCAGTTGCTGTATTTGTTTTGTAGATCTCTCCTCAAAAGTGTCCAGTTTGGTATTCATTTTGTCAAATTTCACTGACAAGTCTTGTATAGCATTTTATAAAGACTGTATCTCCTTTTTCATCATCTGGTCCTGTGTGGTATGCTTAGAAAAGCTCATTTTCAGTAGATTCAGATACCTTCCTTCTTGTTTTTGACAGGAAAAATAATATTTAAAGCCAAATTTTTTGCACTGTAGACTTCTAGTGATATTAGTAGAAGTAATTCAACAAAATAGGTTTGTCTACAATATCTAGTTTTTAAAAATTCCTGTCAGAAATATCTTTTGAGTGCAGAGCTGAGAAAAGATGCTGCCAACCAGTCTACATCCTAGCCACTCCCCAAAGGTATCTTTGAAGTTGAGTGACATCAACAGCAGTGCTAAAGGAGGGGTAAGAGAAGTGTTGTAAGTGTGAGTGACCACAAAATCCGGTTTCTACAAGGATACCACACACTCTCTTACACAAACACGTTTATACAGTTGCCAGAATCAGGACTGAACTCCTATCTAACTAGCTTGTTACACTATAGTATTACACAGTTATCACAAGCACCACAGAGCTTACATAGTGGAGAGCTGCCTAAAGGTATATTTGAAGGTGAGTGACATCAGCAGTAGTGCTGAAGGAGAGGTAAGGGAGGTTTAGTGAGTGTAAATGACCTCAACCACATTAATTTAGAAACACACACACACAATCACACACAACTTTACATTTGACAGGACTGAGATTACAACTGCTATATGGATACCTATTTGTACTGTAGTGTTACACAGTTATCACAAGCACCACTGACATTATAGGACTGAGGGCTAACCAAAGGTATTTCTACAGTGAATGACATCAGCACATCCTGTGATATAGGCCAATGGGAAGTGTCGTGGGTGGGGCAGGCCTCATAATGGAATTCTCTCTGTCGCTGTCTGTCTTTCTCTTCCCCACATCTTTGTGTGTATATATTTGGCAGATTATGTTATGCTGGCCTTAGATATGTGTGTGTATTCCTATCCAATGTGTGTGTGTGAAGTATCAATGGTGTACAATTTGGTGTGCGTGCACAGACAGCTGCAAATAACCGATATCTGTTGTCCACTGTGTTGTGAGACATGGGCTTCATTTCTCTAAGTGTAGGAGCATGCCCAGTATAACCTTATATACTGAGTGTGTGCATCCATTCCAGGGAGGGTTGGACTACATTTCAGGGTTTTTGTGATATAGCTACACCTAGCAAACTGTTTCTGTAGGATATCTGTAGATAGATTGCCAATATGGAGACACAATGAGCTTAACATATGGGGAATACTATAACTATTCCTGTCTGTGGTGCTTGTGTGACATATTTGGTTGTAGCAGAGATTTCCTGACATATGTACTGTTTCACATTGAGATGTGTCATGTCATCAACTACTGACAGTTATCATTCTTTGCTCACAGTTATTTACTGGGAAATACAAGATGAATGAAGCTGAGACCAATATTCTGAGGCATATAGACTACACATTCTGATACACACCTGCCATTGTGGAGGGGTAGCTACAGACAATAGACTGCTGATTCTGTGTAAATGGTTCAGCATCTTGTTAGTATGCTGGATGGGGTTCCCCTCCTGGTGCTTTTCTCAACTTCATGGAATGGTCATATTATGCTGGGGCCATACCTCTCAGCTGTACAGATACACCCAAGTTATCCACAGGCAGAACTCATATATCTGGTCAGTTTATCTTCACTTTGTGGTTTACAAGCAGTTTTGTGGCTATTTATTCATGGGTTTGCAGTCGGGACTAGTATGGGTGGACATTAGATTTTCAGACTTCACACACTCCATGAAATCCATGCTTCTACATCCCCCTCTATTATTCTGTCCTCCACCTAACATTATGTAAACAATATCTCGGAGGTATCCCTATAGCTGGGCATTTATCCCAGTAGTATTTATGGCCTGATCCACAGTCCTTGCAGTAGGACATGGGGAGGCATGCTACTGGCATTTGTCAACATGGCCTTGCATTTGTTTTCTGTTTACTGTGTTAGGTTGTTATTTGGGACCCCCTGACATTCTGTACATTGGCATTATGGGTGAGGCATGGGCCTTTGCTAGAGGACTGCAGGCCATTTGAGAGTGCTGCAGGCCATCTGTTACTGCATTTCTACATGGGATTGGGGGGGGGTGCACACCTGCAGACTTTAACATTTGAAATGACTGTACTGGCATTTCAGTTAGTCTGTTGGCTTCCATTTCATGTTATATTGCATTGTGACCTATCATGCAGACAGGAGGCATATCAGTAGAGTACACATGTTAGATCTTAATGGCATATATTTCATTTTCAGACTTCTTACGCTTCAGAACTAGAATGCAACTGCCGAACCTGTTGTAGTATGTCTGTGTAGGTCTGGTGAGGGGGCTGTTCACCATTGCCATCATTTGGGGGCCTTAACCCGGCCTTTCTTCATGGTTATCTACACCTGTCCTGCTGGGTGAGGCTGGTGATGGATATGTGACCCTCATTGACAACCATGTGTGTGACCCTCTGACACCTACATTTGTTATGGTCATCACATGTACTGCAGTGGGGGTTGTCACCTTGTGTAGTGCTGCCTAATATGTTGACACCAGTATTTGTTATGAATTTCCTGCTGTCCCATATAGCAGATTGCTGCAATCCCATTCAGCCATCCAATTCCCTTGCATGCTTGCATCCATATCATACATAAAAGTATGAGAACATACTACTCCATTTAGTAAATGATAGGAAGAGTGACTTACCTTGTTGCTGGGCCAGTACTGAGGACAGTGCTGGAGGGATGACTATGTTGGATGCACACAGTGCACTCCCTATACATGGTAAAGCTCAGGTAGTGTCATGTTTGGCATCCTTTTTACTGTATGTGCAAGTCAGAGAGAGGTATCAGTCTCTGGGTCCCTACAGTGTCAGTGTGTGTGCTATCATTACCTCTTTGCCAAGGCCTGGGCATACTGTGCATGCCTGCTTCAGCATAGAGGAGCAGGCTCAAGATGTTCCTCTCTCTGTGCCTGTGATAGCCTTGGCAATAGTGAGGTGCTGTGTGACCCTGCCCTATGCTATTCCTGCTGCAGCTGTTTCCGCAGGATCATATTGTGTAGCATGGCACATACTATGAACATTTGTACATGTAGCTGGTAAGTACTGCAAGGCTCCACTGGATATGTCAAGGAAGCAGAACTGTGACTTGAGCATCCCAAACACATGCTCTACAAGATCCTGGTTTGTGCGTGTGCCTCATTATGGTGTTCTTGTTCAGGTGTGTATGCATTTCTGATGGGTGTCATCAGCCACAGCTCCAGTGCATAGCCAGCATCCCTCACTAGATGGCCATATGTGATATCTCCCCTGGCAAATGCCTGATACAGTTGTGAGCAATGCCAGATGTGGGAGTCATGATGGCTTCCAGGGCTGCCAGAACACACATGCCCTGGGCATCGCTCATGAACTGGCAGCTGATGGAGGGGAAGCACTTGCGGTTTATGTAGACCCTGCCCTGTGGGGCTTTGATGTGGATGTGCATGCAGTCTATAGTACCAACTACTTCAGGGTATTCTGCTATATGGTGGAAGAGATGCATACATGTGGTCAGCACCTCACGGGCAGTGGGGAAATATATGTGCTCATTGGCATGTTGTGTCATGGCATCCAGGAACTGATGGAGTACCCTGGATGCTGATGACTGTGAGACCCCCATGATATCCCCAGTTGGTCTTTGGAAGGTACCTGTGGCTAGCAATCTTAAGCCTAGACATACCTTGGTATCCACTGGTATGGGTTCTCCTCTATTAGTTCTGTGTATAAGGCATGGCCGGCACAGCTCAACAATTTGCTGTAGAATGTCCCTGTCCACCCTATACCGCTCTACTATCTCCAGCTCATGTAGGTTCTGGTAGGTTACCCTGGGTCTGTACACTCTTCTCCTCCTCCTCACTGTGGAGTAGTTGTCAGGATTCTCCTCCTCACCACCCTCAGTCTCTAGCACATATTGATGGAGTAAAGCAGTAGCAGCCTCTAACATTTTTAGTTAGTTTTGCTAGTTAAAAAAAAACCCATCTGTGTATACCAGTGGTGTAGAGTTTGTAGGAAAAACCCATCTGTAGGGTGTTTGCATAGTTTATATTAGTGTGCTGGGCTGCTGCATGTGTAATTGGCTGATTCTGATACATTCCACCTGCCAGCTATGCGAATTCTCCTTGATTACCTTCCTACTGCTGTTTCCCCTTCCCAGTTTCTCCCTATTTAAGCCCTGAGGCATGCTGCCAGTTCGTCTTTTTTTTTTTTTTTTTGGTTTATATCCCGGTGCGTGGCGTGCACACACTTTTAGGCTATATACACAGTGCTCAAGCACATCTGACACACCACCTTCCTTAGCTGTGCTTTGCTAAGGGCAGACACTGGCCACAGAGCTTCATTGAGCTTACAGCAAGCATGACACACCCCCTTATGAAATCATCCAGGTCTTAGACTTGCACTGTTGTATTGCTGCACCTATATAGTTAGGTACTAGCTGACACTTTGTGATTCAGTATAACTCCCCTCATTTGCATACTCCAGTGTGTAGGCCATCAGTTACTGTACTTAAACGGACCCTTTCTCCTTGACAACCAGTGCTCCCTCGTATTGTTTACATCCTGCATGTCATTGACTACAATGGCAAAATGCAGAATTAACTTAAATTGACTTTTCTCATTTTTTTTTTTTTTAATTTTTGGTATGATCCCGTTTGTGCACCATTGCCCTAAGCTTAAACAGCCAAGATCGGCCCCCAAAAAAGTTTAATTTAAAAAAAATAAACTGTTTTTAATGTCAATGGCCTTATATTTGGCCATTGGCATGTGTATTAAACATAATACATGTTTATACACGAGCTGTCATGCCTCCGTTTTGTCAGATGCAGAAATGTATTTGATTACTAACTGAATACATTTCTGCACTGACACTGTTCTAGCATGGAGATCTGGCAACTTGGTGGATCACAAAATCACCTCATTTACATGGTTTTCACCAGAAAATTAGGTGGTTTGCATATTTGCTGGTTTTCTGTGCTAGAACAGTGTAGGGCTGCTCGTGCACGTGAAAACATCACTTTCCTGGATCGCTCGGTGGTCATTTTCTGTGCCGGAGCTCCTACACTGTTCCTGCATGGAAAATAGGCCTTCTTGAATCCTGGGGACTGTTCAAGATATCTGGCCCTACAAAAAGAGTTAGCATATCTGCTGAGTCATACTAATCATTTCAAAAAATGTACCACCCCTTGTCATTTTTAGCAAGGTGTACACACAATTAAGTTGTGATTTGCAGTGAGGCCTGCAAAACAGCTACTACGTGTAGTAATATAGGCATTACTGGCACACTTTGATAGTCACATTTGCATTCCTGATCACATTTACTTAACTAATGACATCCTGACATTTGTAAAAAAAAATGGGAATCATTTGGATTTGAAACCTTGCTCACCTGTGCACTGAACAGAAGCTCACTTCTCTTATGTATAACAGAGAAGGCTAGGTAATAGGTGCCTTTTCCACATTCAGTCATGACAAGAGTGCTGACTGCCACCTATCACGGCTAAGCTTGCTTGTGTGAAGGAGGTGTACTACATTAAATTTTTCAATGTTTTCCTGAAGCAGAGAACTGCATTTGCTTGGCACTTATTGTTCAAACAGGGAAAACAAGACCAACAGTTATTTATGTAATGAAACTTTGGCCCTAGTATTTCAAAGATAGACCATCTGCCAGTAGTTTCTCCCATAACATCTTGCCAGGCCTACACATGAGACATTAACAACAAACAAATGTATTTTGCAGTTAACCCCAATCAGCTAATTTACTGTATGCTGCCTATTTGTACTCAGTTTGGCAATGAGCACCAGTGGAAACTGTTACTTCACAAGTCCAAGTTGAATTCCTGAAGTTTGACTCACACATGTGCTAATACTTTGCCATCATCTACGCAAATCAGCTTCTCAACAATGTACTTTGTGAAGAGGTGTATAGGATGTCTAACTCTGGCTACTGGGCCGTAATCCTCCAATACATGGAAATGTGTTCATAAACACAAGAGTAGGGCAGTGACGTGTACTTGACTGAACACATACTTTCTGATATTCATGTGTGCCCTGCAGCAAAGCACTTGCAAATGATATATCAGTACTTGGGCTATTGTCAAATAGACTTGAGAATTATATAGCCAAACTGCATTGTTACATTTGGCCTTGGTTTACACTGAGAGTGGACATTGCTCAAGCATGATCATATCCCATTGATATTGTCAGTAACGTACTACCTTCATCCAGATATGAAGAGACATACCTCCATTATTGCAATACTGGTATTTGTGTGTGTGTGTGTGTGTGTGTGTGTGTGTGTGTGTGTGTGTGTGTGTGTGTGTGTGTGTGTGTGTGTGTGTGTGTGTGTGTGTGTGTGTGTGTGTGTGTGTGTGTGTGTGTGTGTGTGATATACACTATATCCTGAAAAAACAGGTACATGTCTATCATGAATGTGCCAGCACAGTACCTCCTACTGCCCTGTAATCACCTCTTCTGTCTCATCAGAATATACTGTAGCATCTTTAGTAGGATGATGGGTTTAATGTTCATCTAAAAAGATATCCTGTGTGCTTTACTGAACACATACTTTCTTATATTCATGTGTGCCCTGCAGCAATGCACTTGCAAATAATATATGAGTGCTTGGGTTATTATCAAACAGATTCCAGAAGTACATAGCCTAAATGCATTGTTACATTTGGTATGGGTTTATAGTGACAGTGGACATTGCTCATACATGATTATATCCCATTGATATTGTCAGTAAATTGTATTACCTTCATCCGAATATGAAGACATAACTCCATCACTGCACTACTGGTATTTTCCAAGTGTGTGTGTGTGTGTGTGTGTGTGTGTGTGTGTGTGTGTGTGTGTGTGTGTGTGTGTGTGTGTGTGTGTGTGTGCCTTATCTACACAACATCCTGAAAAAAAAGTACATGTTGATCTCAGTTCTGCAATATGCATTCATGACAGCTTATTTCACCTAAGTTGTCGGGGTGTATTTATAAGTACTTTTGCAAACTGTACTCACATAGTCATTTCACAAATCCTGACTTTGCACCCAAGTCACATAACAGTATATGTTACCTGCAACACTATGATATGATGATGATGTGCTTCTATTCTCATGTTGCAGTATTCTTAACCTTCGGGGTGTCCTCCTCCTAGCGACGCAAACGTCCAGCCAGTATACAAAAGCTTTAGTCACTGCAAGGTACATGGGATGTCTGACATTAACCATAGGGAACATGGGCCACAAAAGTGAAGTCTGCATGTACCTTCCTTAGAACTTTTCTGCCGCAAGTCAAACGTCAGCTCATCCTGCCATCTCTGCCATTGGATCCTGCAATTAAAGTTAAGTACTCATTAGAGCCTTTTTCTTATTATTTTCTTGGTCACTGAATGCCTGCTCATGTTCATGCACCCAGAAAAGGAAAGTGTAACTGTGGACATCAGATCCCTCATAAGGATGCCCAGGACCTGTGTCTATTTTGCCTAGGTCCTAGCCATGACCATAAGGCCTGTGCCATTTGTCAAGCCTTCATCCAGAAGACCCCTCACAGATATCTGCACACCCTTAACATATCCCTGGAAAACCAAAGACTAAATGTCTGGCTCTTGGGATGGAAGGGCCATCCGGTCATACCACCAAGCCAGCGAAAAATAAAGGCCAAAGTTTCAAGGCCTGAAACAACTGCTGCACCTCTTCCACCCAACATTCCCCCTGTGGCCGATGTACACCTGGAGGAATGTACAGAACCAGCCAACTCAGGTATAGCGGGTACCATTTTGGAGGCTGCACAACCAAGTTCAGAAAGCACATCCATGGAAGTTATGCAGACGTCAGGTGCCACCAATGAGGGGGAACCTCGGTTCACTGCAAATGTCCAGACTGTCCTTCCTCTGCTTCTGTCACTCCAGTGACTAGACCCTCCTTAGACCCTATGCCCTCTAGGCCTGGATTTCCTTGAAGAAAAAACAAAAAACTAAACATGTCTCTTCACCTCCTGAGAGCTTACCTGACTGGCAAACCTTCTCTCAAGGCTTATTCATTTATGACCCTCAGGCTTTCCTTGGCTGCTTCTTCCATGGCTATTCCTCCTGTTATTGGCACTAGGCCCCAGACCACTGAACCTCCCACATTGGAGGCTAAAGAGTCTTCAGATTCCTCTTCTGAGAATTCTTTGTCTTATGTCTCTCAAATGCCTTCTCCCCTAGGTTATGCATCCCCTGAGGAGCACTCTGTTGAGGGAGATTCCCCCAGGGAGGACCTGACCTTTGGAGAAACAGTCTCTTCAATGAGAGAATTCTGTAAAATGGGACTACACAGAAATGAAACTTTCTGCAATTCCACCAGTCCTGCCAGCTTTTTTAGATACCTTTTCTGCAGCTTCTAAAAATCCTGAGTCCCAACCCCCTACTCCTAGAAGAATTGACCAGTTTTATAAGGTCCCTGAAGGGGCAAAATGTCTTATTAAGTGTCCTGCTACAGATCCTGGTACTATTTCTGTCTCTGCAAACAAACCCTCCAGACTGCTGCCTTCCTCCTCTATCCTCCCTTCTGATAAGGACAGCAAACCAATGGAGAGAATTGGCAAGAAGGTGTGCTCTTCAGCACCTCTGGTCTGTAGGGCCATCAACTACCAGACACACATATCCAAGTATGCTTCTGTCTTTTTATCTCAGGCTTCTAAGCTTTTGGATGGCCTTCCTGATTCCGCCACAAAGTCCCAAATTTCTAGTCTGATCTCCTTGCCCTCACAAGTGACAAGACATTCAATAAAATGCAGTTATGATACTGCAGAGGGCTTGGCCAGATCTGCAGCCTCCACCTCAGTGCTCAGGAGGTACTTTTGGTTGAGATTGTAACCCCTTCCTGATGATATCAGGGCTAAACTTTTAGATGCCCCCTGGACAATTCAGCCTTGTTTGGCACTCAAGTGGCAGAACTTTTCAAAACCCGGCAACAAAAGGGAAAATAACTTCAGGACCTTAAACATTTGTTTGTATCACCTATTCCTAAATTTCACTGTAATTACCCTACCAAGACTCAATTTATTAGAAAATACTCTGCCCCTCCTCCTCTGGCTAGGGGCAATGAGAGTTCCAGGAAGCAGCAGACTCCTTCTAGGCCTGCCCAGACACCAACCCAGAAACAGCCCTTTTAGGACAAGACAGATAGTATGTGACTACCTGTCTCATCTTCCTCCCCCTCCAGGCCATATTACCCTTTCCCTGAGACTGTCTCACTGTCTGCCTTTCTGGGAAAGCATCACCTCAGACAAGTGGTTTCTGTCAATCATAAAAAAGGTTATTTCATGACCTGTGTCATTCCTCCTGTTTTCAAGGGCATCCCTCAGCCACTAATGGACTAACTGCCCCTATTACAACCCATCTTGGACAACTTTCTCTCTGAAGGAACTATTCAATCAGTTCCAGGTTCAGAAAAGGGAAGGAGTTTTTACTCCAGACTTTTTCTAGTCCCAAGAAAGGATGGCCCATGGAGACCCATACTGGACTTCATGCACCTCAACCTCTTTCTTCTAGTACTCATTTTCCACATGCTTACACTTCAAACTCTTTTTCCACTGATAATGCCTCAGGCATTTCTGGCCACTTTAGTGATCAAAGATGCCTACCGACATATCCCCATCAGGCCCAAATACAGGAAGTACTTACACTTCTCTGTGGATTCCTCACATTTTCAATTCTCTGCTTAACCCTTTGGGCTATCTACTGCTTCAAGGGTATTCAGAAAATGCCTGGCTCCAGTGATAGCCTACTGCAGGATTCTAGGGATACAAATATTCCCATACCTGGACAACCTCCTGAACCAGGCAGACTGCTGCAATACCCTCCATATACATCTCCAGGCAGTCACTTCTGTTCTGCAGTCTCTGGGCTTCACAATCAACTTCCCCAAATCCAGACTAACCCCCTCCCAGGACCAGGTCTTCCTGGGGTGCAGAATCAGAACAGACATTATGATAGTATTTCTCCCACCCAACAAGGTGGACAGTGTAAAGAAATGCCTGCTGTCTGCCATACACACCCCTGCAATGACAGCAAGAAAATACCTCAGACTCTTAGGGTACATGGCTTCCACAAGCCTCATATTGCTGCTGGTAAGACTCCACATGAGAAAGCTTCAGTGGTATCTGAGGTCCACATGGACCCAACACTCCCACCCACTCAACCACACCATTCCCTTCCTGACATGCTAAAAGAAGGATATCCTTTGGTGGGTGGATAAAGTCTCTCAGAATCCAGGGCTTCCCTTGCAACCCCTATCCCCAGTACAGGAAATGTACACAGATGCTTCAGACCTGGAGTGGGGAGTATGGGTGGCTTGAAGGTTCCATGCACATGGATAGGCCCCTTCAAGAGAGAACACATCAACATCAGAGATATGAGGGCTCTCTTCTTTGCTCTGAGGGTCTTACAACATGTCCTGAAGCAAGGACCCCTGAAATTATTCAAGGACAACACTACTGTTATTTGTTATGTGAAAAAGCAGGGGAGAACAAGATCCTACTTGCTATGCAGAGTTGCATTTCTGACCTGGGAACTGGCAGTCCTTCATGGAGTAACTTTGCAGGCCATCTATATACCTTCAGCTCAGAACACACAGGCAGGCAATCAAAGCAGATCCATGTCACAATCCCAAAAATGGATGTTACACAGGGATGTGTTTCTGGCCAAATTCCACACGTGGGGTATAACACAAATAGACCTGTTTGCCTCCTCTCTGAACAGACAGCTTCCACAAATCTATACCAGGGCTCCCAGCCTCCTAGCAAGGGCAACGGAAACCTTTTCTATCTCTTGGGAGGGGATATTTGTGCATGCCCCCCCCCCCCAACACTCCTACAGAAAGTCCTGATGAAAATTCAGCAGGACAAACCAAAAATCTTGCTGATGAGCCCCTTTTCACCAAGACAGCACTGGTTCCCCCTCCTTCTGCATTTAGCCAGGGACAACCATCACAACTTACCTCACAGAGTGGACCTACTCACACAGAACAAAGGATCTCTGATGCATACCCACCTTGGATCTCTGAACTTAACCCTGTGGGTGATAGAGTTTTGATTACTTTCAGACACCTTTATTATGAGGAAGTGCTAAATGTCCCAATAGTAGGACATCCTATCTATCCAAGTGGAAAAGGTTCTCCATTTGGTATCTAAAAAGACAGCTAGACCCATTTCAAGTAGGGGTTCTGCTGACACTGTCTTATCTGTGTGATTTGTTGCAGGCAGGGTTGGTTTATTCCTCTGTAAAGGCCCGTCTTGTTGCTATTTCTGCATGTTTGTCTTTAGAACCACCACTTGCTTCTATACTTAAAGTGAAGTTATTTCTAAAAGGAGTTCTATACCTCAGACCACCCAGGAGGCCAGTTTCACTGTCCTGGGACCTGAACTATGAGTTGGAGAAACTCATAGTTGCTTCATTTGACCCAGCAGCTACAGTGTCTCTAAAGTATTGCACTTGGAAAACTGTGCTTTTGGCGACCTTAACTTCAGCCAGGAGATTCTCAAAGCTTCAGGTCCTCATGGTTACCTCAACTTTTTTGATCTTCCACTATGATAGGGTTGCCTTACGGACTAACTCAGCCTTTATGGCTAAGGTGGTCAATGAGTTATCCCTGAACCAATGTATCCACCTTCCCACTTTCTCCCCACAGCCCCAGAATGATAGTGAGAGACTCCTGTATTCCCTTTATGTTCACAGACAACTCAGATTCTACACTGATAAGACTAAATCTATTAGAAGATCAGAGCAACTGTTTGTCTCCTTTCACTCCTGGGCTCTGGGAAAAGCTGTGACTAAGCAGACTGTTTCTATATGGATTTCCAAAGCCATCTCCCTTTGCTATGCCTACCATGGAAAACACATAGACTCCAATATTAAAGCCCATTTGCTAGAGCCATGGCCTCCTCTGTAGCTTTTTTCAAAGGGTTGGACAATGCATCTATTCCAGAAGCAACTGTCTGGATATCTGTCCATACCTTCACAAAGCATTAAAAAACAGATCACATCTCTAGAGCCAGGGCAGGGTTTGGTAGGCAATCCTGCATGGATTTTTGGAAAATAGTTCCAAACCACCATCTTCTTCTGTTTGAGTTGTGGCACTCATCCAAATGTTAAGAATACTGCAACACGAGATTAGAATGACATAGAATAGTTGTGTAAAATCTTACCATAACCATAGATGTCCTTCTCTTTCATGATGCAGTATTCTATCCCATCCTCCTACCCCCTATTCAAAAGAAAATTCAGGCTTTGCTGGATGATTATAGGTTCATAGGTTCATAGATTAGTACTAAGCTAAGTGCCCTTGTGAGCCATTTTAAGCCTAGCCAATTATCCCTTGTGAGACTCAAACCCTGCACCTTGTGTTTGTAAGGCAAACACCTTAACCATTAGGCCACCCTCCCAACCCCTAGGTTAAGGACTTGTACAGCTATCCTGGGACTGGGGTCCAACTGGGGCACTCATTTCTTAGGAAGGTATGTGCAGCCATCACTTTTTATGTCCAGTGTTCCCTATGAACAACATCAGACATCCCATGTACATTACAGTGACTAAAGCTTTTGTATACTGAGTTGCTAGGAGGTGGATAACCCAAAGGTTAAGAATACTGCAACATGGAAGAGAAAGACATTTATGGTTATGGTAAGATTTTACACAACTATTCTTTATCTGCTACAGAGTGCACTCTGACATTGTTAAAGTCAGACTTCTCTGTTGGCATGATCATTGAGTAATGTGTTCTATAGTCTGTGTAACTAGATAGGCAAGGGATCTAATCTCACAACTGTTGACTTGTTTGTTTGTGTGTGCCCATGTCTGAGTTGGTTTGTGTGGATTCAGATGAGGATGAGTCTAGCTCCTGATGCCCTCACTCAAGTAACAGTCAAAGGATAACTTTTGTACTGCTACATGACTCCACAGCAATTTCATACTGCCTCCAGCATCCTCTTTTCAGCATACACTGATAATGTTTTTCTGTATAAAGTGTAGTCTGACAGTACTGAAATCAGACTTCTGCAGTGGTACTAGTGTTAAGTACTGTGTTCTGTAACTTGTGCAACAAGCTAATTAGGGTTTCTAATCTTACAGCAGTCAACTTGTGTGTGTCTCTATGCATTCAACTATCAGTCTAAAGATTTTACACTGGCATGTGAGTCCAAAGCTCTGTCAGACCCTCTTCCCAACATCCTCTTCTCAGAAAACAGTGATGATGCCATCCTCTATATAGTGCACTCTAACACTATTAAAGTCATACATCTGTTGTGACACTAATTTGTCATTGTATGGGATCTAGCCTGCATACCTAGACATGTATCACGTTTGAATCTTCCCTCAGTCAACTGGTGTGTGTGTGTGTGTGTGTGTGTGTGTGTGTGTGTGTGTGTGTGTGTGTGTGTGTGTGTGTGTGTATGGGGGTGATATATTATAGTTATTCTGTGATGCTTTAAATTTCTTCTGATTTGACTCCCACTCAGGAGAACCTTTAACATAGCCACCTGACTCCAACATCCTCTTTTTTACTCTGTCCACATAAAATCCTTTCTGTGGAACACTGAGTATGTCATCATCCTAAAGACTGGATGGTGCAGTGGTGCAGTGGTTTGCTTTGTTGCCTCACAGCAAGAGGTTTATTGGTTCGATTCTTGGCTGGGGTGCCTTCTGTGTAGAGTCTGCATGTCCTTCCTGCTTTTGTGTGGGTTTCCTCTGGGTGGTGCAGTTTCCTCCCACATTACAAAGACAGGTGTCTGGAGCATTTATCCCCAGGCCTCTGCTGAAAATTGGCTCATTCCAAGTTGTACTTTCCAGGTAATCAAATGCTAAATAAATAAATATGCATGCACACATTGTAAAGCAGAGCTCCTCCATAACTCTGTGCAAGCCATCTACATACTACTAGATGCATGCTTGCTAATCCATTCATGCATGCCCATGTCCCATATGGATAGCTATAGTCTGTAATAAAATCAAACACATACAGACATACCCTGACTATCTTCCCATACTGAGAGATAGAAATGTGTGCTTAAACTGGATATTAATGGCTAGGATTGTATGGGCTCTTGTATCAATGTTGTTGTCATCCATATCTCCTATGTTGAGGTGTGGATGTACTGTAGCCGTACAACAATGTATTCCAGTCGGGGTATTGAACTACTTTATTGATGCCCACTGCTGCCATTTGATTACATGTTCCTTTCATAACAGCTGTAGCAATATGTCTCCTGAGGAATGGGGACATTGGATGATGCTATGTATATCATTACCTCACTAAGGCGTGTGTTCTGAGTATATCTGCATTCTACAAAGCTCTCATTCAACTATCACAGTAACAGCTGCAGTAAGGTACAGGTGTGCATGCATGTGCCTATCATCTGGAAAGGTTATCTTACATGCAGCAATATTACATCATAGTGATAAAATGGGTGCATACACCTGGATTCATCAACATGTTGTATTGCTGTTATATACACAAACATGAAATTTTCAGATTCACTTGCAACCTCCTCAGATTCATTATATGCTGTTTTGTACTGCTATTCATAAGGATTATACAGGTGTTCCACAGCAGCATTGTGTGACTGTCAGCATTTCTGTCATTAACTATTCTGCTTGAACCACATCCGCCTCAGTTGTAATTATCCATACATGATGTCATGGCCCTCATCCACACATTTCCACTAGTAAACATATTAGTATATGATGTACAACTGATGTAATGCCATTAAATAGGCAGAGTTGTATGACTGTGTTAACTGATCCACTGTGTTGCAAGTGATTCTTACCCAAGGTTTTACTTGGAGGTGATGTACAGCTTAAAGTACAGTTATAGCACAGGTACAGCGGCAATGTGACTATACTGTGTCACAGGCTTACCACTACATCACATCAGTATCACCACTTGATAGTTTGCATGAACACGTGAATGTTTGTTGGGATTTCATGCCATTATAACATTTTTACTGCCAATGTCAGGGGTATAGTGATTATGTAGCACATGTGATGAGTTTTGACATATACTTGTAGAGCGTGCTCCGTGTATTGTTTGGTATTTGTACAGTATTACATTGGCGACTTCTTCAGTCATTTTTACTTGACTTTACACTGCTGCATTTTCTGTGCACATGGGCATAGTTGCCATCAGTCTCACGTACTCCTGTACCATTCATTCTAATAGATCACTTCTTAATTCACACATCAATTACAGATGCTTCTGACAATATCCATTGCTATTATATCTGCAGATGCATGCAATATCCAGCAGTATGTAGGGAATACACTTATAATAGTCTGGTGTTTGTATGTGTTGTTATCCATATGGCCTAGATCAGACAGGGTTGCTTTAGTCAAATGTATCATACATGGCACAGCGAGCTCTCACTCATTTCATAGGCCATACAAAACTGTTCTCTGTGATGCATACCCATTAGGATTTCACCATGCAGACTTTCTCGCAAGGTGTTTTATTAGATGCTTGTGTGATATGTTCTGTGCTGCATGCAGTAAATATACAGCTTAGTGGCAATATTTGGTGGCATAGGTTTGAGTCTTGCAGGGGATATTGTGGCTTATGTGTCATGCAAACCTCTCAGCTGGCCAGGATTGCCCCTGATTTCAAATCCAGGTTTAATAATGTCCCACTTAACCTCTCCAGAAAGTGGACACTTTTGGGGACAAGATGGTGAATTCCCCTTATAAAATACTGACAATCATTACAGTTGTACACATCTGTTTCTGCAGAGCAGGTATAATAAGTTGCAATCAAATATTCTGTCAATGCCGCAGGTTAATGGTTGTAATATTTTAAACATGTCCATTATTGTGCCTGTTTCTTTCTACATATGTCCAGGAGTATGTTGCTATGTGCCCCTGATTGGCTGAGAGCTATGGTGACATGTTAGTCATGTTGAAGCAAGTCATTTTGCAGATCTTCTGAGTATGTACACACGCCCTATTGTATATACCATCCTTCTCAAGTGTCCTCTCCAGTGAGCATGTCAGTGATGTGTACATCAAAACCATTCACCTCCACTGACATGTAACTTTTTGTGGCCATCACATATATACAATCATGTGTGCTTATATCATAATATAATTGCACAGGAGGTGTAAAGAGCAGTATGTACTGTGCTATCTACATATGTGCTTAATGTTATATGGCTGACTTGTCTTGGAAGTGTACATACATTAACATATTCTATCTTGGGAACATTTCCATATTTACCATGCCGTCTTTATGTTTATTTCTTCCTATCATTCATGTCTGTGCACATTTGCATCAGCACACTTTCCTTGCCCAGTCTACTTTTCCTTATAGTTCCGCTTGCCATTTACCCTCTCCCTCCATTATTTCATTCTACAAATAATTGTTTTAATGTACATTGTACTCAATACACATACTTTACTGTGTTCTTATTGATGTTATTACAGTATTTTCACCCCTGGTAGTCATTGTAGCTGTCCACAAGATTTCACAGAGCATGTTTGCTAGTAGACAAGCTTGAATGCTTCTTCTTTCTGTGCTCAGGCTGTTCTTTGTTGTTTCCTGGCCAGCAGCACTGTTGCAGGCCGTGAAACCTTCCTTGTATTTGTGTAAGTGCAATGAGCAGCATGTATGTGCAATTAGCACTGCCGCTCATCATGCTAACATGTAAACTTCATATAGGCTTCACGTGAAGCCTACATGGATTTTATTGAATCCCAAAGTGTCCAACACATTAATTAATGTACTATACATCATGTCCTAATATGTATATAGTGAATATCAAGATGAGATAAATATGCCTCCAATGGTAATTGATAGGTTAATTGAATGTGTTTGAATGCTGCATTATCCATCTTACTTTTATTTTATATGTGAATTTATTTTTGGTATGTCCATTGAGAAGGAAAAAAATATGCAGTGTTTACATTCATTGTCAGATAGTTGTGTGTGTGTGTATCTTCTATAAAAATACTGCTTTCCTCTTTAATTCTTGTATATCCTCCCATCTAATACATTGTAATGCATGAAATCTAAAGAAGCTGCTGCTACATTTATGAACTGTGTAATAATGGAAATGAGTCAACAAGCTACTTATCAAAGAAAATGGCATCTCTTGTACAGGAAGTGGAAACAGATGCATTAATCTTGCATTGCAGACAACTAATTGCAAAGGACAATACTGCAAATTAGTTTCTTTAACAGTAAAAACTGTAATCATTGTTTAACTAATATGGAAAATTTTTTATGCAGTAAAATTCAAACCACATTGTATATAATATAGACAGTAGCACCACCACTATTCTATAATTATTGTGTAGCATTTATTTACTCTTTTTTTAAAGTTCCTTTCAGCTGAAATGTTAATCTTTATTCTGGCATGCTATGTGTAAGCAAATGGTTTGTTCTGTTACAACAAATAATGATGTATAACAAAATAACACAAACTAGGTATACCAAAGAAACTCCAGTTAAATCCACAAGGCACACTGGAACACACACCAAGAAATCTCCAAAGGAACTCCAGGCAAGAGCAGAACTGAAGTCAAACTTGTTAAGCAACAATTTCTTTCCACAAAGCTTTTCGTTCAACTGATAGCCGAACTTCTTCAGACAAACAGAGCAAACAACACCACACCCATATATACATCTCCCTTTACAAACACATGTTAAAACTAATTAACATTTAAAGGGACTATACCATAAATAACAAGACTGCAAGTTAAAAATAAAAAACTTTTATACATGATCAGTCAAATATTACCCACTAAATAAAAACCAACATCTTCAAATGCTGGACATGTAAAAATCCTACTTAGATTAATATAAAATAAACCTAATCCAGTAAAAAATCAAACAATCATGAAATGTTACCCCAACGTTCACATTTCTAGATTTATAAAAACATGCTGTTAATATAATGCTTGCTTAAATCTCATATGAACATGTAGACAAATGGAAATAAGTACAAGCCAATATATGTGCAACTACCATCAACACCAACATCAGATGGCGATTGCTCTATCTCAGTAGACTTCTTAATTTCAGTATGCACAAAAGAGAAACCTTGTCATTAAGACACGGAGCTCTGTAAGAATTCAACCTCAGCTGCCAAATCAATTCCTGTCTCTTTAACAGTAACTGGTAAGGGCCCCCTTTTACATCTGATGTAATTTGATTTAATCCCTAAACACAAAAGAGTGAATGGGATTCTCACTACAATGTTTGGTCAGGGCATTCTCTAACCTAGCCTTCCTTATGCTGTATACATGCTTATATATCCTTTCTTTCAACTTCCTGTCAGTCTTGCCCACATAAAATGCAGGACAAAGCTGACAGGTAGCAAGGTAAACTACAGATCTCGAAGAGCATGTATATCTTCCCTTTATCCTGTAAGTATTGTTAGCAATTGAAAAACTGGCCCCAGTAGCCAAGTGCCTGCAACAACTGCACGCCTCACACTTGAAAGTCCCATCAATCCGGTGACACATTCCACTATTCATCTCCATGATACTCTTTACATTATAACCTTTTCTGTAAGTGATGTAAGGTCTGTCACCCAATTTACTTATTATGTCAGAATCAAAACTGAACAAACTCCAGTTTCTCACCAGGATACACTTTATTAAATCTGCCTCTAGACTGTAAGGGTAAAAAATCTCATCGTAAAACTCAACCCATTATCCTCCACATTATTTTCATCAATGGAAACAACAGAGAGGGAGCTTGTGTTAGTGTAGCCAGTACTAGACATCATGGTTTGCCTTGTCAAAATAGGTTTGTAAACTCCCATTCTTCTTTTGTTTTGTATCTCCTCTATTATTTCCAAAATCATTGACTCAGGGTAACCTCTCTTGGTAAACATGTTCTTCAAAACCTCACATTCTTCAACAAAATTAACATCGTCTGATACCATCCGAGCAACACGAACCAATTGTCCCTTGACTATAGATTTCTTCTGATGTTGGGGGTGGGCACTAGAGTAGTGGAACATTGTGTTAGAATATGTTTCTTTACGGTAGATGCTAGCCACGAAACACTTATTTACAAAATATTTCTTCAAATAAACATCTAGATAGGCTATGCTGTCTTCTGCAAAAGTGTGGGTAAACTTCAAAAAAGTAGTACTGTTATTAATCTTTTCTACAAATTTATCTACCTTCACTCTGTCCCCATCAAACAAAACAAAAACATTGTCAAGGAATCTTGTGTAACACTTGACCCTAGTCCTAATCTCAAGTGTGTTCAACACATGCTGATGTTCCCATTGTGCCATAACCAAGTTGGCAAAACTGGCTCCACATGGGGAGCCCATAGCCACCCCTACGTTTTGGATGTAGATATCATTGTCAAACATCACAAAATTGTTGGTTAAAATGATGTCCAACAATTCCTGTACCAAACACACTTCATTACTCTCTGCTCCATGGGCTAGCATCCGCTCCACCACCTAATCATTACCCAAGTTGTGGGGTATTGAAAAGTATAAATCAGTAACATCTATAATCAACAAACCAATGTTGTCCTGATAAGGACATTGTTCGATAGCTGCTAAAAAGGACCATGAATCCTTACAAATCTGGGTCTCCATCTTGACATATTTTTTCAAAATACTGTCAACAAGTTTAGCATTAGCATATGTGATGCAAAACCTAGCATTAGCTAAGACTCTCATTGGAGGGTCTGTGGTACTTTTGTGTAGTTTTGGCAATCCAAACAAGGTGGGAATTCTTGGTGAAACCACCGATAAGTAATTGAACATTTCTGCATCTATAACTCCTTCCAAAAAGAGGTCTCCTAAAAAGCCATTAATGCGTTTATGCTCAGTATTCAGTTCACTGACACTAGATGCCTCGAAAGCTTTACCACTAATCACATTCCTCATCCTCTCATTGTAATTTTCCATGTCCATTAACACCAAATCCCCTCCCTTGTCTGGTTTCAACACACTCACTGGTAATGATTTAAACATTTGCAATGCCTCATGTTCATCCCTAGACATATTTATATTACAGTTACATTTAGCATGGCATAAGTTCCTGGTGTCCATTTCACACGTGTTCAAACAAGACAAGAGACAGGTGTGTGGGAGGGTTGAAAGTACTAGGTACCCTCATACCTCCACCTGGATGATGGTTGTTCCCCAAAAGTAAGGTCAAGTTCATTTTTCTGGTAAACAACTTAAGATCAATCAACGTTCTAGGAAAATCAAAGTGCTGGGCTGGCACAAAAGTCAAGCCCCTAGAAAAAAGTTCACACAAAACCTGGTCAATGTTATGACTGGAAAAGTTGAATATCTTAAAATCACCTTCACTGTTCGACATAACTCTTAGACCATTACTGTGTTTCATTACCTTTTGTTGGTCACAGACTTACTGCTGTTGTAGAAATTCTGTCCCCTCGTGTTGTAACGGTCTCTTGTGTTGTACCTTCTCTGATGATTCTGCCCCCCCCATTCGGAAAAGGGCTCTGATCACTATCCCTCCCAGCTCTAGGATGTTCAGACTCTGCATCGTCAACAAACACCTGCCCATTACCATCTCCAGAAGAAACTCCTGAAGCGGTCCCTATCATATTTTCTAACACTGCAGTTTGGACCTCCCCATGCCCATTGTCATCACTGCCATGGAAGGGTGCTTGACGATAACCTGGAAACTTTTGCTCTGTTTGTCTGAAGAAGTTCGGCTATCAGTTGAACGAAAAGCTTTGTGGAAATAAATTGTTGCTTAACAAGTTTGACTTCAGCTCTGCTCTTGCCTGGAGTTCCTTTGGAGATTTCTTGGTGTGTGTTCCAGTGTGCCTTGTGGGTATAACAAAATAAAACAGATAAAAGCTGCTTTTGCAAAAAGCTGTTTAGTGATTCTTAATAGCTGAAGTGGATTATGTAAAAACACTCCTCAGGATTTAATAAAATCCACATAGGCACCGTGTAGATCCTACACAGAATGTATCTGTGCACATGGCCATGGTCCCCTCTCAGCAGCATGCCATGTATATTAATGATGGCATGCTGCCGAGGGAGAACCGAGGACCATGGACATTGAATCAATGTAGGTAGAGGTGTAGTGGCTAACCATGGCAGCAGATGAGTATGAGACTCCCTGCAATGGTCCTGGCACTGTAGCAATGTTTTGCAGTGTGTCAATTGTTGAATGTGTAAATGTCCTGTTTTAACTGTATTTTAAAATGTTCTTATTTTTTTTAATGCATGTTTGCACAGTACAGACTGCAGCAATGCCAAGCTAAAATGATAGTGAGCCGACACCTGCCAGACATCTAAAAATAGAAACCGGGTGTAATTAATTAATTATTTCTTAATATGTTTAAGCATGTGTAAGTGGGTTTAAGTGTGTTTGCGTGGCATGGCACAGTGCTCAGCACTGCTAATAGGTAGCTCAGCGGTATATGTGAAGGTATACTAGATTCCTTAATATCCACATAGCTAAATGGGTAGAGTTCTGGCTTTATATGTTGTAGATCCAGGACTTGAATACAGGGAAGGGAGAACATCAATGTAATTTTGTTGTACATGTTATGAACACAATTTTAAAATATGGCTCCGCTGCGCTCTGCCGAACTGTACTAAAACCTTCCTAGCACCGCTTAAACATGGTAATGGCTGGCAATGTTTGTGTGGTGCTCAGCTTCTCTAAAACCATGATTGTGCATGTTTGTACACAGCTCAGCTCTGCTAGCCCTGCTTAGCTGGTTATTATCATTAGCTGTTTTTTGGTGTTCCCATACAACTGCTGTATCAGTACATCTGCAATGATATATCATCAGACCAGTCAATTCCAGGGCTGTGACATAGAACCTGGCCACATGTTGTATGTCTCACATAACGCAGGGCTGACAATGTATGTCTGTATGGTGTTGATTGTGTGAGGAATGACATCTCTCTGTCTGGTGGCTGATGTGGCTCACTGGGCTAGGGATGTTAGCACACAGCCGGGGAACGCCTTGGACAATTTCAGGGAAGTGCTGTACTATGGAAACAGGTGCAGCAGCCATTGTCTGCAGCATACAAAATCCCTGATGACAGTACAGGTAGGTCTTGCCTGGAGTCACTTGTAAGTACTGACAGTCCCATTGGGCATGGTCACACACTTAGCTAACTTGAGCGCAAGTCTGTTGCCTCCTTCCTCACAAAGACCTACTATGTGGAAATATGGCTGTACATACAGACAGCTACGTATACATATCTGTCTATCCCTTTCACCCTCACACATGGTTAGTGTATCTATCAGTATGTATCACATATACATATGACACCGATGTATACAGTATATAGCTATATAAATTACAATGATACATAGACTGTCCACATATATCTACCTAACAAGTGTACAAAACATACACATATGGCAACATTTACAAAGAAATCCCTGTTACACACACACACACATACATACATATATATATATATATATATATATATATATATATATATATATATACATATATGGGATGTAAGAATGTCCCCACATACCCTTGGAATGCTGAGGTTGTCCGCACTAACATCACAACAGTTGTCCAAAGGAACCAGACCAAGGCCACAACAGTACATAATCCACTCACCCACAGACTCTTGTGCCTGTGGAATGTCACCTTATAGACAGATACAGGTGGCTAGTCTTACAATGACTCGCAAGGGCAGTTAGCTTAGTACTAACCTATGAACCTATGAACCTATAGTAGATAGGTAGGGGTTCTAATCTCACATCAGCCATCCATGTGTGTAAATATATCCCCTTGCAGCAGTACGGACATGCCCATATGGGCCATCTCCATGCAATGGTTATGCATTTTATGGCTTTGTGACTAGCTGTTGGCCTCTATATTGCACTCTTCTACATAATCATTACTGATGTCCGCCACCTGTCTGATCTGGACACAGGATATTTGCAGACATGACAACTCTATCAGCACACCTTCTAGATTTGTTAGTTCAGAAAAGGCAGGTGATAAGTAACAAGGGTAGCAGACCTTATCACAATGTATGAATGCATGATTACACTGACTGCCCCAATTGTTCCTGACCTACACATATACACCTTGGGAGCCATGCACATACACTGCCGTACCTTGCTGATATCATATGTCTATTATGCTGCCATGCCATCCTGTGCCACTGTATTGCTGCCATGTATTCATAGTTTATCCCCTTAGATTCCTGGAACAGAAACATACACAGGTCTGTGATACACCTGTCATTCTGTAATACTACCACTAATCCAACATCATGCAACAGAGATACACAAAGTGTGATGTGTAGTCATGACAGATGCCAGCATACAGTACCTGTTGTGACCTACAACAAGTGGCATGGCAAAACAATACTGCACAACACAAGTACATGTCAAGTAATATACACCCCCTGTGCATCAGACAAATAGTAGAATTTCCCCTGCATCCATGGGGCAGATGGTAGGGATGTGGCACAGGTATCATCACATGCACAGGGTATGGTGTGGGGGTACTGGAGGCCTAGGCTGTGCCAAACAGTTGACAGCATGTGTGTGAGTCAGGAAAGGGTGTGGGTTAGATGGGCCATGGGGAGGTGTTGTGTGTGTCTATTGGTGACCTGCATGTGACAGCAGTGTCTGAGTGCATGCATGTACACAGTCAAGACCACTGCTATCCATACACATTTCTATGTTGGGCAGCTGTGGACCATACATGGTAGGGTGGACAGTTCACTGTCTCTTGCCACAAACACAGGAATTGGCTCTGCCAGCAGTAGCACTGGAACCACCATGCCCAAGGTCAAATGCAATGCTAGTACCTGATGGTGACTTCTGTTTGCTGGGGCTGTGTCCCCCGCAGGACCATGTACCCATGGCCTGCCACATCATGGTTTGGACAGCACACTTCCTTCTATAGTGCTGGAAGTACTGCTAGTATGGGAGCTTGACTGCATGGCCAAGTGGATACTCAGCAGATGGTGTTGCAGACCTACGTCCAAGTGTCTGACACCCAACTCCAACCACATGTTCCAGCACAGACAGTGTGTGGTCCAAAACAGACACTGTCTGAGCCCATTGTCTCTTCACTGCATCAGTGAACTCATCCAAGGTGTCTCCAATGTGGTGGAGTCAGTCACAGGTTTCAGACTGCGCTGCATCCATAACCAGAAACATCCCTCTGGTGTTATGTTCAGAGCATGTCTGTGCCTCTATGATGGCCCGAAACATGCACCAAGTGACTTGTGATGTAACACCTACAACAGGTGGTGGATGGACAGCAGTCCTCCTACAAGCACCCCTGTCAATCTGCCTGAATGTCTACACTCAGTGACACCATCATTTCTACACTGCCCTGCTCAATGTTACCACTTTCTGACTGTCCAATATCTGTGGCCTCTAGGGATTGGGTATATGTGGGAATACCGACTGTGTGTGGTGACAAATGGTGCAGAAGCAGAATGTCCATCTCTGGGACAGATTCATCCCCCAACAACCCCACCTGTGCCTCATTATGGCCACCATCATCATCAGAGTCTGATGAGATACTGATATCAGGTTGGGAGGGGGACAGACTCCAAACCACCTGGTCACCTGTGAAAACCAAGACAAAAGCAGTACTTTACTACCTGCACTTTTACATATGGTACACCACAGAGACACATACAAATGAGGATCTACAACCACATTACCAGTCTCACATCTTCTCATCTCTGATCCCATGCACAACAGACAACCTCACACCAACATACACACACAAGTCAAGCTCTTTATAACATGCACTTCAGCCACATCCAGTTAAAGTTGCCAATACAATTTGCCTGTAAGGTATGCAATATGACACTGTATGTGATAGAACTACACATAAAACCCAGTACACCTATCTTGAGAATGATATGCCAGTACTAGTGTCACTGCCTCAGCTATGTACCATCTCCCTTTTGTGTTTGTATAGGCATCTGGGAGTAATTGCCTCATGTATACCAGGCTGTGTAGCCTGTCATAACTATAAGTCCAAACATGTCAATAGTCATTCAAATACACACCTGAGATTATCCAGTTTATGAACTGTAGTTAACTGTTCCAGACTAGAACATACAAATATTGTACTCTGGCTAAACACCACATTTGTACATAGGGCAATATTGTAGCCCTTAACCTTCATAGGGCACTGTGACAGATTCTGTTGTATGTTCCTACACCCAGCACTGCAGTCTACTGTGGTGTGTCCCCATGGGCAAACTTCCACTAATATGTCCTATGGCCACTGCCAGAAAAATAGCAGTATGCTATTACAACTAGTATATGGAGACAGTCCAGCAACACCAATGTGCCACAATGACAGAAAAAACGCAAACCTGCTGTAGTATACATTCCCTGTAGGCATCATACTTCTCAACTATACGGATGTTTGCAGAATGTCAACATGCTTGCCTAATAGTTTTGGTAATTTCCACACAATATTGTGGATTTCTGACAAAAGGTTGGCCAATCCTTGATGGCTGATGTCAGAAAATAAAGGCAGACATCTGGGTTTAAGATGTCATACCCCTTCAAAGCACAGTTATGATATTGTAATATCTGTTATTCTATTCATTTTCTTACTTTGTACAAGCAATAGTTACAATGTCCCTAATTTTGGGCCTTTGTCCCATCAGTAATTATGGCTTTGTTCAGACATCTTGCTGTAACAGATTGACAGCTATGTTAGGCATAGCTCTCAATCAGACAATGAACAATGTAAACAGGATCATGGACTTAGACAGAATATATCAGGGGCAGTCAGGGACACTTTTAAAATGTTAGACATATTTATGTGAGACATTGACAGACTGAGAGGAGGTGAATTAGGGTACATCATCTGTCATTACAAGAGTATACACACTTACCTCCTGTCACTATGCTTTATGTGTCATTCACTAGCTCCCCTACAAAATTCAATCATTGTAGGTTGGAATAAGAGGAACAGAGCTAAGATGTGAGTGGAAATCAATGAAAGTTGAGAGGCATGCCTGTAGGTGGGGGACAGCTGAGTATCAATGACATGTCATTACCATAGATGTAAGACAGGCTTACTGCAGTGATCCCTATTCCCCATACCTCCATCCTCCCATCTGCATCATGTTATATGGAGAAAACAATTGCATACCTGGCTGAGTGCAGTACTCCTTTGTTGAACTTTGCTTCTGGTAATCTTTGCAAAATACACTCTTTGTGTGAGGTAAGTCTCATACAGACTTATTCTACATAATCAGCTGCTTGCCTTTTTAAGGTACTGCTCATTATCAGGTAATTGCCTCTATACCAATCTGTGGCTCTGCTATGATAATTGCAGCCAAAACAGCTGAATTGCATTAACATTAGGCAATGACATGCTACCCTAGTGCAATATATAAGGTGTTCATGTAGACCTGGGCCCCTTTCTTAGCTGTTAAGATGGACATTACTGAGGTGTGGAGGCTACAATATCACAGAGGGTAGGTACCATAAATGTCAATTGAAGAGATTTATGCAGTATGTCCACAACTTAGCCTCATATGTGTGTTTAGTGTCCCATGGCATTCTGGTCATGTGGCAACTTACTGGCAAACATTGTGGGTTGGGGTTAGCAATGGAAGACACACACTTGAGTGTCAGACTTCATACCCCTTTGAATATGCATGCTAATGCAATAGATGTTTTTGTGGCAACCTACTGTCAATGTAGGGGCAAACTGTAAAACATGTCCCAATCTCTGGATGTTTGTCCCCCCATTAAGTATAGCTGTGCCCGCATTCCTTGTGCTAGGGGGTTGGGAGGTATGGTAGGTCTGTAGTAGCTACCATTACATACAAGTGTGTTTGCTACAAGCTGCAGCTGCTGCTGCAGCCTAGAACACCTAGAGCAGAGTGTGAACACTTCAGAGGACAACAAGCCATACATGTAACTGTGGCAGCTGTGTCAGCCCTTGTTACTATGGCAAAGCTAAGGTAAGGGCACCCTTTACAGTCCAATCGAGGCATGTGATTAAGGTGCATCTGTTATGCAACAGTGCCAATAACTGAGTAGTAGGTGACATATACTTATGCTATATTGATATGTGCAGTGTTTCCCCACCTGCAGGCCTTTGACTTGAAAATTTGGATAGTAGTTTATTAATTAGCAATAACCTATGTGGATAAATATTGCATGACTCAGTCATTACTTGATGTCTTCACAATAATGTAATTGAACTGTAACACAAGACTTGATTTGAGCCCAGGACTGTGTGCAAAATGTACTGTATACAATGCATTTAACAGACTGAGTTATTGAGTCACTGCTACAGTAGGTGCATTTACAAGATAGGTGTACACATACAGGCTGTGGCAAACATTTTCTGCATCCATTAGTATGTGCATGGCTTTATATGGATGTATTTCTGCACCAGAGTCTTGGATGAATATGTATTTTGCCATGAATGTCTTAGCAGGTGTCTTTCTACATGTCGCTGATACAAAGGCACATTTAACTGCTATCACAGGCCTCACTTAAATCCATTTTTATGTCTTTGGCTGTCTAGTGGTGTATTATTGCACCAGAGTACAAGGTACACTCCCATTTTTCCCATTAATTTTAATTTTAGTTTGCGCGGTGCAGAGTGGAACACAGCTCCACTGAGACACAAATAATGACTGTAAGTGGCAATCACTATGTTGTAATGAAAACACCTGTTTTAATTAAGATCTAAGTGGTGTGGTGAGTTAAAGCAGTAGGCTGTTGGTGTGATGGGCTTGGGTTCAAAACATATCAGAGGTGTTTATTTTGTACATGTGACTTACAATGCTATAAACACATATACTCATTAGAGCTCTATTTAGCTAAGCTAAGTGAAGCTGTGCAACAAGGTGCGCCGCTCAGCTCCACACTAAAAAGATATAAAGGAAAGAAAAAAGGGAAGATAGGAAAGTAGTGAAATGGGGGCAAGCAGGATTAAAAACATAGTGAAAGGTATGTAGGAATGTGCAGGAAGGGTGTAGGAAAGAACCAAAGCTACCCATTTCTTGTACAGCAACAGCTGCACAATTTGACAGAGTTTGTAGATGAATTTGAGCTCTCATACCCCAGAGAGAGGGTTGAGGACAACATAAGTGCATTGTCAAGCCAATTAGAACAAATTACTTGTGTCCAGTGGACACGTGTTTGAATTGGAGACCTACTTATGGGGGCAATATATATATATATATATATATATATATATATATATATATATATATATATATATTTTTTTTTTTTTTTTTTTTTTGGGAGAGGTGCTCTTTTTTATATTAAGGTGGGAGTGGAATGTTGGGGAAGGGACTTAGGTACATGTGGGGAGGTAAGTTAGGTAGGAGAGGATGCATTTGTAGACAGACAAGACAGCAGACAGGGGTGGTGTGTGACACATCAGGTGGGTGAACACCTTGGATTGTTGAGGAATCTAAGTAGCATGTGCCTCCAGACGGCAGCAGCATGACTCACATCCCCACCCATGAGACAGTCGATACTACTCCTTCTCTGTCCAGAGGGGGGCTGTGTTAGAGGCTTGGTGCAAGGGCAAGACTGCACCACCAGGTTGTCCAGCATACCCTCAAGCCAGCGCTGGTGGTGTTCATAGCTGTGACGAACAATTCTGTGCACCATGACCAGCAGTTCAGTCTGCATGTCAACACCCCCCTGCCAGCACTCACAGGGTGAGGCTGGGCCCTGTCCCCTGAAGTGGCTCCACGCAATGCTGCAGGTAGTGCAGGGGCAGTGGAGGGAGCATTACAAGTCTGGGTCCCAGACATGCTAGGACTCAGTGCCACTGCTGGTTGAGGTAAGGTAGGAGGATCACATGCTGTGGTAATGGAGGTATAGCAATAAGTATAGGTTAGCTGTGAGAAAATCATTGTTAGAAGTAACAGCATGGCAGAACACTGAAAATAACCCAACTATATATCAATGCATATTATGTAAAACACAGTAATAAATAACAGAACAGTCAGTGTGTTAATACCATGCCAGCAACAGTTACAGCATACCACCAACAAAATAGGTAATGTAACAAAACTTGTTAATATACAACCATTATAAAACAAAATAATAAAACACCTGTCCCATAATACAGTTATTGTAACAGCATATGTTAATAGTAAACCAAAATAATGAATAACAATAAGAAATAACTGAAGATTAGGGGTGAGGAGAGAGAAAAAAAAACAATCCATTAGTAACATTTCTAGTTAGTTCTTTGACAATGCTACTATCTACTCTGTGGGTCTGTATCTTGTTTATGTGTACAGTGACTAGAAGTCTCCTATAGCTGATGTAGCATGTACATATCTCTCAAGCTATTTTCATGGGATAATATGGGCCAAGCAGTAACAACTGTGGGGTACAAAATACATGGAACAGTTGAACATCAGGTGGACCTATATAACTATCAAAGCGTTCTGTGGGCTGAATTGGTGATACTTTGCAATCTAGGTAATCATTTCCATGGTAATCCTGTGACAGATGGATTATGTACTATTAATTACATAACATGAAATCATGACACTTGAGAGACATGTATGTGTACAGTACAGACACTAAACAGCTGTCATCCCTTGTTGGCAGGCATGGGAATAGAACCCAATAATAGGGACTGCAGGGGACATGTGCATAGGATGCATTAATTGACTGCAGCAACTGTTAACAGACACTCCAGGATTACAGCCATACCAGGATTACACATTTTATTTCTGACTGAACATTGCTGATGAACATATTCTTGCTAATGATTTTAACAGTCTGTGATATCTAAACACACAATTATCTACACATAATATGGGCTAGCTCACCCATTTACCTGTACTTTCTGTAGAGAAAGAATTTTTAAGCATTGTGTGACTGCTACTGTAATATTTAGTGCTACATATCACTGGATTTGAACCCTGGTCTGTGTGTGGCAAAATGTACTATATACAGAGCATTTAATAAACTGAGCTACTGAATCACTGCTAATTAGTTACTGATTGATATTTGCCTAGAGCTCACCTTGAACCAAAATATGACCTGGTAGTACTACTAGAGTGTTATACTAGACTGCAGTGACAGTAGAACATGCATGAAATACAAGCATAACACAGATAGTAGGTTAGCTATATATCAGTATAAACAATGCTAGTGTACACAATTTATTGTTAGTGGTTTGAAATATCTGTGAAGTCAACAAACAATATCAGCTCATAGAGTAGGTTACCTCACCCATATAGCTTTATTACCTGTTGTCTGTAAATGACAGAGTATTATGTGAATTAGAGACAGCCTTGAACAGTACTATATGAGTTAACCAATACAATTTGCATCCATTAGATTTGCATGCTACAGCTATGACAGTGTTATACTTGACTGCATCACCTTACCTTAAAGCCTGACTGCATACAGTTCTACTGCAATGGTTACAACAAGACAATCCTGATGTACACCATTTTCCTTGGTGTTATTAGTATTGTTTCATGTTTTATTGCACAACAATTGGCATTATTCATTTCTTGCAATACAGCTCTACTTCCAAATTTATTGCACTACTGACTTTATTGTATATACTTTAATACAGTCAATTGTATTGCTTCATGTTTTTATTGCACTACAGTTGGCATTATTTATTTCTTGCACTACAGCTGTAATTCCACATTTATGGCACTACAAACTTTATTGTATATACTTTAATGCATTTAATACTTTACTCGTTCTTACTTATGTCTTACTTATTTCATTACAGCTAGCATAATACATCCAAACTCACCACACTCATGGTGCAAACTGCCCAAGTGCCAGGCATGCAACTAGACATTGTGACCCCACTCAGCTACAGCTGTTGGGAGAGAAGCACACTATTATGCATACCAGCTTTGCAGACATTCAGATTACATATTGTTAAAGCAGAGGTAAAATTACTTACAAACTTGTGGGGCATTTCTTGCTGTAGCTTTTTGGACCCAAGTGTCCAACAGTCCCCTCTTTTGTCTTTTCAGGTCATCATGGTGGTGACAGCACTGCTCACCTCTGTGGGGGATACCAGTAACACTGGTTAATTCTCTGGCCAGCCAGTCCGAGGACTTCACTTTACACTCTGAGCCCTGGAAACCTCCCTGCAGCAGCCAGTCATCATGGTTTTTAACTAGGAGTCCAACCATGACCCTGGACTTCAGAATGCCCCAATGCTGCACCCAAAAGTGTGCACCTTCACCAACACCAGCCATAGTAACAGTCAGAGAAAGACCTCCAATAGTTTCTGCTGTATTCCCACCTATTGGGTTTAATATAGGCTGTTTTTCCACCCTTACAAATCACTGGGCAACATTCAGAAAAGCACTGCATTGCTTAGCCCTTCACAAACCAGTGCAGCTGAGAAGCATGAAAACTCACAGATTAATGATCTTAGTGGAGCTTAGCAGCACACAAACCAACCAAACAGAGCTGAGCAAGTAACAAACACTAGCAACCATTATCATGTTTATGCAATGCTTAGCAAATCTGAGCATAGCTGATCAGAGCTTGACAGAGCACAGTGAGGTCATCAGTTATTTAACAAATGCATAATATGTATATCAAAACTAAATGCATGTTTTCCCTTCCATGTATTCAAACCCTGGACCTACTGCACATAAAGCTGTAACTCTACCCATTTAGCTACAAGGATATTATGAAAAGCATTATACCTTTACATATAACATTGAGCTACCTATAAGCAGTGCTGAACGCCACACCATGCAAACACACTTAGACATGCTTACAAACACCTTTAATTAAATAAGTAATCATATCCTGTTTGTATTTTTAGATGTCTGGCAGGTGTCTGCTATGTTATATATGAGCACTGCTTGGCATTGCTGTGCTCCACACCACACCTCGAAAACATACTTTAAAAAAAAAAAAATAAAAATAAAATAAAAATAAAACAAATTAAAAAATAAGAACAAAACAAAGGATATTGCAGGGAGTCACATACTCCTCTACAGCCACAGTTAGCCAGTACACCTCTCCCTCCCTACACTGATTCAATAAGCATGTTCCTCAGCTCACCCTCAGCACTGCACCATCATTAATATGCATGGCGCGCTGCCAAGTGGGAACTATGTACACGGACATGGTAAGTTTGTGTAGGCTCTACATGGTGCCTACATGGATTTTATTAGATCCTGGAGTAAGTCTAAGCTAAACAAAACCTAACTAAACTATAAAGCAAACGCCTTTTCATTGTTAAGTGTCACAAGGGGTTCTGCTAAGAAACGCCATGTGGCAAAATCCCAAACAACAATAACATTAAAAAATAATGCTCATACTACAGAATAGTGAAAATTATATTGAAATGTATTCTTTAAAGTTTATGCTGAGGTAAGAATATATTCAGCATTTTGCTTCTAAATTAAGTAAATGTAGTACCTTTAATGCAAGCATGATAATCCTCCTGTCTCTAGTTTTTATTGTCTGCTATACTTAATAGATTCTGACAGTAGATAAGGAGCTCTTGACTTTAATTTGCTAACTATTTTATCTATGAGTTAAGTTATAGATCCTCCTTAAGCTTAATTGTCTTAACATCTGACAAATATTTAATAGAATTTTGCAATTATTTTTGATGCTTTGACTTATCAACTCCTTCTACAGCTTCTTTGTGACTTAGTAATGAATGTATAACTACCGAGTGTGAAAGATAGTCATAAAGTTTGTCAGCAATTATAAGAAGACAGGTTAGTCAAAGCTGACATTTTTAAATAGAAAATGCGGTTACTTTTCCATGGTCCACACAGTCTTTGTATTAAGCGCTTTCGTTTTTTAATAAAAACTTCTTCAGAATACACATCCACAATGAATCAAACCTTTTTATATATATGTGGATGTGTATTCTGAAGAAGTTTTTATTAAAAAACGAAAGCGTTTAATACAAAGACTGTGTGGATCTCTTCTTTCTTTCCTGGTGTTATTTCAGTTATTGTTTGTGACTTTGGTTTTACTTTTCCATGGTGATAAAGTAATCATGAGTTGCAATAAATGAAGCAGAGGAAGCAGGTGCATAATTTTCCATGGAGTTGGTGTCGATAAAGTGGTTATCAGTCTTTGTTCACACCCATGATTGTCAGTCATTATTTTATTTTATGATTAAAGAAACCCAGTCAAAATTCTTTGAAGTACATGAAGCATTAGTAGTGCCTATGCACTACTACTTAATGAAAAAAAAAATATATATCGGATCAATGTGCTGTACAGTATTAAAATCCATAAAAATATTGCACTACTATATAAACAGTAGCCAGAAGCTGTGTCTAAGATAGGCAGCCAAGCACTTTCTTTTCTGGAAACCAGGAATAACCTGGAGTAGAATCCTTTGCCTTTTTAATGTTCTGGAACTGATTCCACTAATTCTTAAGTACACAAATTCTGGATTTAAGAAAGGGCCTCTGATTTTTGATTCTGAGGAATATCTGGCTAGCCTGAGTGTTTTAAAGGCTCTTTGAAAGTGAGTTTGTAACCATGTCAAGTAATGACTAGAACCCACTTGTCTGAAGTGATTTGAGTCTAGTTTTGTTTAAATAGGAAGCCTTCCTTCTAGTCTTGTGGAGGGGGGGGGGTTGGAGGGGAAGCATGGTCGGTGAGTCATTGTTGATCTCTGGCAGAAGCCTGTGGCCTAGAACTCCCTTGCCTGGAAATTTCTGAGGACCATTGTCTAGATATCTGTAGCTGCTGTCACTGCTTTTGAGTCCTTTCCTGCTGGGTTTTCCTCCGTCTGCCTCTAGGTTTGGAGGGAAAGGACCAGTGTTTCGTGGGGGAAGTTCTTGATAAAACTAGGAGGCCGAACTTGGAGGAAGTCTTTCACAGTCTGCATAGACTTATCTTTGTCTTCCATTTTTTTTAAAACAGCCTCAGCTTTAGGTACTTAGGTCCAAAGAGGAATTCCTTGTCAAGGGAGCATTATGAAGGTTAGATTTAACATGGTCAGGAAGAGATTGTTCCCTAAGCCAAGTATGCCTTGTAATAACTGAGCCAGTGGCAGCTGTTCAGCTAGAAGCCTCTATAGCATCATAGCCACAGTGTAAAGAATGCCTAGCTCCCTGAGAACTGGAGTGGCAGAGATACAACAATTCTTTAGAAATGTTTTTATCCTCTAGAGAAGAGATTTTTTGTTTTATCTGATCCAGAATGGTTTGCTGATCTTTAATCATGTGAAATTGACAGCTGAGAGCCCTCATAGTAAGGATGGCTGATGTATAAACTTTTTTACCAAATCTATCAAGGGCCCTGCTTTCTTTATCCATAGGTAAAGGGTTTTTAGAAGAACTGGCTCTAGCCCCTTTGGGTCCGAGGTAACTATCTCTGGATCAGCAGATGGGTTTTTGAAAAGGTACTCATGGGAATCCTGCACCCTATAAAACCTGTCTAGTATATGAAAGGCTGGGGGAAGAGAGTCAAGGAAGAATCCTGAAAGGCATCCTCAACCACCTCTAAGATCGGTGGAATAGCAAGAGGTTTGTGCTCTGGCATTTCCAGGAACTCCCTAACTTCCATTTTTGACTGAGGGTATTCCTGTGCCTCCCACTGAAAATGTTCCCTCATAGCATGGAGAATCTCTACAAAGATGATATCCTCTGGGTGGAAGCTGAGGGCAGATTCTTCTCTGAATCTGAATCCTCAAAAGATATGAGGGAGGGTCCTTCTTCAAAACCAGATCCCTCTATGTTTCAATCCTCATCAGATTAAAAAGGGTCTGGGAAGGCTTCAGAAGTAGGGTCCCTTTATTTTTTACCTGGTAAGGCATCCCCAGGTACTTGTCTAGATCTAACTATGGAGATCAGGCCTTCTGCTAGTCTAAATAAGCCCTGAGAAAGGGAGCCAGTAGGCCTAGGTGAAGGCCCTACAGCACTACTTTTTTTTTGGTGATGAACTGGTGTAGGCAGAAGCCATAAAGGACTGCCACTGGTAAGAGAGGGCTCTTCAGAAGCTGAGGCCTGCTGAACGGTCCTGGACCTGACCAATGAGCTGAAAGCAATGGCCTGTGCAGAGGTAGAGGGACCTGATGGCATGTCAGACTCCAAATGGTCTTGACAGAGGCCTGCATCACCACCTCAGACAAAGTAGAGGGCTGAGAAAGTGCCTTGCCTTCTTCAACAATCACAAGCCTACAGGAAGAAACAGGCGGAGAATGGTTGCTGTCCAAGATCCTAAGCTTGAGTCTCTTTTCTTTTTCCCTCCTATGCCTAGGCTGCTCTACCTCTGGATCACCAGCAGATACCATCAGACTCTGAGGGGAAGATTCAAGACTAAAGAATCTAGCTAAGATCTCAGCCCTACATCTCATTGTCCTAGAGGTAAAGCATGCACAAAAGTGGCAACTTGGGACTTCATAATCCTGTCCTAAGTAGGTGACACAAACCTAATGAAAGTCTCTGTGTGGATTTGCTTACCACAGTGGAGACAATTATTTACTTTATCTGACATGAGTTTAAAACAAAAGAAAGGAGTTGACCAACAGGGTATTTATCTTTACAACGACTTCTCTATGGTGCAGACCGACCAACACACTGAAACACTGCTACTGCAAGAAAAGACTGATTTCATGACATCGGCTGGTTCCCTATATACCCAAGTGTACTGATGTCAGTTAGGGCATCCATCAGCCTTAGGAGGAGGAGGAAAGAATTTCTCTGGTAGTCAGGCCAGGCAAGGGCTTTCATGGCAGAAAATCCCACAAGTCAGGACTACAACAGTGATACACGAAGATCATCTGATCGTAACAATGCTGAAGGGTGCTTAGCAAAAGCTTGCTATTTCAGAAAAGTGCTTAGAACTGTCTTTTATTCCCACTATTGGGACATAATTGTGTTGTTTGATTAACTACAACAAGGCTACAGTCTACATCTGTGAATTTAAGTACCAGTATATTCTATACTAATTACACTGAACACTGCTGTTAAATTAATATAGTGTGCATTTAGGATTCAGTATTGCATAGCTATATTTTAGGAGAAAATTAATTATTCAAACCTTCAGTACCCTCACAGGTATAGCTGACAGTTGCATGACTGCTGGTAACATGAATCAATATTGTTGTTGATGCATATCCTTAAGGAAGCCATGATGAATTAAAGAAATTATTTAACTACTGAAATCACATGTGAATACTTAGCTCTGGTGAAGAGTCCTTGGTTAAGACATTTGTTCAGTGAAAGTGCTTAACTTGTGTTTTTATGATTTGTATTAAACTGAATTTACTTTTCCCTTCATTATATTGGGCCTTGGATCTCAGATTCCTTTGTGTACTGTCAGTTTGAGGTCAGATGATTCAATATCTCTAAAATCCACCTTCAGTACTCATTGAGTTTGACCTTTTCTTCAGTGTTAGTGTATACATGACTGGGTTCTCCTCCATGTGGGGTGTACAATAAGGTTTGCTCCTTTGCACCCTGGAAAAAAAAAATCTTCGTCTGTCACTGAAATTGGATTCATCTATATTGTTTCACAATGTTGGCACTCACTAATATTGCAAACAGCAAGTTGGCATAAATCCAAATCATCATGTTTCCTGTTTGATAGAAAAACATATTTTCAGTCTGTTTAGTAAAAATATGTTTAGAACTTTTCAGCATACAGATGACTTTATTTTTTGTCATAAAAATCAGACTTGGAATCCCTTCGGCATTAAGGGCATGTAGATTTTGTCTTATTTTCTCCGGTGTACTGTTGGTCACCATGACTGTGTAACAATTAGTAGTGCATTATTTAAAATGTAAGTGCCACTACTGAATGTATCTCATTTCAATAGAATTGTTATAAGATTTAACAAATCGCCTTTTTTAATAGTGCAGTAGGTTACTACAATTTAGGTTGGCTGCAGTGGTGCAGTGTTTAGCGTTGACAGCTCACAGCAAGAGTCTCTCTGTTTCAATTCATGGCTGAGGTTTTTGTGTGCAGAGTCTGCATGTCCTCGTGCAGTTGCATGGGTTTTCTCCATATCCGAAAGACATGATGTAGGCGGACTGGACACTGTAAATTGGCCCTAGGCATATGTGTGTGTGTGTGTGTGTGTGTGTGTGTGTGTGTGTGTGTGTGTGTGTGTGTGTGTGTGTGTGTGTGTGTGTGTGTGTGTGTGTGTGTGTGTCTTCTGTGGAAGGTTGGGCGCTGGGCTGGCAACTCGACATTGTAAAACTCGACTGACAATTGTTCTGCAGACCATTGCTCTGCTGTTGAGACCCCCAACTGGGAAAAAGCTAATAGGAGAAGAAGTAGGTTACTACAATTTATATTCTGCTATAATGCAGTTTTTCTACCTTGTCATAAAGAAATGCGAAGAATACAATTGTGGGTGTGTAGTGATTCCATAATTATAATATGTATGAAATGTGTACATGTTTCACATTTTTGGATTTAAGAAAAAATATACACAAAATTGCTAAATATAAAATTATTAAAGTCAGAAGTAACAATTAATGAGCATGCTTAATAGATTATTTCTGAGAGCAGTGTCATAGACTTCGTCATACAAATTGATATACAGTTCATGGAAGAAGAAGAAGCAATTTTTATAATAATTGAAATAAATCACAGCTCACAGAGTTTGATTATGCTCATATTCATTGCAAATATGTGTGCATAGTTATAGATACGTATTTGTGAAACTAAATAATAGAAATTCTTTCAATAGTGATTGCCAGACTTTTGCATAATTCTTTTACGTAAAATTTCCTTTTGACCATTGCAGATTTCTCTATGAAATGTAAAAGTGTGTTCTGCAGCAGTAACGGAAAAGAAGAGGTAATAGCTTCCCGAGGTACTTCTGAAGGCACTGGATACTCTATATGCATCAACTGAAGCTGATCTTTTCTTCTGCATTCAACTCTACACGCTAGCACTTGTCATAGAAGCTTCATTATATTGCTGAATTTTATCAGCAATGTGGGGATCTCTCCAGAGTAAAACCTGCTATACAGAAAGCATTCCTAAGCCTTCACCCATCACTCCAGTATGCACGAGCAGATGAATTCATATAGTGTCTGACTGACAAGTGAATATTCTAAACAGGACAGCCAATCAACCCATCTTTTGTTTGTGGCAATAGGTCTTGGTTCAGTCATGTTCTGCAGCAGATACAAGATTTCATCTTACATTTTTGCTTTAGCAACTGCAGTTTTAAGTTCAAAACAGAATATTTTTACATGCAGTTAAGACAAAATGAATGTCACTGCCTCACTGAATGATTATGCTTCAAAATCTCTGTGTGAAACAGATCTGACAGTTTACTTGTCAGTCAAAGCTATACTTATCTAACATATGTTATAGAGAAATACCATCACTGGAGATTTACCTAAATGAAATATTTAGAAATATACAGACATACAGTTGTTTATAATGCTTTTTCAATTTTATTCATATAACTTAGTCACCTTTAGTTAATAAAACTGTTTATGTGCATATCACTGAATGGGAATAATGTAACTATGTAAAGAACCACAATCAAAAACAGTATGGTGCATGTCTTTGGCAAGCTGAATAAACTAATTATCAGTTAGTACTCCTGAAAGATTTCTTTTAACATAGTTAAAAAGCACCTCTTTAGTTTATAGAATCAAAACACGTCTTGTATTTTTACCACATTTACAATAAGGAAAAAAAAAACAATTCACTGTAATTTCAGAAAAAGTACCTCTCTTGTACTCTTTGGTGCGTTTATTACATTTAAAAAGTTGTTTAAACATGAAAGAGATAGAGCTGGCATAATCATTACTTACAAATCCTATAATGTCCTAAGGCAGAATGGTGCTACAAAACAAAAAAACAAATTAATATGTTCTCTGTCACAACCACTGTATGACAGAAGATTTTGATAGATAGACCTCCCTTTCATCTCCTTATCATCTGCCAAGGGCAACTATGATTTAATGAAGATTTCTGCTTCAATGTATTTCAAAACCAGTACAGAAATCAATTTTAGCATGACTTAATATGTACTCCTCTAAAGGCAACACAAACCTCAACAGTGTTTTTTTTTATATACTTGTTTGTTAACCAACGTAAAGCACAGATCTTGTAATTATCATTGACATTTGTCAGAAAAAGCCCTTGGTTGTAGTAATAGTAACAGCTGAAATCAAATGATCTCTCATGCTAAACATACACAGCAACATAAAAGCTGTAAAATATGCACAGGTATGTGCAAAGTGAAAGTTAAACTAAATAATCAAGCATCCTAAATGCACACAGTCAAAAAATATGTACCCTGTTTGTAAGAGCAGAGCGTGTGAATTAATTATAGGGGTACAATGCTGTTCTTGTATTATTTGAGTTAGTGCAGTCACGCATATGCAAAACCCCCTTTTAGACTTAATTTTACCTATTGGGTTGCTGAGTGAGGGCTTACACTTGAAATCTTCCTAAAACAGTACCCTAAGCTCCACAATATAAGAGTATGTTCTCTGCCGTATTCATCTCTGCGATCCATAAGTCCAAAATTATACTGTATTTTGCACTTTTTAACTGCATTTTTGCTATATCATTGATTTTTTAAAACTGTTCTTGCTGATTTGTTGCATTTTTTGTCTGCTGTAGCATAGAATAGATTCAGACCTGCAGAATCTGGTTTTGTTTGTTAAACTGAGCATTAAACCACGTTATCTTTTGTTGGAGAGGGCCCCTGCACCCTTGTGGCAGGAGAGTGCAGTTAGGACTCATCTGATTGAAAGTTGCTGGCATAGGGCTCAGTTCAGAACTTTTTTATTGGTTAAATTGTTTAATTCAGTTTGTTCACTGTTTTAACACAGCTCTATAGAGTTAGGCAACCAGCCACTCCTCTGTTGTACTTGTCTGTGCAATCCAAGGAATCTCCTGCATTCTGCTAACTATAAGTACAATTCTATCCTGTATTTAGCACTTTTAAACTGTATTTTTCCTATACTGCTGATTGTTTAAAACTGTTCTTGCTGATTTCTTGCACTTCTTGTATGCTGTAGCATAGAGTAGATTCAGACCTGCTGAATGTGGTTCCGTTTGTTAAATTGAGCACTAAACCAGGCTGACTTTTGTTGAAGAACCCCCCCCCCCCCTGCACCCTTGTGGCAGAAGAGTTCAGTTAGGACTCATCTGATTGAAGGTTGGTGGAACAGGACAACGTTTTGAGCTTTTTTATTGGTTAAATTGTTTAATTCAGTTTGCTCACTGTTGCTACATAAGCCTAGTGTTTGCGCAGGTTTGCAGTTGTTTTAATACAGATACATGGAGTTAGATGACCAGCCACTGCTCTGCTTTATTCATCTGTTTATGCGTAGCACATCTCAGTGTACCATCGCCCACTACCACGCAATGGGGGTAATCATTGGTGGGTATAAATGCAAAAACTTCAGTAGATACATTTTCCCATAGTAGCTGCCCATGATCTGGCCAAGAAGTCATTAAGTTGCACTTAGCTGCTCAGAGAGCTCCCTAGCTGCACTTTAAACCCTTAAACAATCCCAAAACCACCATATCTACAATAGTCTCATACCATTTAGAGAACCTCCACTAGTATAGACCCTTTACTGAGCACCCTATAAGTATAGACCTCGCTTAGAGCACCCAGTTATACCACACCCCTCCATTTTCTCTCCCCACTGTGAAAACAGGATTTATTCTAGCACTATGGATGGTCAGTTTCCCCTTCATTTCTCCTATCAGCCTGATTGACATGAGTATCCTGAGGCAGTGTAGCAACTGCGTCATGTACTCTGACAACCTTCTACTCCTAAATCATCCAAGTACAATTTGTGAGAGATGCATCTACACTAACAATCTGGATTCCTTGCTCTCTTGCACACAGAGCAGTAACACTGAACAGGTTGTCAGCTCACATACTACACCTCCTACGCAAACCATGCACTCACCATATAAACCATCATATGTGGAGGTACTCAACAGAAACCTACCTAAACACCGGTGACCTTCCAAACACAAACATGCTAGACCTATTACAGCACCTACAGCACTCAGTACACATAAAACCACAAGCACCAGTGTCTCACCAAATAAGCCCCTAAGGCAAAGCACATCTAAACCAATTTTTTTTAGTCATTATTGACTCTATTGTGACACACAGATGTCCCTCTCACCAGGCTGGACAAGGAGAAGGTTATGGCCAGCTGTCTATCAGGCTCCAGGATCCATCAGATCACACATGCACTTATGTCAATGAACAAGTACTGTTATGACTCCATCATAGTTCATGTTGGAGTGAATGACTTGAGATGTACCTCATTGGACTATATGAAGAGAGACATCATTGAGCTCCATAAGTATGTGTCCCAGGCAGCAGGTATATAGCTAGTTTTGAGCAGCATTCTGCCCTCACCCCAGATGATACCACAATATAAACAAAAAATGGTTGACTTCAACAATTGGCTTAGTTTCTGATGTTATTCTAAGTGGATCCAGTTCCTGCCAGCCTGAGATGATATGGTTGATAGACCACTCTGCTTTGCCAGAGATGGTCTTCACCTGTCACCTCTAGGCTTTTGGTTACTGGCTAAGGCACTTGACCTCCCCTTAGTGCCTTTTTATGCAAGGTCTCAAGAACAAAATTTCCAGCGTGAAAATATCACTCACAAATAAATTAAAGCTTATGGTGCTAAAAGCTAGGACATTAAATCAGAAACTGCACTCTCTGCAAGCACTCCTCTTCCTGGAGTATGCTGATGTAGTCACAGAAACTTGTTCAGGGCCACAGAGAGTACTTCAGCCTTGCAAAGCTACAATGCCTTCTACACTTTTAGACCACAAAATGAACATGTGATAACAAAAGGAGGAGGAGTATATGTCTTCATCAAAGATAACTACATACCTAGACTGGTTAAACAGGAAAACACAATGGAATTACTCCAAGTTCAACTAACTGTGGGTAAGACCCCTTTCAAATTATCATTAGCTATAGGCCCCCTTCAATGAACCAAGATGCTCATGCTGTTTTATTTGGCCCTATTTGAGTCGGTCAAATTACAACCAAACACTCTAGTCATGGGCAATTTTAACTATCCCTCCATTGACTGGGAAACTTATTGTATATGAGTACGAACATGATCAGACAAAGGTTCTTGGACTTTGTTAATGCTAATGCCCTAGAACAAATAGTATGCAACCCCACAAGGGGCTCAAATATTCTCCACCTGCTTCTCACCAACATGGGTGACCATTGCACCACCACAAGTATAGGACCCTCACTGGTTAAATCTGATCACAAATCAGTGACATTTGAAGTAGCTATCACACTGAACCCTTCTTAAGTAAAATCAGGCTAACAAATTTCACCAAAGCTTATTATACCCTCCTATGGGATGGCATAAATAACTTCTAATCTCCTTTTCCCACAGACGGTATTGACAACTATACTAAGGTATACACAAATGTCCTATACAAACACTTATACAAATGTATTGAGACAACTGTACCTGATAAGATCAAAACAAGATCCTCAAGTAAAAACAAGCCTCCCTGTTGGACATCTAGCATTAACAAGTTTTACAACAAGAGGAAGAAGTTGCTGTATAAGAATAAAAAGAGGGGTCCCAGCACTGGAAGAACACCCTCCTCTGCTTGAACAAACAGATAGCATAGCTTGTAAAATCCTCTAAGCCTCTAAGGGCAACTTAAAAAAAAAATTAGCAGCCATAGCTAAGGATAACAGTAAGGCATTCTTCGGCTATATCCATAACCTAAAAGGTAGGACCCAGATGTGTGCTGGACTAGCTGTGGATGTCATCACACACACTGATCCTTTGAAAATAGCTAACCTATTAGCTGACAGGTTTGGTAAAGATTTCACCCCCATGTCCCCTGCAAACATTACACAAAGCATTCCTACTTCATTTCCCCAATCTTACATCTCCAAAGAGCAAGTCATTAATGCTCTCTCCAAGGCCAAAGATACAACTTCTATGGGACCAGATAGCATCCCAGGTTGCATTTTAAATGGTCTAAAACATGAGTTAGCAACTCCATTAGGTACTCTTTTTCAACCATAGCCTGAGTTGTTTTGCCCCTGCTGAATGGGAAACAGCAACCGTCACCCCCCTTCATAAAGGGGGTACAGCAACAGACCCTGGAAACTAGAGACCCATAAGATTAACTAGCCTTATCTGTAATGCCATGGAACAAATCATCATGGAGCTTATAAATAAAGATATAGGTAATCAACAAAACATTGATCCAACACAGTTTGGTTTTGTCAAAGGTAGGTCATGCCTATTAAACCCGGTAGACTTCTTCAAAAATGGCACCAGAGCCATAGACAAAGGCAAATCTGTGCATATAGCCAACCTTGACTTAGCCAAGCCTTTGACATAATTCCACTTTCGGGCATCATTGATAAACTCTTCCAGTTGAATATCAACCCTTATGCCATCAGATGGGTTACTAAGTGGCTCACTGACAGATCACGCCCAGTCAAAATTTGGGATTTTTACCTCAACCAGTAGACTTGTCACCCGAGGGGTTCCACAGGGGTCAGTGATGGGCACCCTGTTGTTTAAAATATACTTCTCAGAAGTTCAGGTCAAAACAGACGAGCTGTGCCCTGTGGCTGACTAAGTTTGCTGATGACTGCAAATTAGGTGCAATCATTGAATCCCCAAATAATGTCAATATACTTCAAGAGGGACTTAAACAAACTAATTACTGCTGGCAAATCATGGATTTAAACTCAATTGAAAAAAATACATTATCATCCCCTTCGGTAAAAATTATATCCCTGCAGACTATCATATAAATAATAATACCATAAGTAACAACTCAGTAGTGAGAGAATTGGGAATGCAAGTTGACTGTAGCCTAAACTTTGACCACCATGTGTCCACTGTGGTAAGGAAGGCATTCTATGTTGCATACTTCATTAGCAAAGGTATTGCCTCCAGAGCAAAAGAGGTCATGACACCCCAGTACTTGACCCTCATCAGGTCAATAATTGAGTACAATGCTCCCTTTGGTATGTACTTTACCAAGCACCTGCAGCAACGTGAGAGACCTCAGATATTTCTAATCAAGAAAATTCAGGGTCTCCAGCACATGTCAAACATTAACAGACTGAAGTCACCGTCACTGTACTCAGTAGTGTACAGACTACTTAGAAGAGACTTATGCCTGGCCTACAGAACAATCTTGGATCCAAACCTAATGGAAATGCTGTACATCCACAAGTCAAACGGGACAAGGTCACCCACTCCAGGGACCTTAACCTGGCCTGCAAAAAAAATAGGACCTGCTGTAGAGACAGATATGTTTCTCAGAGGTTGCCACTTGCCCACTCCTCTGGAATAGGCTACCACTTCACATCAAACAAGGCCACTCTATGACCCTGTTTAAGCATAGCCTGGATGACTAGATGGGATACTATAAATTCCTGCTGAGGATTTCACTTATGACCTTCCTAGATATGGGCAGTGATTGCTAACTAAGATCTCAAGTTTAGGCAAGATCCTTTATTTGGGTTTCTCTAGTATTATATTGGGCACACATGCTAAGCTTGCAAAGACCTTCGGGCCAATTGCCCAGTAACCACCTATGAACCTATGAACCTACGAAGGCATGCATTATCCTGGGTCAATGGAGTTTCTCAACAATCATTGTATTTCATTTGTTTATCTGTGACACTGAGTATGCAATCTGCATACCAGTTAATCCAGATTTGAAAGCTGAATTACAGATGGGAGCAATGGAGAATGCATAATATTATAGAATTGCATTTCACAGCTTTGATTTTCACACATCTGGCTGTGTTTACCTAATGGAAAACAAGTGACTGTCACCAGGTACTCACAAATAATCTGAGTCAGGTCCATCAGAATATCACCTCTCTCCCTTTTCAGAAAGATATGGTACCCGTCCATTTACGCTTTGGATACAATGCCTGACAATCTTCCAAAATTGTTATTGTTGGGGTTTCCTCCTGCTCATATGTATATATAGCTATGTATATACATAAATATATATATATATATATATATATATATATATATATATATATATATATATATATATATATATATATTTCTAAATGCTCACAACTCATCTCTTCTGACAAAGTTATCCACTTCACTGCCAGCCCACCACTGAAGTGTTTGTGCTCAAGTACAGTGAAACCTTTTTTTTGTACTCACACTGACAGCAGCTAGCAAGACTGCATAACATCAAGGCTACTACTTGGTTAGGACTTCTTTTGGCTTTAAGACTACTGCAGGTCTTTAACATGGGCAAGGTCATGCTTGCTGATGAACACTCTGCTTGCAGTCTGCCTCTGGCAGGCAACAGCAAACAACAAAGAGCAACTAGAAACTTATATTTGGTAAATGAAGTTAATAAGCACAATATAGTCTATTTATACCTACAGATGTAAAGTCTATCCTACTGCCAAGTCTACATTGTGAGGAACAGATCAACTGATGGGACGGGAGGTACTTAGAAATTTGGGATGGCCACCTACAACAAATAAAAATGAGAAAGTGGGAACAACAATGACTAATTAAGAACTGCACATTGATATATTTTTAAAACAATAAAATGTTTTCTTTAAAGTTAACAAAATGGAAAATGCTACTTACTGACTTCCGTAGCCCACCCCTGATGAAAAAGGCCAAATGATTATTAATGAGCTAATGCAACTGAAGTAACAAGTTGGCTAGATACTATTACTAATTTAAAGGTGCTGGCTGGCTGTGAAGCAGATGGAATAAAATGGTCTGAGGTGATTTTTTTTTTTTGTTTTGTTTTACTATATTGAACTACTGCTAAATGATGGAGAACAGTCATATTTATGATGCACCTCAGCCAGCACCAGGCCCTAGGCAGCTACCTGAGGAGGCTAGTGCTGGTCCTGGACTTGCTAAAAGGTGACTAAAAATCTCGAGTATATTATATAGTTTGTGGGGTTTAAACTGCAGAAAAAATGATGTAGCTATAAGGTGGTGAGTTACAAAAGGCTTCAAAAGTGCATGGCATGTGTTAAAGCATACCTTTTATAACATAAGCCAATCAGACTATGATGTTTTTATATGTAATTACTGTCAGTTCTACAGTCACTCTTGTGAAAAGTAGATCTGTGGCAGTTCTCCAAGTTTCAGGAGCATAGCCTTTGGTGAGGCTAAGCTTAAAGAGATTTAGAAGTGTTTGAGTGTTGCAGTCTTTAGTATTTGTAAGCAGATATCCTGTATTCCTGCCAGGGGCCCGAAGAACTAGTGTTTTAGCTTTGGTGATTGATGAGGTAAGATATTCTAAGGTGACTATAGATGATATTACCAGGGAAATAATAATCAGAGTAATTGGAAAGTATTGGTACCTATGGAAGGCATGAATGTAAAGCTCAATTTATCATCTAGGATATTAGCTATGATTCCATGCCAATAGTTCAGAGAATGACCGGGTATTACTTCTGAGTTTCCTAATTTTCCCAAAGAAGTCCTTGTGGTTATCTTTGGCATCAGTGACTATTTTAAGATCATAATTAGCTTTTGAAGTTGCTTATTGTACACCTAAGAGTATTGTTTAATGCCTTTAGGTGACTTCTAAAGTGAGGAGGTGATTTTGTAGATTTATACTGGTATTCCTCCATACAGTCTTACTATTAAATTTATCACAATTCTTGTAGGGGATGAAAACAGTATTTTCAACAGAATTATTCTTGAGAGAGTAAACTCTGAGGAATATATATATAGCTCTCCACCAAAAATAGCAATTCAGATGATCTTAACCAGCTCATTCTCACCTACTTCAATAAATACATCCACATATTTCAACTCACCTCCACAACTTTATCCTCTTGTAGACTGTACAACAACTTTCTACTTCTCTGATATCTCTATAAAAGAATTACTAAAAAACTTAACACTCTCCTCAGCAAACATCAACTTCCTACATCCTACGTTCCTAAGGAATGTAGCAAATACAATTGCTAAACCACTTGCTTTTATCTACAATATATTACTTAAAACAGGAATAGGCTCCCAGCAGTAAAGCAAGCATTCATTATTCCACTTCCAATTGTCCATCCTGCCAAAAAACATAAAGATTATGAACAATATTTACTCATTAACCACAATCTTTGAAAACATTTTTTACAAACAATTGCTTAAGCACTTCAATAGCTATGGCCTCTTCTTGGTTAAGCAGCATAGCTTCAGAAATGTATTTAACACCACTAAAGCCCTTCTCACTGCAAAAGATGCAATCTATGGTAACATCAACAAAGGCCTCATTTACAGCTGGCATATGTGTTGATATGATTAGAGCTTTTCAAACTATAAACCACCACCTACTCAGTACCAAACTTAAAAAAATTGGTAACAATACAATTATGTGGTTGCAAAGCTATCTTGGAGATAAAACTTTTCATGTCCTTTCAAGTAACCACATTTCTGCAAACGGCACAGTCACTACAGGTATCCATCAGGTATCTGTCCTAGAGCCACTATTATTTTCATTATTTATTAATGAAATTCTGGAAGACTTCCCTTATTAAATATTACATTATAAACTGAAAAAAAATTCTTCACCTAGATTCACACTAGTCTCCCTCTAGCCTTCCAACAGTACACCAACAGTCTTTTTCAAACCTCTGCACCTAGGAAGAAAACGACTTCTACATTAACCATAACAAGACCAATGTAATGTCCTTCACTATCCCCACAAGCTACCACATCTGCCAGACATAAAAAATATAATTAACCATAACAATCCTAGTAAGAATATAGGTCACAGCTACATGATCTGGTTTAACCAAAATTGGTGGTGACATGACAGATGATAAAGGAGTGGGAACAGCTGGTAAGTGCAAGAAAATAGAAGTCTATATCTATAATGGGGATGAAGACATTTTGCATTAAGAAGCTGGTATTTGTAAAATCAAAGAAACTCTGGCCAATTTGTTAGTAGTTATATTGGCTATCCAGGTGAGTGAGGTACAATTAAAACCACACATAATAAATGCATTCATCTTAAAGAGTATATTAACTTGGTATACTCCAATGAGGACATAGAAAAGGACTTGTAGTTGGCAATCATATAGTAAGTGGTTTCACTGAGTTACACAAGGACCGTTACGATTTCTAGATTAATGTACTCTAAGACTTGGCGCAGTGCAGTAGGATTCATGATAAATATTGATACACCCCTACATTTCCCAAAGGCTCCAAATACATGGTAATTGCAATCCTCTGATAAAGGGTAAGTGCAAACTTTGTTCTGAAATCACTTCTCCATAACTTCACAAATATGGATGTTTTCAAGGATGCGTTGAGCTGACACTCAGACATTCTATTCATACTCCTTGCACTGAGTACAGCAGCTATGATATTGTTTGGGTAACCTTTGAGTTGAACATTATCTGAAGAACACCCTGGGGGGAGAGTTAACTTTGTTATAGTAAGTGAAAGTAATGTGATGAGAGGAGAAGTCCTTCTGTAGCAAAGTAGAAGGATATGTTGACCATTTATTTCCAGGGAAACACACACACACACACACACACACACACACACACACACACACACACACACACACACACACACACACACACACACTCACAAACAGGGTTCCTTGAATAAATAGGTAACATGCTAATTATTGTAGCCAATTATTTCTTCTTTGAACTTAGACACCATTCTTGCTAAACAAAGAATACTGCTGAACAGTCATGTTTATCTTCCCCAGAGAGAAAAGTGTGAGTTCAGTTTCGTCCTTTATGATAAACTGCCTAAGATCATTCACCAGCATATGGGTAACAATGAGATCATATCCATATTTAAGAAGGTGAAAGGTCCTGATGGCACTTGTGATATCCCTGATCCTAGCACCAGAGAAGTAACTGACTGTGACCCTCTCTTTATTCAGTCTGGTCAGTGAGATGTCGGCTTGTCTGACAGAATGACTTATAAAGATGCCTTTACAATTTGAATCAAGCTTTTGTGGTCTTATAATCTCAAACAAGGAGTCTTGATGATTCATTGTAGATGTATGCCTAATTGCATGGAATGATAGGTATCAAGTTTCTTCTTTTACATTAAAGTACTAATAGGGCAAATTAGATTACTGTATTAAACAATTGACTTTAACATAAAGTGTAATGTTAGGATACTGATAGGTTTTAATTTTAAGTGCTATAGTGGAAGTTTAATGTTATGATTACTTAAGGTAACAAAGAAAGCCATTGGTAGGGAAATCAGTAGAGAAAAAAATAGCTGACAATGTAGTAAAAATTAAAGTGTAAACATCTGAGGCAGTTCTACATAAAGCTAGAATAGTCTATTTGTGGAAAAATAAAACAAACAAAAAAAATCAGCCTAACTCTAATGCAGGAATAAGCAGAAGGTCAATGCTAATGCACCAGGTAGTGAATCACAGATGTTATATGCATAAACTAGCACAGTGCAAAGCAGCTTCTTAGATTTATAATCTTATAATTGCCAGGTAGACTTATGTAGAAGAATTGTTTTGGGGATATTCCTTTCCTTACAGCATACATGTATATATCTCAGAAGGGAAAAGAGAGGTTTCGCTGTTACCAGGGAGGCAATATTTCATAGCTATTAGATAAGGAGTAGAATAGCATTTAAATACAGAAAGGTAGAGGGGTTCTGGTTATATATTGAGCTGCCATATGCACTGTTGCATGGTCTGCAGCTGAGCTGAAAATAGTGCCAAGCTCCTTCCAGATTTAAAAAAGCCACGCTGTCTCAAGTGACATGGGCACTAGGCAGTCAATCCAGACTTCTAAAACATTCATCAAGAATGAAGATGCATACCTCCATTCTCACAGGTACGAGTTAATAAATATTGTAGGCAGCTTCAACTATTCATCTCACCAAGGAATCTTTGCAAACTACAATGTACTGTAGTCCTAGGTGGAAAAGAATTTGTAAAACTGTTTGCTTTTCCACTCCCACTTCTTCCTCACTTTCTTTCCAGAGTGAACAACGTAGCATCATTTGCAGATTTAAAATTCAAATAACCCAAGAAAAAACAGAAGATAGGACGTTACTGAAAGTTCAGGTGCAATGCTTCCTTTTAAACAGTTATTTGGAATGAAAATTGTGCCTTTCCCTCACAAAAACAAATGATCAAATATGTTTTTTTAGCTGTTTGCTGCATTATTTTAAAATCTGCACTTAAAGTTACTTTTTAGTCGAATTTGATCGAAAGTTTGTTTGTTTGTTTGTTTAATTTAACTGTTGAGGCTGCCCACTAAAGAGTGCTAGCCTGTGTAACTGATTTATCACTGTTTCTGCATTTTCTGTGTGTTTCTATCAAAAAAAACAAAAACAAAAAAATAATCCTTGTTTTCCCGCCTCTCCTCGACTAGTTTAGACCAGTTTACAGGCATTGCTGTATTCTGGGCTGTGGTGTAGTTCCTGTGTTGTCCATTACCTTACTTGGATAGAAGGAAGTTTCTTTGTTCACCAGTGGGAGTGGGGAGCCTTGAGCAGCCTACCTGTCCCTGTAGGAAGTGACCTCAGCAAAGAGCTGTTGTAATTGGTTGTTTTGGACCATTTCTAGCTCTTTTGTAGTTCCCTGTTTAAAATCCGCATTTGCGCAGCTTTACGCAATTGTGCGCATAGCGCAGCACTGGTTAAACAAGGTTAAACTTCTTCTGGCTCCGCCAAGTCTGCTCTTCAAATTTTCCCTTAAGGAAGCTCTACTCTTAGTATAATCAGACTACTCACTATATTATAACCCTAGCACTTGTTCTCAAAACTTCTCTAATAAGTAAGCACTCTCGTACTAAGTAAAGCACTACATCCACCTACCACCCCTGTGAATATCCACTTCACTTAAAGGCACAGCACTCCCTTATACTGTTCTAGCATGTCGAGTGGTAGATTACTGGCGTCCTCTCCAGTTCAGCTGGTTAATCTGGGTATCTTGAGACAATGCTACAATTGTCTCATGTACACAGACAACCCTCTCCTCCTTCCAACAAACACAAATACATGTGAGCGATGCAACTATATAGCCAAACTGGAGGCTGAACTCTCTCAACTCAGGGCTGGCATGACCAGACAGGAGGAGATGGTAACCACACACACAACAAACCCAGTCCCACATAGACCTACCACAACTGCAAACCAAACACATAAAAACACAAAGACATACTCGGAGGCTCTAATAAAAACCTTACCAAAACAACAGAGGCTCCCAAAACAGACATCCAAAAATCCATCACCTCAAAACAAAACACATGCAACACATACTTCAATAAATCAGTGTGTCAACCAATCACAGCCCTTAAGGCCAAACACCATGCCTGATACACTAGTAATAGGTGACTCTATAGTCAGACACACTGATGTCCCGCTGACCAGGCTGAAGAAGGAGAGGGTGACTGTGAGCTGCCTATTGGGAGCTAGGATCCGTCACATAACACACGCACTCAGGTCACTCCAAAGCAAGTACGAATATGGCTCCGTCATTGTCCATGCTGGCATGAATGACCTGAGACGTACCTCCCTGGACTACATGAAAAGAGACATAGAGGAGCTCTCCGATTATGTAGCCCAGGCTGGTATGACCCTGACCCTGAGCAGCATCTTGCCCTCACCAAGAATGATGCCACAATACAAAGACAAGATGATCAGCTTTAATAATTGGCTCAAGTACTGGTGTCATTCTAAGGGGATCCAATGTCTGTCTGCCTGGGATGACATGTTGGACAAGCCATGCTGCTTCACAAGGGATGGCTTACACCTGTCACCACTGGGCTTCCAGATATTGGCTAAGGCTCTTGCCACCCCCATAGTGCCTTTTTTAGGCAAGGCTCAAAAGACAAACCCACCTTCTTAGAAAACAAAAATGGAAAAAAACTAAGGGTAATGCTGCTCAACGCCAGAAGTCTAAATCTCAAGATGCAGGCACTCGATGCACTCCTCAGCATGGAGAACATCGACGTCTGTGCAGTAACTGAAACCTGGTTCAAGGCTCCTGAGAGCACCCCAGCGCTACCATGCTATACCTCGTATCATGCTTTTTGGCCTCAAAACCCGGGCCGAACCACAAAGGGAGGGGGAGTGTCCATATTTATCAAGGACACCCACACCTCCAGGTTAGTAGCAACACATGAAGCATCAGAGACCATACAGGTGCAACTAACTATAGGCAAAACTGCTATACAACTGGTAGCATGTTACAGACCACCCTCCCAATCTCAGGAACCCCACTCAACCTTCCTGAAGACATTGGAGGATATGAATGTATCACAAAATACCATCATACTGGGAGACTTCAACTACCCAAACATAGATTGGGTACATTATTCTAGCCCTAAAACCCTAGCCCAAAGGTTCCTGGAATTCATAAATTCAAATGCACTGGAACAACTAGTCACCTCTCCCACTAGGGGGGATAATATACTAGACCTGATCATCACAAACATGGGGACAAAATGCTCCACACTGGAGGTATACTCCTCACTAGTGAGATCTGACCACAAACTAATCACCCTGGATATACATATCCCACCTCCACCCCAGCACAAAAACACAGTGAAAAACTTCTCAAAAGCAGACTTCACTCTTCTTAAGACTGAGATGGTATCCTTTAAGCCCACTGGGCCAGTGGATACCACATCTCACAATGCTGAATCCTTCACAAATGCTTTCTATGGACATCTCCAAGAATGCATGGATCATGCAATCCCAAATAAATCCAAGTCCCTCTCCACCAAAGGCAAGCGTCCTGTCTGGTGGACCTCAGCCATTAACAAATTGTATAACAAAAGAAGGAAGCTACTGCACGTCAGAGCAAAATCCCATAAAGGGAAGACATCTCTGATCAACATTAGCAGAAAACTACATTCTCTCATAAAAACATCCAAGGCCAACTTTGAGAGAAAAATCACTAAGGACACTAAAGTTAACCACAAAGCCTTCTTCAGCTATGTTAGAAACCTGGGTGGAAACCCTCAGATATGCTCAGACTTTGTTCACAACAACAAAAAATACACTGAACCCACAGATATTGCCAACATTCTGGCTGACAGGTTTAGTGCAAATTTCTCCCCTCCCTCACCCCCCCAAAAGAAGAAATACTTATCCCAGCTGAATGTAATCTCCCTGTCATCTCAGATATCCAAGTGAGAACCGCCCTCAACAAAGCTAAAAACACAGCATCAATGGGACCTGACGGTATCCCAGGTTGCGTGCTATGTGAACTCCAAGAGGAGCTAAACCCGCACATAAAAATGCTATTTAACCTTAGCCTTACTACAGGATATGTACCTGAACACTGTCATACAGCAGCAGTGGTCCCACTCCACAAAGGAGGTACCTCTACAGACCGTGGAAACTACCGCCCCATAAGCTTAACCAGCCTGGTCTACAAAGCTATGGAAAGAATCATTATGGAACTCATAAACAGAGACATAGGGGACCTGCAGACACTTGACCCCACCCAGTTCGGCTTTGTAAAGGGCAGATCCTGCCTTTTGAACCTGGTTGACTTTTTCGAAACAGTCACTAGAGCCATTAATGAGGGCAAAGCAGTCCATACAGCCTACCTGGACTTGGCTAAGGCCTTCGACACAATACCCCACTCAGGCATCATAGACAAGCTCAACAGCTTAAACGTAAACCTTTATGTCACTAGATGGGTTGCAAACTGGCTAAAGGACAGAACCCATAAAGTTAAAATCACTGGAGCAATGTCAGACTCAAAGCCAGTCACAAGTGGTGTCCCACAGGGATCTGTCCTGGGACCCCTCTTGTTCGGCATTTATTTCTCAGATGTTAAAGCAAATATGGGAGGGTTGTGGCTGACAAAGTTCGCAGATGACTGCAAACTAGGCGCCATAGTAGATACACCAGCGGACACATACATCCTACAAAAAGGCCTCACAGAAACAGACAACTGGTGCCGGAGTCACGGCCGTAAACTAAATGCCAAAAAAATGTATAGTCATCCCCTTTGGGAAAAACAAAGTACCCACAAATTATCACATAGACAGCAACCCACTGAGTACGGAAAAAGTAATCAGAGACCTAGGGACCCAAGTCGACAGCGACCTCTCATTTGACAACCACGTTGCCAAAGTGGTTAGAAAAACATTCTACCTTGCACACCTCATCATGAAGAGATTCACATCCAGATCCAAGGATGTCATTGTACCCCTATACTCCTCCCTCATCAGACCCATTATTGAGTACAATGCCCCATTTGGTATGTACCTCACCCGGCATTTGCAACAGCTGGAGAGACCACAAAAGTACCTCACCAAGAGGATCAAGGGTCTCCAACATATGTCTTATTCTGCCAGACTAAAGAAACTTCAGCTCTATTCAGTAGCATACTGCCTGCTCAGAGGTGATCTCCGCCTGACGTACAAGGCCATGTCCAATCAGGATCTGATGGACATGCTCCACCTCAAAAAATCCAAATCCATCAGGACCACGAGATCTAAAGACTTAAACCTCGGCACAAGTATGAATAGGACATGCTGGAGGGATAGATTCATAACCCAGAGGCTTCCCATGCTTTGGAACAAGATCCCAGTTCATGTTAGGCAGAGTCCCTCACTGACTCAATTCAAGAGAAATCTTGATGAGTGGATGGGAGATCGTAAGTTTACCCCAGGGGTCACATCTGTGTCACTGCTAGACAGGGGCACAGTAAACTAATTCTATTATATAAGGGGACCTTCATTGTGTCACTACTAGACAGAGGCACAGTATTCTAAATTTATTCTGTACATTTTTGTACCATTTCATGGGGTGGCAAAAACCACATCACTATGGCTAGGCTTACAAATGCCCCAGGGCAGATAGCCTAGTACTAAACTATGAAACTATGAAACTATGAAAATATGTCAGGCAAATACAAATAAGAATCTACACAAGTGCAGTGTAGTGGAGTCCCAGATGTTTAAGGTATGGTACTAAGAACTATGTCAGAAAATTTAAAAATAATCTGGGTAAGTGGGTGAGCTTAATGTTGTAGGCATTGTTAAAGTGTGTGAGACACGAAAGGAAGGGTAATTGAAGTTTTATCATATTTAAGGAGAGGGCTTTATCAAAATGATTTTCTAGAGCATACCAGTATGACCGGATAAGAGATGGTGAAGATTTTAAAGTCAAACTTCATAACAGGCAGGCTGCTCAAGAGCTTCTGGATTTAAGAAAGAAACAGCGACAAGGCAACTAGGATGGGAAAATATCACAGAGTAGCAGTAAGAGAGCCATGGTAACTCGTCCATGTTTGTCCTGCTTACCATAAATAAAAATGCTGCTACTCAGCTCCTCTTTCAAATTCAGAATAGAGTTAATCCCTTTGCATTCACCAAAAAGAAAACATATATTTGCTTGTTGAATCTTATCAAGAACTTTTCTTTTTTTTCATTTTTAAATAGAAAAAAAACAGAAAAAATAAATTAAACAACGCATTTAAAATAAATCAAACTGCCACAGAGCAACAGCAAAAAGCAAGGAACAATATAAATATACAGACTATAAAATAAGGAATTTGAAATATCCATAGAGCAGTCATAGAATAATGTCAGCACTAAACTACTGTTTCTTAAAGGGATGAAACTGCTTTGCTAAACTGAAATGTTAGTGTTATTTAAATAAACAGAGTTAAAGGGAGCAACTGATACTTGACATGGTTGACTGCTTTCATTTCAGTTGCAGTTAATGACATGCCATTGTATTATTGAAATAATAAGCTGCTCAGATGTCTGTAAGATCTTGCATTGCACTGTTTGAATTATATTTTAAGGGTAATGCTGGGCAGAGAAAAAGATCAATGGCAATGCAATTGCAATAAAAGTTTATAATGTTATTAGTAGCTGGTTAGGGCATATGATGGTATAGTTTTTCTTGACAGTATTTTGTTAGCCCTTACAAGACTGGCTGAAGACAACACACTTGAGTCACGTGTGAAGATCTAGACTGTCTTTGGTTTATAAATAGTCATCCAGATAAAACTCAAGACTAGTGTAGGTAATTAGATGGTCATCATTTTACCAAAGAACCATTTTCTTCAGCTGAGAATGGTGCACATTGGACTTCTGCTTCCTTTTATTGGAGAGAGATCATTTTTTTTATGTCTTTATTTTCTATTAGATGGAGAATGTGAGGTGAAAAGAGGCTCTGCCATTCAGAAATGTAGGATGAGAAAGTCACCTTATGATCATTTCTTGTGATAAAGCACAAACCAGGGAAACCATAGGAAAACTGAACAAACCCAAGAAATAACAATCCTGCTGCAGTAAAATGATGTGGACACTTGCAGAAACTGGTAGATGAAGTACTTTATTCAAAACAAACAGTTAAGCACTTTCATCCTATTTTTTACAAGGACTTCACCAGAACTGACTCAATTTTTCAAGTTAGTTAAGCAGACAAGCAGAACAGATTTCACCTAGTCCAGCAGAACAACCTCACAGTACAACAGTACTGAAATAAAGAAGACGGGAATCTCAGATCATTCTCTTCTGCTTGCTATACTTTCATATAAACTCCAGGAATATGGTCAGCTAGAATGGAAATGAGCCTATTACAAATGGAAGGATAAAGAAGCTAAAAATGACTTGTATTGCTTAGTAAATAGTATCCAGGAAAACAAATAGGAGGGCAAAAAAGTAGGTGAGACTGTACATGCAGGGCTGTATTCCTGTGTGACCTTTTAAGACAACCTAAGCATGGTACAAAAAGGAGACAAAAGTAGATAGAACAGATGTGAGCAGCTTAAAGATGTTAGAAGGGGATACTAATGTGGAAGAAGATCTGCAAGCTACTTCCATGTTAAAACCTACTAAAGTGGCCAGCCCAAATAGACAACCTGGGAACTTTTTTAATGGGGTAGTAACAGTATAGCTAAAGATTTATTAGCTCTTCTTAAAGTTGCATGGAAAGCAATGAAAGCCTCCCCCCAGCATCTCAAGCAAGGATAGTTGTTATTCATAAGAGGAAAGACAACTTCATGGAGAAGGATAACTTTGGATTTATCTCTTTCAGTAATGTAGATGAATAAACGTTACCTAAATATTAGCAGAAAAAATGGGTAATGCATTTCCAAGACTGAACAATTAGGCCAAGAGTTTGGCACAGGTATGACAAATTGAAGATAACTGATTATCTGTGTCATCCTTTATTCTATAGCAGAAACACAATGAAGCAGCTGGATAAGTGTTAAAGACTATACAAATGCTCTTGATTCATTCGATTGTTCATCTGTTTTCGATATTTTACAAAAGAGGGCCTATGGCCAAAAATTCATTAATTTCATAATGATTCTCTACTCTGAACTGAGGTTTGTGTACACAAATACTTAAATTCTTTATGAAAAGTAGAATATGCCAATGCATGAAGCCAAACCACTTGCTAATTAAATCCCCAGTTTGCTTATTTTGATAATGTAGAAACTGGCAGGGAAATAATACAAATGTTTAAGAAACTGGAAATCGAGGGAATAGATAACGTGATTTTCCAAATGGCTGCAGATGACTGTATACTTCTAGGGCAACTGATACATTATTTAATAACTGGGCCAATGGCAAATATTTTTAAATCATTTGAGTCAGAATCTGGTCTATTTTGAAATTAAACAATGACAGTTTAATAAAGAATAGGCCATGGGAATGGCCAAAAGTACTGGGATAGAATTATTGAGGCAAACTGACCCACAACATAAAGAATTATTATTGTATCTCTGGTCATTATCACCTTCCACTGCATGGAGTGCTCTGATTACACTCTCATATTTGGAAATCAGTTAAGCATTAGAGTGGTACAAGACCCAACCTTAACAAATGTTAAGCACCTTCTGCTAAACTATTAAGGTTGGATCCCAAGCTAAGGAGTAAAATCTGCCAGGACAAATAACAGCGAAAGAATAAAAGATTTATTTCTGCCTAATGTCTGTCAATAACATGTCCCTAGCTTCCTGTTCTAAACCTAGAAAGTTACTAGAATAACAGGATGTGTGTTTGCCAGATTTACTGATATGAAGTCTGAAATCCAAATGTATGCCATAATTTATGTCTTCAGTAACTTGTCTGAAAACACGAGACTTCATAAGGAACTCCCCCACCATATGAGGCAAAAAAATTGACATTCTGTGAAAATCAGGATAGCTGAGAGGCATGAAAGGTGAGTGCAAACATAAGGGACAGTGTTGCACTACCTATCTGAAAATGCTTGCTAAGGGTTTTATGGCTTTGAAAACCAGTAAAACATTTAGAGTTTTTTTCCCCATTTTACTGTAACTTGTAGTACCTGGAGCAGACAAAGCTCCATGCACTACAAAGAATTATGAGCAGATAGCTGCTGCTAACCCAATATTAAATGTTCTCAACATAGGTCTCTCGATGCAAATTCCTTGGCATCCATGTCTCTAACACCTAATAACTCAGTCAGCATTGGTGATCCACTTATTTTTTTTTTCAAAACACGCTGTATTTGCTTTAATAACAGCAACAAACATAATAAGAACACATTATTACAATAATAAATGAGTTGAACTAAACATTGCTACAGAAGTGGTCAAAAATCATAACCTATATACATACGTGCCATTGTGTAAAGGGAAGAAAGGAAAATGCTACATACAGTGGAGACTCCAAATACTAGATTTAAAGGAAGTGTAGATAGAACTTCTACCACACTGCAATTCTCCAACCAATTAACAGAGTACTGGAGAAATGGGGGGAATCAATAGACAAGAACATCCATGACCAAGATCACAAAGGGGGACCTGCATCAACTGCATAGAGATCTAGTTAATAGATTTTGTACTGAGTATGGGGCGTGGAGTGACATGTAGGTAGAGCTCATCAATCGTCAGTCAAAAGAAGAAAAATAAAATCCCATAATTCCTGGTATGAAGCTCATTTACGGGGATTAATTATTAGCAGTTTTTGGGAGGTAATGTATTTAATTGCCAGATTCTTAAAGTCCCTCCAGGATAGCTTGGAGCGGTCAATCCAGTGTTTGGTAATATAAAATTTTATTAGAAGGCAGAGTGTAATTAGGGCTCTAAGTTTAAGAATAGGTATGTTAAGGCTGGTAATGTGTAGTAAAGCCATTTCCCAGGATAAAGTAGATTTATGGTAGCCCATTTTGTCCAGCCTTACCTTGAGAGAGCCCAGGTGCTGTGTGAGTATCTACAAAACCACAGAATGTGGATGATATCCGCATGGGGATAAGAGCAGCAGGAGCATGAAGTGGAAACATTCGGATTAAATTTATTCAAGTGGACTGGAGTTAGATATAAGTTATTTGTAATCATAAATTGTGTATACAGAAGCTTTTTAAAGGGAGAGTACTTAAGAGTGGATTCTATTGATAATGCTTTCTGCTGTGATGAGAGGGTAGTGTCCTGATGGTCCCAGTAGTCCGCAAAAATAGTTTTCCCTTGATTTAGAAATGAGGAAAAGGTTCTATAGGCTATATAAAGCATGTTTGTCCTATTAACTAAGTTTTGTAATAAGTCTGCTTTGCGGTTTTGATCAACCTCAGGGCTGGTATACCTATGAAGAAAAGATGATGTGAGCTCTCTTACTTGCCTCAGGATAATAGTATATTTTTTGGACAAGGCCAAAGTAGCTCAAAGGTCTGTTAGTAAGAGGTGTTTAAGTTTATGCATATCCCGTAAGATAAAGTCTTTAATTAATGGGTAGTAATTTAAGTTGATCATTTTACCGTTCAGATTTAAATTCGGGTTAAGATGAATAGGTTGGAATAATAGGAGAGCATTACCTAGGTTCAGAGATTGGAACAGCTCCTGAAAGTCTTAATTAACCCCTTCAGGGAGTGGTGTAACTTTAGTTTCTTAAGGTTTGATTTAACCAGGAAAGGTAGAGCTCTAGGGTTAAGATCATCTTTGAGGGCATGATTATACCACACTTTGACCCACAAGGGAGTCCACATAGAAGAGTCTGGATGATAATTTGCAATAGCGAATATTATATTCGCGTGAATGATTCTGTAATATAATATGAGATTGGGCATCGCCAGGCCCCCCAGAGATTTGGGTAACATAAGTCTTTGGTATGAGATTCTTACCGACTTAGGGAGCCAGATGAATTTTGCCAGGGCTTTATGAATTCTGTTGAAGAAAAGAGTTGAAACCGAGGATAGAGAAGAGTTGAGATGATAGAGGAGCTTTAGAAGTATATTCATTTTAATGATAGAAGTTTTGGTTAACATTGGGAGTTTTAACTGTTGCCATCTCGAAATGTCTTGGGAAATAGAAAGCCAGACTTTTGATAGGTTATATTGTAGAAGAGAAGAGGAAGAGTGGTCATAATAAACTCCTAGATATTTAAGAGAGTAATCTGTATGAAAGGAGAGATCAGGAAACAGGTGTTGTTTATGTGCTATAGGGTTGATCGGGAAAATGAAGGATTTATTTTGGTTGATTTGGTAGTCTGAGATGGAGGCAAATGTATTCAGAGATTTAATTATCTTCTTAGTGTCAGATATAGGGTGTTCAAAATACAGATTCAGGTAATCGGCAAAGGCCATAAAACTAATGTTTGTGTTAAGAATTCTAGGAATTGAGTGATAGTTATTTTGCGAGATAAACAGAAAAAAAGGTTTCTAAGTATAGATTGAAGAGCAGGGGGGATAGAGGACACCCCTGTCTAGTACCATTTGCAATCTTTATCGGTTGAGAATATTGCTTGTTTATATATAGTCGAGTATATGAGCTGTTATATAATGTTTTGATCAAGTTGATAAAGGCAGGGGGAATGTCAAAGCCCAACAAAGCCAAAAACAAAAAGTTCCAGTTTACCCGGTCGAAGGCCTTACAGGCATCCAACACCATAACATATCTAGGGTTTCTTTCTTTTTTAGCGAGATTTATTATGGATTCTAATGTTAAGGTATTGTCCCAGGTATGTCTCTTAGGCATAAAGCCCACTTGTTCTGGAGAAATTAGGGCATGCATAGTTTTATTAAGTCTGTTAGCTAGGATGGCTGAGAAAATTTTTATATCAACATTCATAAGGGAGACTGGCCTATAATTATTTAAGTTAGCACTATCCAGAGTGTTTTTGGGGATTAGTATAGTTTTGGAATGGTTGATGTATAGATCCGTTATACCTTCATTAGAGAAAGATTCAAAAAGTTTGAGCAAGATGGGAGCAAGTGTAGTTCTAAATGTTTTGTAGAAATCAGGTGAGTAGCCATCTGGGCCTGGGGCTTTACCAATCTTGAGGTTGTCAATGGCTACCAGAATTTCTGACATAACTATCGGAGCTGATAAAAAACGTTTCTGAGAGATTGTTAATTTTGGGAAGGTAAGTTCATCTGGGAATTTTTTCATCTCATCACTAGTAGGAAGCATGTTATTACAAGCATAGATATCTGAATATATATGGTGAAATAGTTGGATAATCTGAGCGCCTGATTTGTAAAGTGTGTTATTGTGGTAAATTAAAGTGATTCTGGGGGATTTAGGTGTGTTAACTATTAGCCTGGCTAGAGCTTTGGAAGGGGTTTGTAAAGATTCGGAGTATCTAGCAATATAGTGTAATTCTTGGAGAGAAAGGTTAGATTGGTGGTGTTCAAACAGTTCTTTTTGTTTAAATTGCAGTTCTTTTTCAATGTCAAAGGAGTAATTAGTTAAAAGCTTGTCGTCCAAAGTCTTAATCTCTGCAACTAGGCTGGTTAACTTTTCTTTATTTAGTTTTTTGAAAAAAATAGCTTTCCTGATAAGAATTCCCCTAATCACCGCTTTACCTGCCACCCATCTAACATCAAAGGGGATACCACTGTCACGAGAAGCAGAGAAGAGTTCATTTAAAGTAGAAGTAATTTCTACGATTAGTGGCTGATCCTTTAATAAATTACTATTGAGAGACCAGTTATATGTTTTATGAGATGGGGACAAGTTGAGAGTAAAACCTATCTCTAGGGTTAACCTTGAATGATCAGAGGAATCTGGGTTCACTTGAGAGTTTGATTTGCCTTTTAGCTAAAATGTTGGAAATTAGAAAGAAATCTATGCGAGGCCATGAATGATGGCATTTGGAAAAGTAGATGAAAAAGGTATTATTCCCAGAGTCGGATCCGAACGAAACTGGGTCCATTAACTCAAAATCCAGTATTAACTCTCTTAAAGCTATAGAATCCTAGGTATTTGTGACTTTGGTCCTACATGAACGGTCTATGCTAGGGTCTAAGACCATATTCCAATCCCCAGCCAAGACAACGATGTGGTTTGTAAACTTAAGTAGGAGACTATAGACTCTCATGATGAAGTCTAGTTGCCCTGAGCAAGGTCCATAAAGATTTAAAAATAGTACAGATTTATTTAGGTTATGTGATAGACACGTAAAATAACACCACCTCCCATCTTGGTCTGCTCCCTTTGCCACAATCGTAGGCTTAAAGGAATTTTTAATAATAATCGCCACCCTCTTGGAATTATGGCTCACGCCTGATGTGATAATATCTCTAACCCATTTTCTGTTTTTATCCTTGGCCCATTCTTCATTTAACATATGTGTTTCCTGGAGAAAATAATGGTCTGACTGGGATTTATATAAAAGATGCAACACCAGGTTTTTCTTATTTTTGCCATGCATCCCCCTTACATTCCATGAAGAAATATTCCAAATTTTATCCATAAGTATTTTGAGTCAAATTAATATTATTTAAAGGCACTGTTATGAGAAATAAGTAATAAAGAGGAAACTTCAGAAGAATTGCAGTATGCAGCACTATTTAAGATATGGCACAAAACTCCCTCACTTTTATCCCCTGTGCTTAACCACATAACCCCTACAATTGAGAGAGAAAAGAAATAAAGTATACTAAGTGAGCATAAATCCAACAAACATCTAGGGATTAAAAATAGAAAAAGAAAAGTAAAAACCCTACAATATTTACAGATAATATACAACATTGATCTAATTCCAAATGAAGCCATTGATAACCCTACTTAGAAAATCCAAATAGCTTCCAAAAACTGTAGTGTAACCTAAAAGAGAAAGGTCAACTAATGTAATTAGACCCTGTACAATAATTTGAATAATTTCTGGCTGGAGTACTCCAGACTAATTAATATTAATCACACATATAAGGTAAACAGAACTCAAGAGGTTTCTAGAAGTTTACAGATAGACCATTTAGATTAATACTTGAAGTTTCTTCTGAGCGACCACAAATATATTTAAGGCAGTGTATAGCCAGGTTTCATCAGTTATCAATAATAGTGGGATATAACATTTCCAGAGGAATGATCAATCTACTTGTGCTAGTCCTTCATAACTTTTATCAATTCAATCTGTAGACCGCTTGCTGTCTAGGTACATGTGTATATGTCCTAGCGACATGCACTAGACAAGTTAATATTAGGCAACTTTTCACATATCGGGCAGCTGCCCACTTGTTTACAACAGTAGATTGGATTGAGGCCCACAGACTCAGAAAGTAAAGTGTATTGGTTCTGCCATGCCAAACTAATAAAGGAAGTCCAGGAGGATAGTGGTTCTCACCTTCCCAAATCAATCAGGCCAACTTCTAAGGAAATTTGGTTGACAAAACATCCAGGTGTGAGCGCTCCCAGTAGCTGTCAATGATAACATTCTCCGAGTTATGAGCCTGTTGCAGGACAACAAAGGATATAATCCATTCAACTTCCGGCTTCAGAGGTGCATCAATCAAGACTCAGGTTAGCCACCATTCTCATGGATCCCTCAAGCAACAGGAACTAATGGAAAGTTCCTGTTATAGTAAGGGAGAGTCAAAGGTTGATTAATAAAAGCCCAGTTGCAGATTAGTGTGAATAAAGACACACTAACAGCCGTGCGAGACTAGAAGGCTGTAGAGACCTCCGATAAGTGGAACAAAGTAGTCAGGAGCTTCATCGACTGGTTGGGGCTGAACCAAAGCATTTAGTAAAGATAGAATCTGCTTCTTTGGGTGATGACATATAGAACTTTGTTTCCTTGTAGGTAAATGATAGTAAAGAAGGAAATTTCATTTGGAATTTGATTTTATGAGAAATGAGGTCGTTACAGTAGGGGGAGAGTTTGCAGCGTTTCTCCCTTATTTCAAGGGGTAGATCTTGAGAAATGACAATGTTTTGGTTATTCCAGAGAAATGGTTTGCTTTCTTGTAGGCTGATAAAATAGTTTGCACATCCTGATGATTAAGCCATTTGACGTAGGCAGGCCTTGGAATTGCAGTTGTTTGCTGTTTCCGCAAAGCTCTGTGTGCTCTCTCAATGATGTATTTATTCGGAGATCCACTTATAATCCTCTCTGTTACATGTTCAAAACATAATGTCAAGGAATTTCCCTTGAAATTGAAACATGGATTGTACCAACTCCCAGTAACGGCAATAATCAGAGAATGGGTGTAGAAAGACTAACTGCAGGATTCAGCAAGCTCTGCATGGCGTGCAAGAATAGTGCAAGAGCTGCTGCAGGCAATATGGCTGACGTGCGATCCAGGAATGAGCTCAGGGGATGTGCACGAGTGCTCCTACACTATTCCTGCATGGACACAGCCCCTGTATGCTAATTACCTCATTTGCTGGTGAAAACCATGCAAATGAGGTGAATTAGTGATCTAGGAAGCAGGCAGACATCCGTGCAGGAATAGTGCAGACTGCAGAAATGTATTCAGCCAGTAGCTGAATACATTTCTGCAAACTACAAAATGGAGACATGACAGCTCATAAAAAAAAAAAAACATGTATTATAAGGGTTAGGCATGGCAAAGGTCAAATATATGGCCATAGGCATGAAAACTAGTTTCAAAATTATAAAAAAAAAAAACTTTTTTTTTGGCCTATTTTGGCCGTTTAAGTGTAGGGCAGCGGTGAGCAAATGGGATCGACCTGAAAATAATAAAAAAAGCTGGAAATAAGCTTTTAAACAAAAATCATCATTTTTGCCATAATAGTCAATGGCCATAACACAAGACAATGGAATAGTGGTTGCTAAGAGGAAAGGCTGAGTATCGGATTTGTAACCATGCATTAGCAATCAATTCTATGCAAATGAGGGGAATGATACTGAATCACAGATTTCCCCTCAATGCTAGCTTGCACCCAACCATGTAGGTGCAGTAATACCATGGTGTAAGCCTAAGAGCTAGATGACTTCATAAGGGGGTGTATCATGCATGATGTAAGCATATTGGAGCTCTGTGGTCCATGTTTGCCCTTAGCTAAACACAGCTAAAGAAGGGTGTGTGCCTGAGGCTGCCTAGCAGTCTTTACATTGCCTAAACAGGTTTTAAACAAAAAAAAAATAAATAAACCAGGAAATAGCAGCTCTGTTCACATCTGAGCACTGGGTTTGCGAGGCGTGCCTCAAGGCTTAAACAGGAAGGCAATGGGAAGGGAAAACAGCAGTAGGAAGGTAATCAAGGAGAACTAGCATAGCTGGCAGGTGAAATGTATCAGAATCAGCCAATTACACAGGCAGCAGACCAGCCCAGCCAAGAACACTACTATAAACTACATAAACACTTTTCACTCTGTTTTTTCCCACAAACTGTACACCACCAGTGTACACAAACGGGGAAATTTTACCTAACAAAAGCAACAAAATAATAAGTGCTGCTTTCGCTCTCATAAATCAATATGTGAAAGAGGCTGAGGGTGGTGAGGATGAGAATGCTGACAACCAACCCACAGTGAGGAGAAGGAAAAGAGTGTACAGACCTGGGGTAGCCTACCAGGGGCTACATGAGCTGGAGATAGTGGAGCACAATAGGGTGGACAGGGACCTCCTACAGCAAATTATTGAGCTGTGTGGGCCACGCCTCACACACAGACCCAACAGAGTGGAACCCATCCCAGTGGATACCAAGGTATGTGTAGGCCTAAGAATACTAGCCACAGGTACCTTCCAAAGGCCAACTGGAAATATCATAGGGTTCTCACAAGCATCAGCATCCAGGGTACTCCACCAGTTCCTTGATGCCATGTCAGCACATGCCGGTGAACACATATATTTCCACAACACCCGTGAGGTGTTGACCAGCAATATGCATCTCTTCCACCAAAAAGAAGAATACCCTGTGGTAGTGGGTGCTATAGACTGCATGCACATTCACATCAAAGCACCATCCGGTGAGTGGAGTAGGGTCTACATAAACCGCAAGGGCTTCCCCTCCATCAATTGCCTGGTTGTGTGCGATGCCCAGGGCATTATAATGAATGTGTGTGCTGCAGCCCTGGAAGCTATCATGACTCCCACATCTGGCATATGACGCAACTGTACCAGAGATTTGCCAGTGGGGACATCCCATATGGCCACCTAGTGGGGGATGCTGGTTACACGATGGAGCCATGGCTGATGACACCATCAGAAATGTACACAAACCCGAGCAAGAACTCCATAATGAGGCACACGCACAAACCAGAATCATAACAGAGCATGTGTTTGGGATGTTCAAGTCATGGTTCTGGTGCCTGGACGTATCCGGTGGAGCCTTACAGTACTCTACAGATATATGTACCCAAATTTTCATTGTATGTGCCATGCTACATAATATGATCCTGCAGAAACAGCTGCAGCAGGAACAGCATGGGGCAGGGCCACACAGCCCCCCTCCCCCCACCATTGCCAAGGTCAGCACAGGCACAGACTGACTTGGAGGAGGAACAACCTGAGCCTGCCCCTGTAGGAAGAAGGAGGTATACCGAGTATGCCCAGGTCTTAGCAAAGAGGCAACGCATAGCATGTACACTGACATGGTAGGAACCCAGGGAATGACACCTCTCTCTGACTTACACATACAGTAAAAGGGATGCCAAATATGACACTACTTGTTCTTAACCATGTATAGGGAGTGTACTATGTGCATCCCACCTAGTCAGTCCTCCAGCGCCATCTTCAATACTGGCACAGCCACAAGGTAAGTCACTCTCCCTATCAGTTGCTGAATGGAGTGGTATGTTCTGCTACTTGTATCTATGCTACAGATGTGAGCATGCAAGGGAATCGGGTGGCTGAATGGGATGGCAGCAGATAGTAGACACTTATATGGGCAGCATGAAATCCATAACAAATACTGGTGTCAACATAGTAGGCAGTACTAGACAAGGTGATATATCCCACTGCAGGACATGTGGTGTAGCAAATGTGTGTCCATAGGACACACACGTGCATGTCAGTGAGGCTCAGATACCCAACAACAGTCTCAACCATCAGGACAGGTGTAGATGACCACAAAGAAAGGCTGTGCTTAGGCTTCAGACTGATGGCAGTGGAGAACAGCCCCCCTCCATACCTACACAGACAGACTACAACAGACTAGGCAGTTGGATGTTAGTTCTGAAGGGTAAGAAGTCTGAAACTGAAATGTAGGTCAATAAAACCTAAGATCTGTACTACACTGATATGCCTATTGTCTGCATGATAGTTGAGAATACAGAATGAAATGGAAGCCAACAGAGTAGCTGAAATACCAGTACAGTCATAGAAAATGTTTACAGTTGTCAGGTGTGCCCCCCACCCATAATCCTACGTAGAAATGTAGTAACATGTACATGTGGGTATAATAACAGTGGGCACAGATTACATGAGCTTGCCAAATTAGCAGGATAGATAGTTGCATGTGTACAATATGCAGGGCTCTGTGTGTTAGATTGTTGTGTGTTGTATATTGTGTGGAAGTGGTCAGCATGTAGGCATGGAGGGTTGTGTCCTGTTGGCCTATGGCCAGTACTGTTGATGACAGGGCCAAGTTCTGACAACTGCAGTGCCAAACACAATGCATCCCAGCAAGACCCAATCCAGCAGTAATCCATACTAATTGTTCGGATGTAATATCTGTCACCATCTGAAAGATGGACATGGCATGAATGTGGCCCCAGACATACACACAGTACACAGGTGGAAGTACCCTAGACAGAGAGTGTATAAAATGTTACTGTCAAATGGACACACCTTTGGAATTTTACATACAGTTTTTGCAGCACATTAGCTGTCTGTGTAGTATGGAATACTAATGTATTCTGGCCAAACACTGGCAGACCACAAAAGGCACAGTTATGAAGTACTGAGAAACCGCTGATGTCCCCTCACAATCCAGCATAAGGGGAATGCCCCACGTATATCTGTAAGTCAGCTGCAAGAAGCTTCCATAGCACACACAGACTCGGGTCACCCCACCATCAGCCACAGGTTTATCACAGGTCATATCCCTGCTGTTGGTAATGAGTACAATATGACTCCCACTTCTGTATGGGAATACCCACAGAATTCAGCATGCTGAAGAGGTGTCCCATGCAGGTGTGTCCCTAGCTGTAAGCAGCACCCTGCCAGCATCCACACCAATTGATTAATAAGTACAGAAACTATTGCCATTAACACCATGCACACCTACCCTGTCACCCCAGAGGAATCCAGTGGCTTGCAGCCTGGGACTGTAGGTGTGACAGAATTCACTGGCCTGCTACAGATGGCCTGTATCACTGTCAAATGCCCTATAGTCCTCTGTCAAAGGCCTGTGTCTCACCTGTACTGCCAATGTATGATATCTCATGGAGTCCCAAATAATGACATAACACAGTCCACAGAACACAGATGCAAGGCCATGTCAACAAATCCCAGTAGCATGTCCACCATGTCCTACTACATGAACTGTGGACCAACCCCTAAATACTGCTGGGATGAAGTGATAACTACAGGGATACTTATCAGTATTGATTGCATAATGTTAGGAAGAGGATAGAATAACAGAGAGGGGGGAGTAAAAGCATGGATGCCATGGAGTGTGTGAAGTCTGAAACTCTGATGTGTGCCCATACTCTCCCTGCCTGCAAACCCAGGAATGGGTGGCTACAAACCTGTTCGTAAACCACAATGTAAAGGGGAAATGACCAGATATATGAACTCTGCTTCTGGGTAACCTATGTGAATCTGTACAGTTGAGAGGTATGACCACAGCAGGATATGGCCATTCTGTCACGTTGATAGATGTACAAGCACAGGATCCTCAGCCACCACAGTACCAAGGTGCTGGACCTTTTACACAGACCCATCAGGAAGTGTATGCAGCACTCCCTCCACAATGGCATGAGTATGCAAGAATATGTAGGCTGCTGACCACAATACTGGACACAACTTCATTCATTTTGTATTCCCCAGGAAATTACTGTGAGCAAATAAGTATATCTGTCAGTAGTTGATGACATAATACATCACAGTGTAAAACACTACATATGTCTGAATATCTCTGCTAACACCAACACCACGTAGCACAAGCAGGACAGATGCAATTAGTTACAGTATCCCACTATCCTTTACCCATTGTGACTCCATATTGTCAACCTATCTACAGATATCCTGCAACAACAGGTTGCTAGCTGTAGGTGTAGAACATAAATGCCTGCACTGGAGTACAAACTACCTGGAATGGATTCACACATTCAATACAGAAGGGTCATACTGGGCATGTTCCCACACTTAGAGAAACAAATCCCATGTCTGACAACAAAATACAGAAGGGTCATGCTGGCCATGCTCCCACACCTAACAGAAATGAAGCCCGTGTCTGACAACAACAGTGGACTATACATATCTGTCAGTCACAGATGTCTGTACACACACACCACATTGCACACCAATCATTCTTTGCACACACATCGGATAGGAATACACACATATATCCAAGGACAACACACTATAATAGGTCAAGTATACCAAACAGAGATGTGGGGAAAAGAGAGATAGACAGTGACAAAGAGCTTACCATCATGAGGCCTGTCCCACCCACCACACATCCAATTGGCCAATATCACATGATGTGCCAATGTCTATCACTCTAGAAATTTGCTTCTGGTAGCCATCAGCACTATAGTGTCTGTGGTGTTTGTGATAACTGTGTAACATGACAGTGCATGTCATTTTTCATCTAGCAGTCATACACAATCCTGTCAGATGCAACATTGTGTGTGACTGAGTGTTGTGTGTGTGTTTCCAGAGGAATGGTTTATGGCCCATTCACACACACTGCACTCCCCAGTTTAGTTAGCCTGCTGATGTCAGTCACCTTGAAATAACCCTTTGGACAAGGATCATCCCTGTAAGCTCTGTGGCATCTCCAATAACTGCATAATGTTATTGTGCGATGTACCAGCTAGGTAGGAATTCTAATCCCAAACATGGCAACTGTGAAACTCTGTGTGTGTAGGGATCAATGATTTTGAGGCCATTCATAGACACTGCACCTCCCATTGCCCTACTTTAGCAAGCCTGCTGATGTCATTCACCTTGAAATAAACCTTTGGATAAAGGTCAGCCCTCTAAGCTCTGTGGTGTGTGTGATAACTGTGTAACGCTATTGTATAACAGACTAGTTAGGTAAGAGTTTTAATACCAGACATTGCAACTGTGAAACTGTTTGTGTTTGTGTGTGTGTGTGTGTGTGTGTGTGTGTGTGTGTGTGTGTGTGTGTGTGTGTGTGTGTGTGTGTGTGTGTGTGTGTGTGTGTGTGTGTGTGTGTGCATGTGTGTGTGTGTTTGTGTGTGTGTGTGTGTGTGTGTGTAGGGATCAAAGATTTTGAGGCCATTCACAGTCACAACACCTCCCATTGCCCTACTTTAACAAGCATGCTGATGTCAGTCACCTTGAAATACCTCCTTGGACAAGACTCAGCCCTGTAAGCTCTGCGGTGCATGCAATGACTGTGTAATGCTATAGTGGGATGCACTAGTTAGGTAGGAGTTCTAATCCCAAACATGGCAACTGTAAAACTGTATTTGTGTGTGTACAGAGTAATGCTTTTGAGGTCATTGACAGTCACTATACCTCCCATTGCCCCAATTTAGCAAGCCTGTTGATGTCATCTACCTTGAAATATACATTTGGAGAAGGGCTAGCCCTATAAGTTCCATGGTGCATGTCATAAGTGTGGAACAATGTAGTAGCAGTAACTACACAACTATGGGTTTGAATTTCATCTGTGGCAAGTGTTTGTGTGTGTACATATATATGTGTGTACTTCAAATATTTTGTCCCCATTTGCTGCCAGTACACATCTCAGAGCCTGACTTTAGCAGTCCTGCAGATATCATCCACCTTACAAGTATCTGTTGCAAAGCATATACTATGTCAGGTCAGTGGTGCATGTGGTAAATGTGTAATATAATGGCCTGTAAAGGCTGTTAGAGAGGGGTTTGAAACTCACCCCTGGTAAATGTGTGATGAGGGTAAAATAATTTTTGGGATATCTCACCCACTACATCACCCAATGCCAGTATTTACAAGGGCTGGTGATGTTCCTCACCTTAGAAGTACCTTGGGACAACATCCATCCAATAAGCTCCGTGGTGCATGCAACTGTAGTAGCAATACATAGCTAGGTAGGGGTTTGAATTTGAATACTGGCAAATGTGTGCATTTCATCAGTATCCTGTGTGGAGGTTGCTATGATTGTGTAATGACAGAATGCATTGTGGTGTGGGTTTTACTAAATTATTATATTGAGGACCTACTATATGTCACAATGTCCACCTTACAAGGACATTATGGATCAATGAACAATATAGGCACCCCTTGTATAGCTCAGAGAACACTCTCCACCCATGTCTCATACACAAACACACTCGGCTAGGCAACAACCACTATATTGGTAGTTCCCTGCATATTGCCCACAGATAGTAACTACAGTGTTATTGCAGTGGACTACATGCCTGTTGACCACAACACTGCCACTGACATCAGAATGTACTGTGATGTGTAACAAATCCTGACTGTGTGTTATCCAGCAAGTAAAAGGACATGGCACCCTGTTCCATCCCTACAATAGGCAAATAAATGCTTACAGTGGTCCTTTGCTATGTTCCCCACTGGACGCCTGCAACAACTGTAGAGTCTGCAAATGTAACTCACAAAGGGAATACCATGCCTTATACACATGACCTGTATGGCTAGATGCCACTAACTCCAGTGAATACCTGTATCATGCTGTCAATGTAGGTGCATGCACAACCTCAGTTCCACAACCAGGTCTCACCGCATGAGGTCTGGAATGCCACATCAGATTATAACAAACTGTCCACACAACATGAACCAGAGACCCCAAGTACACTTCCACATGTCACACAAAATGCATGTGGGACATGTGCACAACAAAGACACTGTCCATGTTATAGAATATAGATCACATACATGGCAAGCATTGCACAGCACTGGCCACCCACAATAGTAACTCAGATGAGTGGACTATGCCTGATACCAAGGTATTCCCTTTGCCTAGCCTTTTACAGCCTTCTGAGATAGTCAACTACTACACACCTGAGAAGCCATGAGCCCATGCATGTCAGTACTGCCAAGTGTGTGTGTGTGTGTGTGTGTGTGTGTGTGTGTGTGTGTGTGTGTGATGATTAATGATTTTGAAGCCATTCACACTCACTACACCTCCCTTTGCCCTACTGTAGCATGCCTGCTGATGTCAGTCACCTTGAAATAACCCTTTGGCCATATATCAGCCTGATAAGCACTGTGCCACATGTGATAACTGTGTAATACTGTAATGTAGCAAACTAGTTAAGTAGGAGTTCTAATCCTGACCCTACCAACTGTGATAATGTGTATGATTCCCTGAGAGAGTGTGGTTGTGTCTTTCTTGACACCTGCTTTTGTGGACAGTCACATGTACTAGACTTCCCTTATCTCTCCTTTATTACTGCTGCTGATTTCACTCACCTTCAAAGATACCTTTGTACCATACTTCAGCATGTCAGTTCCATGGCACATTCAATAACTGCGTAACAATGTAATAGCAATACATAGTCAGGTAGGGGTTTGAAACTCAGTACTGGTAAGTGTGTGTGCGTGTGTGTGTGTGTGTGTGTGTGTGTGTGTGTGTGTGTGTGTGTGTGTGTGTGTGAGTGTGTGTGTGTGTGTGTGTGTGTGTTATAAGTGCCCTGGGTGAGTGATGGGGTGATTGTGTAATGACAGGGTCCATTGCAATGTGGATTTTGCCACATCATTATATTGAGGAGCTACATGTCCCATTGTCAACATTACAAGTCAACATTTTCCAAACATTGTAGAGATTGTTGTAGACAATCCTCAGCCATAAATGTGTACAGCCATGTGCAATTACCATGTGACAGTATGGAACAGTACACAATATAGGCAACTGTCATAATGCCCAGATACCACTCTCCACCCATGGATCATACACAAACATGCTTGGCTTTTACTCTCCTACTCCCTTCCATTCTTATTTGTCTCTGTCTGTCTCTCTCACTCCCTCTCTGGTGGATGTGGAAAAGTACACCTGCTTTGCTTAGGCAGCAGCTTGAGTTTTGTAAGTGATGCTCATGATCAGCTGATGGCCTTTGCATGAATTGCAGTTCCCCACTAGCTAATTGCATGTGGAACAGCTGTGGTATCATTCCTATAACCAATTGCATGGAAACACACTCCTATAACTAAGCACTTCATGTGGGTGTTGGCGTTTCTCCTCCACTGTGAACAGGACTTCATGTGGGTGTTTGAGAAACAGCATCACAGAGGGTAGTTGGATATACCTCTTACAACATTCACTGCGGAGACAAACCAACAAACATGAGGGTGATGTTCCAGACATGAGAACAGAATGTAATTATTGCTCTTCTACATTTGAAGTAATGTTGGTTTAACAGGGTTTGTGTGGATATGGGTGTTCTGCTTGATTTAATATCTGTCATGACAGTGTAATGTGGTTGAGGAAACGCTCACCTTTTGGGCTATCTGCAGACTGGCCAGTGTTTGGAGTTTTGTTTTACATGTATTGTGTTACACATTTCGTATCTTTAGAAATGCAGTATCATACTCTGAGGATTGCAGTCAGTACATGGTGACAGCCATGTGAGTTACTGACTTTATATCCCTCAGAAGACATGTCATAACAAACCCTGTTTCACCAGTAAATGTATGGCTTTATCACAGCAACATGTCAATATTGGCCCTGTGTTTGTGCCTCCTGCCACAACTCTGTCAACCCTTGTACATATGTCATACAGTAAGAGGTGCATATGTTCAGTACATCATTATTTACTGACAACATACCTGATAACAAACCAATGAGATATCAGACTGCTAGACATGTTATGTATAGTAGGCCTTATATTTCAGGACAAAGCCTGGGCATTCTGTTGTAGTGTGTACAGTAGTGAGGTCTGTGTACTTCTGGTGATTGCTGACAGAGTGTGTATTGCGAATATGTACCTTGGCCTGTGTATAGACTGTGGTAGACGTCATTGTTCTTGGTCCTGTTCTATCTGATATTGCACCCTGCTCCAGTGTATGGTACCCTATCGGTGTACATGTTTGCAGGGCCAGACGGACACATGTCCCATACCACAGTCACGCATTGGAATACACTGTGTACTGGCCCAGTATATCTAGGGTTAGTGTGTAAGTGGCACATACGAGGATGGTGTTGCTCACACAGAACATATACTGTAATATTAAGTACGCTTACCATATGTGACTGTGGCTGTGTTCAGATTGGTTGTGGGTATGCATTTTCACACAGGTGTCTGTTACTCCATGCTGTTACATGCCTGTAGAGCCTGCTATATTTGCAGGTACATGTGTATTCCCCCATAACAAATGTAGTCCAGTGTTGTGGTAGTCTGCCTGTAGTTTGCACAGTGCTTTGTCACATACCTAGCAGCTCAGTATATTTACCCAGTGTGATGTTATGTCCAGATATTTGTCAGATGTACTGATGCCGGGCCATTATAACTGTTGTGTATTTCTGACAAAGCAGTGGGATGCTGTACAGATGTATGTCACTAACTAGTGGGTAGTATCTGGGCTTGTAACCTCTGATCCTCCAGTTGTTATGTGTCAGGACAGATAGGAGTGTGTGAATGCATAAACTTTGTGAGCTTATCTATTCCAGTATTTTCATGATATCCCCATTTGCATGGCTGTAAACATCCACTTTGTAAGGCTTGGTCCACAAATCTTGCACTAATGGGTTCTGTGCATACTTCTGGAATGCCCAGAGTGTGTCAGACTGTTCACATTTAATGGTCATATCTCTGCTATATTCCACAGGATCATTACTGTGATTTGTGTGGTACTGCAGTATTATGATCTTATGATGTCTGTCAGTAACTGATGGCTTACATGTCAATATCAGATGTGACTTCCCACACAACATTTCTGTTAAGACAACCCCTGTTACAGTAGCAACATTCTATATTTATAACTGCAATACTTACATGACATCCCCTTGCACTAAGAGGTTGTGACTATTGGTGCTGAGGTATGACTCTACTACATATTATGGACATATGTTATACATATATATATATATATATATATATATATATATATATATATATGTATATACATATACATATATATATCTATATCTATATATACATATATATACATATATATATATCTATATCTATATATACATATATATATCTATATATACATATACATATATATATATCTATATATATATATATATATATATATATATATATATATATATATATATATATATATATATATATATATATACACATTTATATATATATATACATATATACATATATATATATATATATATATATATATATATATATATATATATATATATGGGTCTAGTTCATATGACTGAAAGCTCATATGATCGACAACCATTTGACTGACACCAAAACACTGAAAGCTCAAAACACCTAAAGCTCATATGATTGACAGCTCATAACATTAACACATGAAATCCAAAGCATTGTTCCCTTTTCCCACTGTAGCATGACCCTGGAGTAGGAATAAATAGCTAGTGGGGGTGAGGGTGCAAAGCCCCCCACATTGGGGGGTGTGGGGGGTGTAGCCCCCCACATTATTTACATGAATATAGTCAATTCCATTAAAAGTATCCATATGTATGTTTAAAATTTATGACATATGTGAGGGGCTGTGCCCCCCACACCTTCCTAACTATTTATTCCTACTCCAGCATCGCGCTGCAGTGGGGAAAGGGCATAATGTTTTGGAATTCATGTGTCGATTTTATGAGCTGTCAATCATATGAGCTTTCGGTGTTTTGAGCTTTCAGTGTTTTGGTGTCAGTGTTATGGTTGTCGATCATATGAGCTGTTGATCATATGAAGTATACCTACACATATATATATATATATATATATATATATATATATATATATACATACACATATCCTTATGTGTACACATGAGTGTTGTATTTACCTTCCCAGACGTATTCCACCATATTTACCTGATAGTGTTTATACAGATATAACAACATACTGATTCAACAATATGTCCACTAACAAGCACTACACAATTGTAGACGTCAAAGCAGTTGTCCACTAATATTCAGTATGTGGATTGACAGATATATCAGAAAAAAACAACAAATGTCTTCATAGCTGTGATAGCTTAATGGTTAACTGCTCTGAGTATAGTGTACAGGATCCTGGTTCAAGATCTGCAATGGCTGTTTATTTTGTTGCTAGGCCGAACAAGGACTGTTGGATACAGAGTGGTTAAGGCAGTTTTGAGCATCTTTAAGTGGATTGTGGCATGTAGTGTATCATTACATTACTACTGTTGACAGTGCTTTCCCAAGTAAGAGTAGATTGAAGATTGCAGTACTGGAACCAAACACCCCTGCATGCAAAGATGGACTTTGAGTCACTATCATGTTCTTGGTGTGTGAGCTGTGTGTCATTAAGTATTTGCTACTGGATATTGATCTGACATGTGGATATTAACTGTAGGCTACTGTGTGCATAGGACATGTCATTGAGGGCTGTTGTCATGTAGTAATGGCATACCTATCAATGGCAGACGTCTGTCTGTCAACACATTCATCCTAATGCATAACCAGTTGGATAGCTGATGCCTGTCTGTCCTTTGTACAGATGTGCAGCCATATGTCAGGTATCCATCTTGGCTGCTTACAGGCAATCTATGCTTGACTGACACTGACATGTCTTCCCAGCTGTGTTATGAATGCCACAGATAGAAATCCCCACTCTGTACACACCACATGCCATGGATACCTCAACTACACTACCACAGTCAACAGATCATGCTTGGGTACAGGTCTCCAAGACAGACACTGACCATGTTATGTATTACATGTTGCATACATGTCATTTGGAGCATCTCACTGGCCTACTGCAAGAGGCAACCAGATGACTGGATGTTGCATTTAACTCTCACCGTGAGGATCACTCCCATGGCATCAGTTGATAGATGGCTTGCTGGCAAATGGCAGGTGGCATGGTACCACTGTACCCACATCCCCTACTCTTCCCATCTCTCCATGGACAATATCCTAGTATACACCTATGAACACCTGCACCTATGGATCCCAGTACTGACAAATATGTCAGTGTGCATTACTGAGAATAACAGTGTCTGTGTGTTTGTAAACCTGTAGCTGATAATACCCTGAGAGCCTTCACCCCACTATACCCCCCATTGCCATAGTTAGATATGGCTGCTGCTGTAATGGACATTACATGTACCTTGTTACACTCTTCACCCTACTGGCTACCTGGAGCTTGCAGTACCAGCACAACACTGTTGTACAAATGGGTAGATAGACATGGGTTACCCTCTGAGTCCTGGCAAGCGTGTGTATGTGTGCAAGTGTGTATAGTTGTAGGATACAGCATTCTGAGGCCACATTCTCCTAAAACAATACACCTTGCCATACAGTATAAGGGATAGTGATGTTGCTGACCATAGGAGAGCCATGACAAAGCATCATCCTGCTATTCCTGTGGCATGTGCAATGGATGCATATCCCTGTAGTAGCATTCTTGAGATAGACAAGAGGTTGTATTGCAGTCCTGGTCAATGTGTGATGCTGGGTATGTCAGAGTATTATTGTGGGTTTCAGTGAGTACAATATCCAATGTGGGGTGTAGCTGCTGGGTATTATCTTGTGGAAATTCATTCCATGGGTATTATCTTGTGGAAATTCATTCCATCAAAAACTAATAGTAGATGTGTAAATGCCCTCTTCCCTACTGTATATCTGTACAGCGATACTGGGGTTGGTATATATAGCTGGGTGTGGATCTTTGGACACAGCCACCATCATTGCCATTATTGTTTAGTGTATCCCCCTGCTAAGTTGGCTGTAATACTGTACAGTTTATGTTAACAGGTTAAGTAGTTGCCAATCAAACTATCTGCAGTTTTACACCACCCTACACCCTCCAAAGGGTAGGGCTGTGCCACCCACACCAGCACACCTATGTTTACCAAGTTGGGAATTGCACTACATTGGGGAAGGGGACATATACCCTGCCAGTACCATCGTTAATGACATTACACTAGCAGACTGATTATTTCCCAATGTGATGTTGTGCCTGTTCTGTCTTGGTGGAATTACATAGGCTAAAATGGTTTCCTTGCAAAAGGACATACATCCATATGTACAGTATTCTCTGTGTATTGCATCAACACCAAAGCCTTTGCAGTATTACAACACCCCACAACCTTCTTTACACCATGGTACCCCCAGTACATGTTGCAAGGTCCACAGTATGGGGACCACTGTCACCATCAACTATACAGGTAACGGATCACACTATCCAGCCCAATGATGAATGTGCTGTGTGCAACTTATCTATAACAGAATAGACACATTGACAAGGTAGTTAGCACTGATAAACCCAGGTCTCTCAGATGTGTGTATGACTGTTATGTGTTTGTCAATGTGTATATGACAGTATGTCACACTATGTATTGTTCATAAACGACCAGTATATCCCCCATTACCACACTGTATAAGGCTTGGTGATTTTCTTCACTTAACAAGTAACCTGGGGCACACCTCATCCTAAAAGCTGTGTGGTGTGTGCAATTAAGGACACACACATTAGTAGCAATAAGTACCTAAGTAGGGGCTCTACTCTCAGTGTTGCCAAGTAAGAGTGTATGTGCTTATGTAAAGAGATCTACTTCAGTTTGCAGAAAATACATGTCCCAGGAGGTCATCTGTCCAAGAACTGACTGGCAAATGCTAGCATTTCACAGGTATTATCTTGTGGAAATTCGTTCCATCAAAAACTAGTAGTAGATGTGTAAATGCCCTCTTCCCTATTGTATATCTGTACAGCGATACTGGGGTTAGTATATATAACTGGGTGTGGATCTTGTGGACACAGCCACCATCATTGCCATTATTGTTGAGTGTATCCTCTTTAGTCGGCTGTAATACTGTACAGTTTATGTTAACAGGTTAAGTAGTTGTCAATCACACTCTCTGCAGTTCTACACCACCCCACACCCTCGAAAGGGTAGGGCTGTGCCACCCACACCAGCACACCTATGTTTACCAAGCCGGGAATTGTACTACATTGGGGAAGGGAACATATACCCTGCCAGTACCATCGTTAATTGTATTACACTAGCAGACTGATTATTTCCCAATGTGATGTTGTGCCTATTCTGTCTTGGTGGAATCACATATTCTAAAATGGTTTCCCTGCAAAAGTACATACATCCATATGTACAGTATTCTCTGTGTATTGCATCAACACCAAAGCCTCTGTTTGTATGTGTTATATACAAACATGTGGTGTGTACCACCCAGTACACTTACCATTGTGTACTGTAGAAGGGCTACTGACTTCATCCACCATGCACTCACCTGTATACACCCCTCAGACCTGTCAGGCATGTGGCACATGCAGTAACTATTATACATACCTGTGACTTGTGTTCAGCTGTACCCAGGATATGGCACAGTCAAGGTGTTACCACAGTGCCATACCCCTTGTAGGAAACAGCAGCAGACCAACATCCTGCTGACACACAGACACCTAAAACACAAATGGAATACATTATGGAGACCACAATCACTCAGTGTTAATAAGAGCTATAATGCATCATGGCTGGACAGCTACACATCCTGACATGTAAGCATTAAACTTTAGTGCTGAAACATGTTACACAGCATTACATTGATGCACAGTAGTACAGTCACCATGTGCATCAGAACCATATTAGCCTATCCCTGCATCGATGTTATGGATGACAGGGATGTGGCAGAAGTATCAGCATATGCACAGAGTGTGTTGCGGGTTTGCCAGAGACCTAGGCTGAGCCATTTGTTTGACATCATGTGTGTGTGTGTGTGTTAGGCGGTTTCATTATTAATTGGGCTGTGCAGATGTGGTGTGTGTAGGTATGGGGTTGCCCTACCTGTGTTGGTGATGCGTGTGTGTATGCATGCACACAGTTCTGCCATGTGAGTGCCCTATGGAGGGGTTTGTTGGAAACCTGCAGACTGTACCTGGCAGGGTGTGCAGTTCACTGACTCTGGCTATGGACACAAGAACTGTGCCTGCCAGGCATTCCATGGGCACTACCAGGTACAAGCAAAGATATGGTACTCTCCCCTGATGATGACATATGTCCACTGGATCTGGGTCCCTCTTGGGACCAGCCAGGGCTATGTGCACATGGCCTGCTATGTTGTGGAGTGGACAGTGCCCTCTTCTGCAGTGTTGATGCTGGTACTGCCACTATGGGAGCAGCTCTCAACCTCCACCTGTTGGTTTTGCTGGCCTACATCCACGTGGCCATTGCACTACTCCCACCATATGCTCAAGCACATACATTCCACAGTCAGGGATCCCCACCATCTCAACCAACTGTCTATCCTAGACCTCTGCAAAATAACGGTGTGCACCTGCAAGATCACAGATGCTGCCAATAACAGCAGAATGAGTAGCCCTCTGGAGCCTCAAACCCTGTCTGGTATAACATTCCATATGTGCCTGCACCTCCATGATGGCCTAAAACATGTATCTGGTGACACCAGCTGTGGCATTTCTTCCAGGGGCATGATGACAAGCAGCCTTCAAATGAGCACCCCTGTACATCTGCCTGTGTGGTACCTTGCCAGGCATCTAGCTATGGCTGCTGTGTCCAGACACACTTGCCATAGTCACCACATTGTCCTGTTCCATACCACCACCCGCCAACTGTCTCTCATCTATGGCCACCCAGTTCGGGTTTGTAAAAGACAGATCATGTCTCCTAAACCTGATAGACTTCTTTGAAGCGGTCACAAAAGCCGTAGATGAGGGTAAGGTGGTTCATACAGCCTATCTAGATCTTGCCAAGGCTTTTTACACCATCCCCCACTCTGGAATTATAGATAAACTGACTAAACTAGGTATAAATCCCTATGTCACAAGATGGGTCGCCAACTGGCTCACTGACAGAACCCACAGTGTGAAAGTAGCAGACTCCAAATCTGACTTCAGACTAGTGACAATTGGAGTACCACAGGGTTCAGTCCTGAGTCCTCTCCTGTTTGGTATCTACTTCTAAGAAGTCCAGGCTAACACAGAAGGTCTTTGGCTAATGAAGTTTGCAGATGACTGCAAACTAGGAGCCCTAATCAAAACTCGTAATGATGTGGACATCATACAAAAGGGCCTCACTGAGACAGCTGCCTAATGTCAAAGCCATGGCCTCAAGCTCAATGCCAAAAAGTGCATTGTCATCCCTTATGGTAAAAACTCTCTACCCATCAACTACCACATAGGTGGTGTGATAAGAGACATTGGAAAACAGGTGGACAGTAATCTCTCCTTTGATAATCACATCGCTACAGTAGTCAGGAAATCCTTCTATGTGGCACACCTCATCACAAAAGGTTTCTCATCCAGGAAAAAAAAGATCATTGTTCCCCTCTACTTGTCACTCATTAGACCTGTTATAGAGTACAACACCCCTTTTGGTATGTACCTCACAAGACATCTACAACAACTAGAAAGGCCACAGAAATGCCTCATGAAGAAGATTACTGGCTTCAAACAGATGCCGTATGCAGACCGTCTCAAAATACTCCAGCTTTACTCCATCACATATTGCCTAATCAGAGGCAATCTCTGCCTAACATACAAAGCTATGTCAAACCCAGAGCTGTTGGACATCCTCCACTTAAAGAAATCCCAATCCCTCTGAGCTACACGCTCTAGGTACCTAAACCATGTCACCACAATAAACAGAACATGCTGTAGGGATAGATTCCTGTCCCAGAGACTTCCCATACTCTGGAACAAACTACCTATATATATCAAACAAAGCTCCTCATTAGCACTCTTCAAGAAAAATCTTAATGATTGGATGGGAGATAGGAAATTCACCCTGGAGATCACTTCTGTGGCTCTGCTTGACATGGGCACATGAAAATAATTGTCTTGGGTGGCGAAAGCCAGGGTATCTTTTGGCTAGGCTTATATAGGCCCTAGGGCCAATAGCCTAGTACCTACCTATGAACCTATGAACCTATGAACTGGGGATGGGGTATTTATAGGCAATGTGACTGTGTGCAGGGATGGGGTGGATAACAGTGGGATGTCAAATGATGGCACAGCTTCAGCCCTTGACAACCCTGCCTGTGCCTTTCCACACCTATCATCTTTGTCAGAGTCTGTATGAACACTAACATCAGTTTGCCTGTAGGAGGGACCCTGACCCACCTCACCACCTATGAGGAGAAAACAAGAAACGTACTTTAAGACCTGTACATCATTGCTTAACTGTATAGACACACACACACACATATAAACACACACACACACACACACACACACACACACACACACACACACACACACACACACACACACACACACGCACACGCACACACTTACTTACAGGTGAGGATGCATGAAGATATTACACACAGACCTCTCATTACCCATCTGTCAACATGCATGACATATGCCACTCAACAACATGCACTGCATCTATAGTCAATCCTTGTTACAACATTATACATCTCTGTTATGCATGAGTTGTGTTAGTAGGTGATGCCCCTTCCCCTGGAACACACTGCACCCATGTACACAGTATTGTTGTGCACCTGTTCAGCACCCTGGCATTTACTGTGCACCATACCTCACAGGTTTACACTACATTGCTGAATGTGTATATGTGTGTCAGTTATATTTGCTAGAGCCCTGAGTAATTCCTTGAACTGCTGTACTTTCTCGCCAGTCAACTTCCAGGTCTTTAGCCTGGTCTCTTTTGACTTTAGAGCCTTCTCTGACCACTGCTTCCAGCTGATTGTGGACAACTAGTGGTTTATGATGTGGGATGACTTTGGAATCATGGATTCTACCCCAGTTCCTTTTCCTTAGTAGGAGGAAGTCTACCTGAGTTGCATGTTGACTACTCTTGTATGTGATCTTGTGACTGTCTCTCTTTCTGAACCATGTATTGGCTACTGTCAAGCCATTTGTCAGACAGAAGTCTAGAATGGCTTCTCCTTCTTTATTTCCATTACCCCATCCATGTGGACCAAGGCAGTCCTCCTATTCTGTTCTGTCTGTACTGATATGTGAATTCCATTATCAACAGTGTTGTCCTGGTTTATCTACTAGGTCCTGCAACTGCTGTCTGAATGCAGTCTTTTCCTCACTATCACAACCATGCTGTGTGGCATAGGCTGAGATTATGAATATTGCCATATCATTACACTGGAGTCTGATTGCATGAGTCTATCATTAATTCTGATGATATCCCTCACAAAATTCATACACCATTTCTAGCCTGTCCCCCACCTGAGTAGTGGATTCTGGATCCCAGGCCAAGTGGCTTTGCTGCACTGCCCTTCCATCTCATCTCTTGGATACATAAGATTTCCCACCTCCTCCATATCACATGACATCCACTTCCAAGCTGTGTCCTGTTAGTGAACCTACATTAAGTGTAGCAATTCTCAGCTCATGTTTGGTAGGTTCGTTGTGGTTGATTTACATCCAGCCTTCGCTCAACAGAGTTATCCTAGGTAACCCAGGCTGACCACTGGCCATCCAGTGGCTTATTGATCCATGGCAGGCACAGTCTGGTCAGTAGGGGCACATATACCTCACCCACCGTTAGCAAGGGTCCCTGGTGTGGGTCAGATTTTTGGGGACATTAGTCAAAATGATCAAATCCCCTAGAGACATATTTTACACTGATGAGTGGCTAGCCTTGCCACTGCCTGCAGTCTGTGATCTGTGTTCTCCTATCTTGAGGATACTGCGCACCACAAGACATGCCCACAGCAGTTGGCCTGTACATCTCTTCCCCCTATAGAGCACCATGTAGAGTCTCTGCTCCAGCCTAGAGTTCTATTCATTGGTGAGTTTGAGATGGAAACACTCAGCATGTTTTTCCGACACGGGAGAAACCCCATGGAGAACATGCAAACTCCAAACAGGCATTGGTTGGAGGTCAGGTTCATCTGGTCTCATATATATATATATATATATATATATATATATATATATATATATATAGACACACACATATGTATATGTATCTCTCTAGCTATATATATATATATATATATATATATATATATATATATATATATATATATATATATATATATATATCAGGGTCATCTTTTTTACTCAAAGAATTCCTATTTTCCATATTAAAAAAGTTATGAATAATGCATTATAATAATATAATGAGCAGAATCAATTAAATCATTAATAAAAAACTATATGCATATGTACAAAGGCCTGAACAGATTCAAATATCACATCCGTAGATAAATAAATAAAAGAAAATATAAGAACAATTTCAATATCTCATTGGAGAGAGACAGTGTCTACCTGTAAAATGCCAATCAAAGATAACAATTTCTTCCAAGGATTGTTAGAAAATGGTTTTGGATGAATCCTGTTTTGTTTAACTTTGCTTTCCTTAAGAGCTGTCTCTTTCAGAAAAAATAATAAGTCTTCAAAAAGTGATGCATCAGTAGATTTCCATTTTCTAGTTATGCTCTTTCTTGTGAGTACAAGAATATTCCAAAGCAGAGAAAGAGTATTCTTATTCAAAGCAAGACCATCATTAACATTAAATAAAATTATGTTTATTTACATGACTTTTGTAAAATTCTTATCAGGTTCATCTTGGTGATCTATACTTGAAGATACTTAACCAAGATATGATGATTAATTTGGTCCAAGCAGCAGCACTATTCTTCTTTTCTTGCTAATTTCATCTCTCCACTCTGACCCAGTCTCTATTTGGAGATCAATCCTAACCTGTCCCTAGGATCTACTGAAATTATTCTACTCTTCAGTAAACTGGCACACTGAATACTGACAAAAAAAGAAAGATTGGAAAAGATTGACAGTGCAATGCAAATGCTCCAAGAAATAACCTTGGAGTATGCAAAACAAAAGCAATGTTTTTGTGGGGTGGGAGTAAGCATCCTTGCACACGCACACCTGCTACTTAAATATATAAAATCTGAGACTGCATAATGTCAGGAAGGGGGCATATTCCCCAACTCCAGTATGACATCTAGATAACAGCTCACTGAACTGCCAATAAATAATGTGATGTCTCTTACTATCCTGGGTCAGTAACTAAGGAGCTTCAGTCCTCATTACTGACTCCAGTGAGAGACTGTCACTTAAACATGAGTAATATTTCACAATTTTCCCCTGAGGACAACAGGAACACACTCTATAGCCTGGGGCTGGACTGTATGCTTCTGTCCACCCCTAATGCAACTCCTTATTATACACTTCAGAAAAATGTGTCACAGTGTAAGACCTCTGATACACTCACACTTAAATAAATCAAATCTCACATATCCAAACACTTCTAGGAAAGCCTGACACAGATTTCCAGCTGTGTCCCTTCCCCAAAATAATATGGTAATGCTGCCACCAGCCAGAGTGTCTTCATGCATTTTTAAAGGGGTGACTGATTATGAAAATTAGATATTAAAACAAATGATAGCAAACGACCTAAGCAGCCAGGATTTCAGTGTGGCCCAGAAAGTCATCAAGGCAAGTATAAGCACTCTCAAATCACTAAAGAAAAACAATGATTGTTCAGCCACAATGTAAGTTAATATAAATTATTTAATATTGAGCAAAATTATTAAAAATATAAAGCACTAATTCCCAATTAACAAACAGAGCATCTAATCCTTAACTGTGTACTTGGATTAGTAGTTTTGCCTGTTACTGGTGTACTCTTTTGGAGTGGTTTAGACTTCTCCCCATGGGATCCCTTATATCCATGTGCAGCATGGGTATCTCTTTCCTATGCATTAATGCTCTGCTTGCTAAGCAGAGCCCTTTTCTCCCCAAATCCTCTGCAGATTTGCACTCTGTCTGCTAACCAGATTATCATGTCATCAGGCAAAGGACTGGGAGCTTGCTCCCTCACCAAAAGGTCTGCCAGTCCCTCAAAAGTGGTGACCTGACACCCACTCACCCATCTGTGAAAGTAAGTATTTAAATCAGCAATATGATCATGTAGACTTTCATTTGCTTTGCATCTGTGCTCACAAAACTTTTTCCTATAAGCTTCAGGTGTTAGTTTACCACAATCTAGATGACTTTAACATAATTCAAGCAATCTACATCAAACAGTTTTGACATGACCTGAAAAGCTTTACCATGGAGTAAGGGAGTTAGGACCTGAACCCAGAGCTCATGGTCAATATCATACTGTCCACATACCCTCTCAAATATGTGAATAAAACTACTAAAGTCATCCCCAATCTGTACGGAGGAAAACGTTTATTGACTTTTACAGCTTCTGGGGTCTGGTTATTCCCTTCTCCATTACCCTCTTGAAGGGTAAGAAGCTCCTCTTCATGACAGTGCTGTCTCGTTTTCCTCAGCTTTTAAATGTTTGACCTCTAGTTCACATTGATACTGCTTCTCCTCAGCCTCCAGTTCATATTGACTCTCCTTCTTCCTTTCCTCAGCCTCCTATCATTGGGCTTCCAGGTACATTCTCTCTGTTGATTCCAGTTCAAGATAGTTGGCCTCCAATTCCAGTCTCCTTAACTCTTAATGGATTCTCAGGTTTTCCACTATCCTGTCTCAGTAGGCTGCACATCCCCAATACCAAACTGGATATCCTCCGAATGGCTAATCTGAACTGAAGCTGCAACTAAGGCTGAGATCATTGCTTCCTTTGTCAGGTTGGCATGTACCAGTCCTCTGGCTTCTCACTCCTAGGCCAACTGGTTCTTTGTTAGCTTACTATAGTCTTCTACTGACATCTTTGCCTGTTCCTGATGTTGCTGACTAAAACTAAATACAACTCTGGTAAACTGAGATTTTGTATGTTTACTTTGTGGCTGTCGAGAGTGCACACCCTAATGACAACTATCCTCAGGCTGCTGAAGTCCAATTAAAAATCCCACACCGCTGGCACCAATTAATGTGACATCAAGATAATATCCCACTGAACAGCCACCAAATAATGTGACGTCCGTTACTATCCTGGGTCAGTAACTAAAGAGCTTCTATCCTGACTCCAGTGTGAGACTGTCACTTAAACAGGAGTAATATTTCTCAATTTTTCCCTAGGCTAAGAGTACAGCAGGAACACGCTCTATAGCCTGGGACTGGACTGTATACTTCTGTCCACCCCTAATGTAACTCCTTATTTTGCACTTCAGAGCAATGTGTCCCAGTTTAAGTCCTCTGATGCACTCACACATATAAATTGTCACACATTCAAACACTTCTGGGAAAACCTGACACAAATTTCCATCTGTGCCCTTCCCCAAAATAATATGGTAATGCTGCCACCAATCAGAGTCTCTTCATGCCCTTTTAAAGGGGTGTCCAATTATGAAAATGAAATATAAAGGAAAGTAAATAATGTGGCAAGAAATAGCCAGGGAATTGTTATGGCTAGGCTTGTATAGGCCCTAGCGCTGATAGCCTAGTACCAACCTATGAACCTATGAACCTAAACAAATGACAGCAAATGACCTAAGCAGCCTGGCTTTTGGAGTGGCCCAGGAAGTTATCAAGGCAGGTATAAGCACTCTCAAATCACTAAAGAAAAACAGTTATTGTCTAGCCACAATGCAAGTTAATAAAAAGTATTTAATATTGAGAAAAATGATTAAAAATATAAAACAGTAATTCCTAATAAATGGAGCTCAATCACCAGAAAAATGAAATCAACACTGAAGGAAAGATATCCAGCATTTAGAAAATTCTAACTAATCTAACTGATTAGCTGTAATTGTCTTATCTGACTAAAGCACACTGTCCCTGATCTAAACTAAATTACTCCAACAGAGCAAAGGCAGGCTACCAGTTCTTGGCGAATCTTTTTAAGTATCCACAGCACAGTACAGCTGTCACTGGCTGTTAACTGATAATTGGCAACAGACTACTGACAACTGACTTCAGCAGGCTTTTTTATAGATAGCCTGTCACAACTAGTTCAGTTCTAATTTTCATTTCATATTTTGAAAAGAAACCAACCGCTGTTTTCTAAAAGTTCCTTCTTGTCTTTCTCCTTCTGACAGTAACGCATAGCAACTGTCAACATTCCAATGACATCATCTGCAGTTCAGCTGAATCTGAGACAGTTTGCCTTTAGAATCTTTCTTCACAAACATGCACAGTTAGGAATGTAAAAGGACACTGTTCAAGTCTTTAAAACGTTTCTACAAACAGATCATAAATCAACATGTAAGAACTTATTTACAATATCATAGCTAGTCATGCTGGCATATAATACACAGGTTAATCTAAAGTTATGTACAAAAACTCAGCCAGACATGCTAGCACAAATAACATTGTCTAATTTCTGCACATCCAATATTACAGTGCTCTCACACCTGTGTTGATTAGCTTTCCTGCTGACTAAATAAAGCAAGCAGGAAAGCTGTTGATCAAGCTAACTTTGAACCAGTACTACTGGATTCATATGTATACGTACACCCACACATGCATATATAGATGCATGTGTATATAGATAGATAGATATAAAATTAACACATGCCAAATTGGTATACATAATGAGATTCAAAATGACAATTTGCAATTTTATATATATGGAAGCAGAAATATTCGAGAGGAGATATGGGAGATATCGGGATAAGTGCAAAGAGGAGGTGAGGAATACGTGAGTAGTATGTATATTTGTTAGCAGGTATGGAGATAAAGAAATGTCTAATGAAGTTTATAGGTTCATAGGAGTGTACTAGGCTAATGGGCCTGGAGCCATTATAAACCTAGCCCATAAGATTACCTTGACATCGTGCCACCTGACCTTAGTTCCCAGTGCCTCTGTTGAGTAGAGCCACTGGAGTGATCCCCGGGGTGAATTTTCTATTTACCATCCACTCATCAAGGTTTCTCTTGAAGAGGTCTGGTGAGGTACTCTGTTTGACATGTATCGGAAGTATATTTCACAGCAAGGGCAGTCTGTGGAACCTGTCGCTCCAGCACGTGAAGTACATATAGTAGGTAGAGGGTAGGAGTTATAATTTTGCTGAGGTGAAAATTGTCATGGGATGAGTAGAGACAGTAGAAATTGCAGTAAGGGCAAAAGGAGTAGAAGACTATAGGAGATTTATATTGATGAACTGTTTTTTGATATAGATAGATAGATAGATAGATAGATAGATAGATAGATAGACAGATAGATAGGTAATGTAGGTGTGTAAGGGCTGAGGTAATCTAGCCTGTGAAGGAGCAAGAGCAGAGCCAAGTTTATTTATTGTCTGATTAATTGATTGATTGATTGAGTGATTGATTTGACATTTGTTTACTGGAAAAGTCCACTGGGCCTAACAGAACCCATTTTCTGTGGAGGCCCGGGAAGAAAAGCTCCGACATGTAAAAATTACAATAGTTACAAAAGTTACAAAAAGTGTTTTGATTTTAGCTGAACAATATATGCAGTATTACAAATCTGGTTTGCATGGAAAATAAAAACACTCAACTTGTACAATAGTGAATTGAACACTATAATTATAAATGCAGGAAAGTTTTTCTAAAGTGTCATTTTAGCAAATTTGAATCTGGATAGGTTGGTTTGTTGTCTAACATTGGTAAGGATATAATTCCAGATTCTTAATATTTCCAAAGATGTATTTTAATGTGTTTGTATCTGTTGTGAGAATTTTCTCCCTCATATATAATTACTTATCAACTACTGTAAAATGTTTTATGTATGTTTTTTGAGCCCTTCTCACCATCTCATGGTAAAATATTTAATCTGCTGTGGGACTTTCTCCTGTTGTATATAATTACTCAACTGCTGTTTAAATGTTTTGAATCTGTTGTCGAGCTTTTCTCCTCAGCCCTCCATTGAAAATGGGTATTTGGCTCAGTCAGAATTTCCCAGTTATCAAAGTTCAAATAAATAAATACATTTGGAAGCATAATTTGAGTACAGAGACAGATCAGTAGAGATCCTGATTTTAGTTATGTTTAGTAAGAACTTGGCTATATAGTCTAGTGATTATAAATGCTGTAAGGTACCACTAAAGTTGCAGTACAGAACTGTTTTGTGGTTTGTAGATTATATTATGAACAGTTGCTAACTGGGTGATAGAGAGAGAGTGGCAGTTTAAGCCAACCTAACTGTTGTAAGGCTAGGCAGAAAGGGGATTTTTCAGACTGGTTAGTGGTGAATTAAGCTACTTTTTAAGCTGCTTTATTATATAGTATATTATATATAGAGATGTTATTTTACATTACAACTGTGCAATCCTTATGCATGGTGCATATAATGGTCTCAAAGGTGACTCTTACAACACTGTTCAATTTTTGAAGGTTGATATAGGTGGGGGCAGCCTATAGTTGTGAAGGTGTGAGATTTGCTGAGGTTATTGTTTTGGCCTTGCTAGTTAAAATGTTTTTCCTATGATACATGAGTCCATTTCTTCTGTGGGTATTCTTGTTAGCTTGTATTTAAATATCAAATTTCAGGAGGCTATCAAAAATGATACCAAGCAATGATGGAGGAGTTATTAATTAAATTAATTAATTAATTAACTAATTTATCTATCTATCTATCTATCTATCTATCTATCTATCTATCTACCTATCTATTTTTATAGGGTGTAAAGTTTGCTGTGAAAAGCAGTAATTTGGTTTTCTTGGCATTCAGTATGAGACTGGAAAATCCACACATACTCACTCACACACACACACACACACACACACACACACACACACACACACACGTGCGTGCAAGCGCACGCACGAGCGCATTCGCATACTGTGTGGGCTTGACCATCAGTAAACATGCGGCATCTTTTGTAATACAAAACAGTATTAAGTATTGTTGAGTGAAACACTAGAACATCAAATAGTAGCTTTCAGGTCATACAGAAAAACAGCTGTATATTCAGTAGTTTTTTTTTTTTTTTTTTTTGCAGTTTCTTGCATACATTCTTACTTTTTCATAATTAACTGTGAATAAGTAATTTTGAGATAAAAAATAATATGCACTTTCTTCGAAAGATTTTAAGAATGTCACCATCTGTTCAGCAATTTAGAAAATTTAGTTCTCTTCATGCAACTAGCTGACTCTACACCAAGCACTACATTGTCAAGAACTGAAGCTTAATCTTAGAGAATGGGTAGCTATTGTTAATTAAAACAACACCCGTATTTTTTATTTGAAACTAGTCAGTTATTTACTTGTACTAGCAATGATTAAGCTAACTGCTTATCAATTGCAAAAGGACATATGTTGATATTTGTTTATTGTGTATGGAAGTAATTTTGAATGGTTGGAATATGATTTCTAAAACAGTATGTTCCTACCTTAAATAGTGTGATTTACTAGTAATTGAATGTAAAAAAAATGTCCAGTTGAGGCAGGCAGCATTCTTGTTGTTAGGCAGTATGTATCAGAAGCATAAGACCAGATAGTGCAAGTCCTGACACATGAAAATTTGAAGTATGAACCATTAAAAGCAACAAACTTCACAATTCTCTGTTAAAACCATTAACACATTTTTTCAGAAGGACTGTGCTGCCCTGCTCTTCTGTCACAAAAGAATATGCTACTCATATGCCTGCTACTTATATAGACTAGATCCAATAATTCTACACCTCAGAGTAAGTCAATTATCCAGAAATACAGCAATTCTCCAATGAATATACACTCCCCATTCACAGTTGAACATTTGTTCTTTTAAGTAGTGCATTTACTATTGTCAGACTTTCAAAGCATGCCCAGTTTGATCATGTAAATATAATACAATGACACACTGTAAATGCATTTTTAGACTTACAGTAAGGATAGTCTCTGGAATCTGCAGATGGGAGCACTTTTTTTTATTCATTAAACTAAATAAGACAGGAAATTACCAAATGTTGTCCATAAAATTTTACAGGCTACTGTGATTGGAAACATATATGAACGTACAATAATTCAAAATAATATAGCTCTATGTCATCTATAGTCAACTAGCCAGAAATAATTAGATAGATAGACAGATAGATAGATAGACAGATATATAGATAGATAGATAGATAGATAGATAGATAGATAGATAGACAGATAGACAGATAGATGGATAGATAGACAGTTTTGTTATATCTACCTATTTGCCTGTTTATTATTTTATTTGTTTATTAGGAATATGTTGTATATCATTGATGAAATAAATTGCACAAGGGAGAACCATGGCTCAAAAGACTTAATTACCTCACCCTAGTGTGGGAGATGTTTCATGTAACATGTAAACAAGATCCTTAAATTCTCAAGTTATCCATTTATGTGAGGTGTATTTATTTATTGCATTAAAGTGGCAGGCATTTCCTTATGAATCCAAAGAGCAAGGTAGCTATGGTTTTATGTATTTATGAACTTCAAAGGAGTATATCAGCAAATTGTGAATGCTCATAAGAGCATTAACACAGAGAAAGCAATCACTGTACATCAAATTGTAAAATGTTCGAACATCAAAACAATGAAGACAAGTTTTGTGGGGGGGTTGCAACTTCCAGATCCCCTGCTAATTATATATACTAATTCTGAAATAGCAGACCAGTGCAGTAAGGGCAAATTCCCTTAATCAACAACAAGTGCAATCCACAGCAAAAGGCTGCCGGCAGAAACTCCATTTCACAGAATGCTCTCTTACATGAGTGTTTGTTTCTTTTTACAGTAGTCAAAATCATTCACTCATGTGAGTTTTCATGAAACATTATTCAGATTTTATATAGATTTGTGAAACTGGCGTGTCTTATGAAAGGTGTAAACTTCAATTCTGCATTTTTTATGAAGTGATAATTAATGTACACTAGTATTTCTGTGGTAGCTACATTATATCTTATCTATTTATATCTGTCTCTATATATTGATATATCAATCTATCTATCTACCTATGGTAGCAGTACCATAAATTAAGAAAAAAAACAGCCCATTGAAAGCTGACAGAGCTGGTACAACTGAGAAAACATCAGCTGAACAAAATATATTGGGCTTGTCAGTATGAGATCACTGAAAAGTGGGGCCAGGCAATATGCCCTTCTTCCACTTTAGTACAATTTTAGAGTTTGTATATATAATTAGCAGGGGGGCTGGGGATGCAGGTAGGCTTGCCTCCCTGTGAAAAACATTTTATTCTTTTGTGTTTCAATCCTTTGTGGATGGATATTTGCTGGGTTTATCTATTTTAGTAGATCAAAATACAGCATAACTGAAATTAATTTTTATAAGATGAGATGACCCTAATTTAAACAAAGTGGAAATGTACTTTGCCAAAACTATAAAGAATGAAACCCAACTGTTCATGTCAGACAGCAGCCAGAAGTACTGCATGGAGATCGCGGATAAAAACAAAAAGTAAGTAATACACTTAATAAAAAATTAACTAAATAAATAAACATTTTTCACACACACCCACCTCCTCCAAATTTTATATACCAACACCGAGATTACACTGCAATGGGGAAAAGAGTAAATTTCCCGATCCTCACTGCTCCAAGATATCCAACCGTTGAAAAGTAAAATTTTTTAATGAAATTTAAATGTTCAAATGTAGTGCTTAATTTTTCTTTCTATCCGTGAACATGCAGTACTTCTGGCTGCTGACTGACATGCACAGTTAGGCTTTGCTCTTTGTAGTTTCAGCAAAGTACATTTTCACTTTTTTTTAATTACAGTCATTTCATCTTGTAAAAATACATTTTGTTATGTGGTATTTCGATGTACTGAAGTAGATCTGTATATATATATATATATATATATATATATATATATATATATATATATATATATATATATATATATGTGTGTGTGTGTGTGTGTGTGTGTGTGTGTATAACAAGACTATATACCTATATATATATATATATATATATATATAGGTGCCAAACACCAGATTGAAAAGACACAATTCAGACACCCAGGAGACTAATGTCAAAACATTGACTGAGCAAATATCAGCACATTTTGCATATGTTTTCAGGAATTACTCCAGAGCAGACTAAACCATTAGCAAGTGTTTTTGCAGGATGGTAAGCCACTCTGCACCTATCATGTGGGGGGGAGCTGTGCCTCCCACACACCCTGCTAATTATATATACTAATTCCATGATTGCAAATTCATTGGGGAAAGGGACTTTTGATCTCGCACACCTGTCAGCCATCTTTCTGCATCAACCAAATGGTATCGACCAAACAGGTGTCAGTAGTGTGTTCTTTTCATCCAGTGTCCAATATATATATATATATATATATATATATATATATATATATATATATATATGTGTGTGTGTGTGTGTGTGTGTGTACACACACACACACACACACATATATATATATATATATATATATATATATATATATATATATATATGTGCTAAATAAAATCAAGAATTCAATACACTGGAGGTTCAGGTTCAAAAGTTTACTAGTGTACACCAGGAGGCAAAAAATGTACAAGTACAGAATTTTTTCTAATATGAAACAGGAAGCACACAATTTTATATAGCTCTAACATTCAAGCTGTGCCCACCTTACTGACGTGGTATGTCACAGGGCATCTACATCACTTTACTTACAGTCCTCTATTCATAAAAACTGCTGATGTTGTATATTTTAAAAAAGTTTTCCTCTGGTAACAATACGGCCTTGCTATCCACCTGGTCAGGCATAATGTCTTTCTGTAAAGTTACTTCTTCAAGGTTTCACATCAGTTGAAATACAATGGTGGATTCAATCTTGTAATACACATCTTTGTTCACTGTAACACTTTCCCACCAACTGCATGCTATCTTAGTAACACATATACAAGGCCAAATCATCCCAGCAGGAAAGAGCAGAAGATTTCATTATTTCACACATTTAATTTCCTGACCCAGCAGATAATCACTTGTGAAAAGCATAAACATTAAAACTTGCTAAGCTAGCATCTGCCAAGGTCGGAGGTCAGCTTGCCTCAAGCCACACTGCAGTTTCAAAACTACTTACATTTACACATGAATTAATCCTTTCTGTTATATGATTAATAGAATAAAATGCATTATATACTACTTTGCTTTTAAACTAGCATTTCTCATATATTCAAATACACATTTTTCTAACATTTTCCCCCCTATTAATACTTTTTATTCTATTTTGAAGTATGCATAGTGTATTTTCATCTCACAGCCTCTTCCTTTTAGGATTTTCAGCTAGGTGAGTCATTCAATCTATACTTCAGAAAAAATGTCATCTGAGATCAACTTTTCAATCTCAATGTCTTGGTACACAGTCTCAGTAACAGATACATCAATAAAATCTTTGATTAGTCTTTTCATGCAGGGAATTCCACAGCAAACACATGCTCCTATTAGGAGTATACCCACACAAATGGCAATCAGAATATTCATTAGGATGGAACCCCACCCCCCAGATAGATTCTGGAAGAAGTCCGTCAGTGGGTTTGGGCCTGGTTCAGCCATGGCTGATACTTGCTGAATTACCTCTAGGTGATTATCAATTTCATGCCTGTTGTCTGGTATGTACGCACAGCATTCTTCTTTGATAAGCATGCAGGTACCACCTCTCGCCGCTAGGGTGAAGTCAAGAGCCATTCGATTTTGTAGCACAACAGTTCTCATTGCATTCAGTTCATCAGTCACCAGTTCTTGGGCAGAAAAAGTTGCATTACTCATTACTTTGAGAAGTTTCGACAACTTCCTCAGCTCCCAGATCGATTTGACTGCTCCATAGGCTGGGAATATTCCTGCCCAAGATATAACACTGTCACTCAAGTCCATATGAGTCAATTTACTTTTATCTTTTACGGTATTATGGTCTTTCCAGCAAGCTTCAATCCTTCCAACTAGATTTACAGGTTTTTCAACTGGACCTTCGGGTTTTCGGGCTGCTTCTCTCACGTTTCGTATCTTACCCAAAGGTAATTCTGCAGTATGTCTTATTGCCGGAACCAGATAACCCAAAAAACAACTGCCGGACCAATTCTCAGGTAACCATTTATATGCCTTTTTCCCACAAATAAAATAACAGTTTTCTACTTTAGTACTAATGCGCATTAACCCTGCATGAAACATTTTCTGATCTATAACTGACAATTGTTTAAACAAAACAGGATTCTTGCGCATGTCATTCATGGTTGTTTTCAGTGAGTTCAAATATGAGTCATAATTAGTATTGCAAAAAGTATTGCCCTTACTATTCTTAATATAACACCGATAAAATATGGTTATATTACAATTGCTCCAGCCCACCTGGAGAGTATCATTTTTGTAAAAACATACAATTCCTTTTTGTGTGACAGGTAAAAATAAAGCTATTTTGTCCTGTGATCTCACAGTTCCCGTATCAAAGAGTAAATTCTCCCAAGTCTCATTTATCCCCAAAGGGACAGCAAACATTATCAGTCCTCCATATGCTGTTGGTATAGCTGTACAAACCCAGCAATTTGAAATGTTCATAGTCTCTGCATATACACGCTTCATGGCTAGGTATGTGTTAAAATTTGGATGCCAGTCTATAGACGTTTCGTAACACCTTCCCACTTTCACTTGTGTGGTTGCGTGTAGGATAAACCACAACAAGAGGAAAATTGTCACAATTACAGTCAATAAATGTATACTCAACAAAATGATTATGCAACATCTCTGGGGTTGATCTAAATTTCTATTCGCTTTGTTTTTGGCCATCTTGGTCCTGCTGTATATCAGTCACAAAGTTTTTATCAAGTTGAAAGTTCTTTACCGGTTTGCAGTGTGTCAAATGAACCCAGGACGTCCTCTCGGCCACTCTGACTGCAGTAGGCATTGCCAACAGAACCTGGTATGGTCCTTCCCACTTTGGACTCGCCCAATTCTTCTTCTTCGTCACTTTCAGCCACACCCACGTTCTGGGATCCAAAACTGCTTCCACCGGTCTGGTCTGTTCCTTATCTGAAAAAGAGTTAAACTGCAAAACAGATTTATTTGTTAACAGTTTCCTCATATAACTAGCTAATGAACTGTCAGCCTCTTGCTCTGCCGGCATGAGAGCTTTCCAATGAGGCACATAATATGCTCTCCCAAAAATCATTTCAAAAGGAGTCAAACCCTTCACATTTGGAACCGTTCTCATACTCAGCAGTGCTAAAGGCAGACAGTGTATCCAATTCTTTTGGGTCTCCACAACTAGCTTCCTTAGTTTATTCTTAAGGGTACCATTGTACCTTTCCACCAGTCCTGCTGACTGTGGGTGGTAGGCACAATGGTTCTTTAAGGAGATACCAAAAAATCTCCCATGTTGTTGAATTGTCTGGTTCACAAAATGTGTGCCGTTGTCACTATAAATCCTTTCCAGAATGCCAAATCTAGGGATTACTTCTTTTATCAGGGCTTTTGCCACTGTTGCTGCATCCGGATTTTTGGTTGGAAAAGCTTCTACCCATTTAGAAAACATATCTACAATAACTAAACAGTATTTCTTCCCTTCACACTTACTCATTTCTATGAAATCCATACAAATAGTATGGAACGGATATGGTGGTATAGGAAAACTTCCTTGCTTGGTTTTAAATGCCCCTTGTGCATGGTGCTTGTTACAAGTATGACAAGCTGCACAAAATTTTTTTGTGTAGTTTGTGTATCCATATGTTTGGAATATTCGGTTTACTAACTGTACCGTCCCCCCTGTTGAGACATGGCACTGCCCATGGCTCAACAAAGCTGCATATCTAAATAAATTAGACGGCAATATCGGTTTTCTCTTTGGAAATGTACAGTCCATTTTCAAGAATTGCACCTCGTTTTTCCCATTTTTGCTTTTCTGCTTTTGTAGTAAGCGTCTGCATTGTTTTTAACATGTCTAAATCTAAAATCTCAGAGGGTTGTAATTCCTCATTCAAAAGTAAAGTTTCTGAGTCTGAGGCTGCTTGCTTTGCAGCTACATCAGCTCATGCATTACCTTTTGAAATCTTATCCTGCTGTTTTGTATAAGCTACACATTTACAAATAGCTACTTTGGTAGGTAACTGAATAGATTCTAATAACTCCAAAATAAATTGTGCATGATTAATAGGTTTTCCACTAGATGTTATCATTCCTCTATTTTTCCATTGTTGTGCAAATACATGTACTGTAGAAAAAGCATACTGACTATCATTATATATGTTTACACACTTGTTTTTTGCCAATGTACATGCCCGTGTCAAAGCTATCAACTCTGCTGCTTGTGCAGATAAGTTATGCGGTAAGGATTGGGCTTCTAAAATTTTGGTGTCTGTAACTACTGCATACCCTACTAGATTCTTTCCTGTAGGGCCCCTTCTGCATGAGCTGTCCACGTAATATGTCACGTCGGCATTATCCAAGGGCATATCTGTGAGATCTTGTCTAGGCAAGGCTAGCTGTTCAATTTCCTGCAGGCAGCTCTGTGGTGTGCCATCCACAGGAGTTCGAAGTAATGTTGATGGATTTAATGTCGTACATCATTCAATTGTCATATGAGGTTGGCTCAGCAGTATAGTCATACATGAAAGATGTCTAGCAGGAGAAAGGTATGCCACTTTTTCTTGCAGTAAAATTATTGCAACTGCATGAGGCACTCTCAATGTGAGAGGGTGGAATAACACCACTGAGGCTGAAGCCTGTACTGCCATTGCAGCTGCAACTACTGCTTGAACACAGTGAGGCAAAGATCTCACCACTGGGTCTAACTGCGATGAATAATAGGCTATGGGGTGTTGCTTGTCCCCATGTTGTTGCGTCAGCACTGACGTCATATATCCTTGTTTGCAATCTATGGTCTGAAAGAACCATTTGTGATAATTTGGGAGTCCTAAAACTAATGAAGAAGCTATCAACTGCTTTAACCTGCAGAAAACCGTTTCTGCTTCAGGTGTCCATTGTAAAATATCTTGTGCTGCCATTGGTGTCTTATATATCAAGTCAGTCAGTGGAGCCGATTCCAAAGCATAATTTTGTATCCAGCTCCGACAAAAATTAGTTGTTCCCAAGAAGGACATCATTTCCTTCCTGGTTGCTGGTTTGGGTGCTTGCAAAATTGCTGTTTTTCTTTCCTCGTCTAGTATTCTACCTTCATTGGATATTACATATCCTAGGTATCTAACTTGTTTTTTCCAAAGTTGTAACTTATTTTTGTTTACTTTTTGTCCTTGTGTTGCTAAAAATTTCAATAACTCTACAGTATCCTCCCTGCATTAATGCTGGGTGGGGGCTGCTAGCAAGATGTCATCAACATAAAGTAGAATCTGACTACCTCCCGGTGGGTAAACCCTGCCAGGTTGCTAGCCCTTAATTGTGCAAATATTGTTGGGCTCTCACAATATCCCTGTGGTAGTCGAGTATAGGTATACCTTTTACCCTGAAATGTAAATGCAAACCAATATTGACTATCAGGATGTATAGGTATTGAAAAGAAAGCATTACTGATATCTACCACAGAGAAATACTTCTGTTGCGGTTTTAAATTGTTTAACAATGTATGTGGGTCTGGCACCGTAGGTGCTCTAGGCATTACTGCATTATTTACAGCTTGTAAATCTTGAACCATCCGCCATTCCCCGTTTGCTTTCTTAACAGGAAATAGGGGTGTATTACATGGTGAATCAGGAGATTCTACCAGTACTCCTTCTTTGAGTATTGCTGCTATTATAGGCTTGATTCCTATTTCTGCATCCTTTCTCAAAGGGTATTGTCTTTTCTGTGGTCTAAATGCCGACTTCGGGGTAATGGTAACTGGTCCTGCTGTTCGAATAAGTCCTACATCTGACTTGCCTGTTGACCAGAGAGTTGTTGGAATTTCACATAAGGCCTTTTCTTCTTCTTCTAATAAAAATGCTAATCAGCTGTCCTCGCTAGATTGCAAGTGTACAGCTGGATGTGTCTGTGTCAACCAATTCAGTTTTTGTTTTTGTATCCCTTGTTCTGATAGTTCTAAATCTGTCTGTTTCTCCCACCTTGTTACTTTTTCTCCTAAGTCTGCCCATTTTACATTTTTGTTCTTTGTCAAGCTGACATGTGGTAATCGATTTGATCTATATAATGCAAGGAATTCTTGAGGTAATGAACAGCTAACTACACTGGTACCCTCAGTATCCCAGTACAAAGTACGCAATACTACTCTAGTTGCACGATTTCTGAACAATTCTTGCTCATATTCTCTATCAGGTCCTGGTGCAGTACAGTAGTATAGAGTACAGTGTAACAAATACTGTCGATCAGTGTCGAGGGAGGGGACTTTACTGATGGCTACGTTCATCAGTTCCTCGGTTACTGCCTCTGGACCAGTCATGACTAGGTCCTGGCTGTACCAGTAAAACGTTTCACCCTCTGATCGCACTACAAAGGTATCCATTTGTCTCTGTGCCTCCATACCTTGTACAGTTGGAACTACTGCTATGCCAAATATCTGCATAAGGTCCCTGCCCAATAGGTTCACTGGACACTTTGCAGAAACAACAATTTTACTTCTCTGGGTCATACCTGAAACAAGGTCAGTTATTGCTATATCATTGGAAAGTGGTTCCCTGTATAGCTGTCCATTTGCTGCTTTTACTAGTATATAATCAGGTGATTCGGAATGTTCTGGTAACTTGGAGGGGTGTATCAGGGTCCGTGATGCTCCTGAGTCACACAGGAAGTTGACTTCCCTTACCTCCACCAGAAGTGTAACTTCCGGTTTTGTATCTGCTAAGTAGAGCTCTAAGCTCAATAATGCTAAGTCCAAAATTTCACTTTCTTCATCCTCCATATCTACTTGCATTTCCTCTATTCCTTCTATCACATTTACATTTGTTTTTTGTGTATTAACTTTTCCTGATGATTTTTGACTTTCGCATGATGTATCTTCACTATCATATAGTCAGTCCTCATCTCCCTTATCTTCTGTAATTACCTTTTTGTTCTGCTTACAATCCCTTGCTAGATGTCCCTTTTTCCCGCACTTGAAGCATTCACCTCTCTTTTTCCTCTCTTCAAAATCTTCTGATCATTTGTCAGACTGTTTGTTTCCCTGGGCATTCTTCTTGCCCTTTTTCCCTGACTGTAACACAAGTACTTCAGCTCCGTCTTCAGCAGTGAAGACTTGCGCCTTCTTTTTCTTTTTACTATTAAAATGTCTCTCAGCATGTCTAGCATATTCGAGTAAGGCTTGTAGCCTCCCTGTTCGATGGTCTATCATATGCTTCGTAATGAAGCTACTAATAGGTGCAATGCAACCTTTCAAAAACGCATTTTTCAATTGTTGTTCATACGGGGAATCATTCGTTTAGTTCTCAGGAACTGACATACAGCTATGATTATTAAAACATTCTCATAATCTAGCATAGTACCCATCTATTGTCTCATTTTCTTGTTGTATGCATTGATTAATGCAAGTCCAGTCTGCTCTAGGTTTCCATTTCTCAGAGATTCGGTCTGTAAGACCTTTCACTCTGTTGTCTAATTCTGCGTCACTATGTGGGAGTGGTTTAAGTTCTGCATTACGAGGATTCCAGGTGCCACAAATCATGTGCCAATCTGGACCTATAATTTGTCTTACTACTTTTTCTACTTCTTCCCCATTTAAGTGGTAACTCAACCTCATGCCTTGTAAATCTTCTAAAAATTTCATAAAATTAACTTTCGGATGGGGGATTCCCTCAGTAGCTTTACAAATATCCTCCGGTGTCCATGGTCTATATACTAAGAGTGTTGGATTCTGCCCTTCCTGCCCTGCCTGAGCATTTGGGACCTCTATAAGTGGGCATATTTCTTCCTCACTCTCATCCTGTAGGTTTCTCTCTATTTGATATGATTCTGCGTCCCTATGTATTTTATGTGTCCGGGACCTAGTTTCAATAGGATCTCTAACAAATGGTTGTGGTCTTGCTGAAACTTCAGGATAACACGGAGGCGGACCAGCCTGTCCACTCACTTCATATCCTGAAAAGGGTAAGGGAGGGGACAAGGTAAGAGAAAGAGGAGCTGTTGCTATTACCAAGTTATTATCTTCTTTGTCTAAAAACAATGTTTTTGAATTTTTAAGCTTCTGTTCTCTACGATTTGCTTCCTCAATCCACCTGCGTGCCTGAGGAATGCCTAATTGGTGTTGCTTTTTTGCCTGACGTCCCACATCAGATTTAAGTTGCTTAAGGAGTTTAACTAGTGAGGTTTTATCTAGTTTACCATCAAATTCATATTTGTTAACCCATTTCGTATAATACCTAACGTTATCGGAACGCTGTAATTGCATGTATTTTGCGTCTTCGGTTAGGGGCGGATCTCGCGATGTTTTAGTGCACTGATTTCCCATGGCAAAGAAAATGTTACGTAACCCTTTTTATCATGTGATATCAGAAGTTCAGTTCCTTTTCACAGTTTATCTAGAATAACTGCCTACCTTATTCAGTTACCCTGATCTATGACCAAATATACAATACTTCCTCTTGTCCCTGATCTGCAAAACAAATCTTGACAACAATATACTGTAACCTAGTCCCTGATCTAAAACAGAAAAAAGGCAAATCTTCCTACCTGAGCCTCCAGTATTGAGTCGTCCAGTATCCGCTCTTCGGCCACAGATCAGAAAGTGGCCAGCCTCTTTAAACGACAATTCAGTCGGAGGTCTTTTCACCCAAGAAGAACCATTTCGGTAACTTCTCCTGCGCAGTATTCGACCACCGGTAGACTCTGATCTGCAGCTGTCCGAGGGAATTCTGGCTAAGAAGCTGGTCAATCTGGGCATCTTGAGACAATGCTACAATTGTTTCATGTACACAGACAACCCTCTCCTCCTCCCAACAAACACAAATACATGTGAGAGATGCAACTATATAGCCAAACTGGAAGCTGAACTCTCTCAACTCAGGGCTGGCATGACCAGACAGGAGGAGATGGCAACCACACACACAACAATCCCAGTCCCACATAGACCTACCACAACTGCAAACCAAACACATAAAAACACAAAGACATACTCGGAGGCTCTAATAAAAAACTTACCAAAACAACAGAGGCTCCCAAAGCAGACATCCATAGTCAGACACACTGATATCCCACTGACCAGGCTGAACAAGGAGAAGGTGACTGTGAGCTGTCTATCGGGAGCTAGGATCCGCCACATAACACACGCACTCAGGTCACTCCAAAGCAAGTACAAATATGACTCCGTCATTGTCCATGCTGGTGTGAATGACCTGAGATGTACTTCCCTGGACTACATGAAAAGAGACATAGAGGAGCTCTCCGATTATGTAGCCTAGGCTGGTATGACCCTGACCCTGAGCAGCATCTTGCCCTCACCAAGAATGATACCACAATACAAAGACAAGATGATCAGCTTTAACAATTGACTCAAGTACTGGTGTCATTCTAAGGGGATCCAATGTCTGTCTGCCTGGGATGATATGTTGGACAAGCCACGCTGCTTCGCAAGGGATGGCTTACACCTGTCACCACTGGGCTTCCGGATATTGGCTAAGGCTCTTGCCACCCCCATAGTGCCTTTTTTAGGCAAGGCTCAAAGGACAAACCCACCTCCTTAGAAAACAAAAATGGAAAAAACTAAGGGTAATGCTGCTCAACGCCAGAAGTCTAAATCTCAAGATGCAGGCACTTGATGCACTCCTCAGCATGGAGAACATCGACGTCTGTGCAGTAACTGAAACCTGGTTCAAGGCTCCTGAGAGCACCCCAGCTACCAGGCTATACCTCAGATCATGCTTTTCGCCCCAAAACCCGGGCGAACCACAAGGAGGGAGTGTCCATATTCATAAAGGACACCCACACCTGCAGGTTAGTAGCAACACATGAAGCATCAGAGACCATACAGGTGCAACTAACCATAGGCAAAACTGCTATACAACTGGTAGCATGTTACAGACCACCCTCCCAATCTCAAGAACCCCACTCAGCCTTCCTGAAGACATTGGAGGATATGAATGTATCACAAAATATCATCATACTGGGAGACTTCAACTACCCAAACATAGATTGGGTACATTATTCTAGCCCTAATACCCTAGCCCAAAGGTTCCTGGAATTCATAAATTCAAATGCACTGGAACAACTAGTCACCTCTCCCACTAGGGAGATAATATACTAGACCTGATCATCACAAACATGGGGACAAAATGCTCCACACCGAAGTATACCCTCACTAGTGAGATCTGACCACAAACTAATCACCCTGGATATACATATCCAACCTCCACCCCCAGCACAAAAGACCACAGTGAAAAACTTCTCAAAAGCAGACTTCACTCTTCTTAAGACTGAGATGGTATCCTTTAAGCCCGCTGTGCCAATGGATACCACATCCCACAATGCCGAATCCTTCACAAATGCTTTCTATGGACATCTCCAAGAATGCATGGATCATGCAATCCCAAACAAATCCAAGTCCCTCTCCACCAAATGTAAGCGTCCTGTCTGGTGGACCTCAGCCATAAACAAATTGTATAACAAAAGAAGGAAGCTACTGCACGTCAGAGCGAAATCCCATGAAGGGAAGACATCTCTGATCAACATTAGCAGAAAACTACATTCTCTCATAAAAACATCCAAGGCAAACTTTGAGAGAAAAATCGCTAAGGACTCTAAAGATAACCACAAAGCCTTCTTCAGCTATGTTAGAAACTTGGGCGGAAACCCTCAGATATGCTCAGTGTTGGTTCACAACAACAAAAAATACACTGAACCCACAGATATTGCTAACATTCTGGCTGACATTTTCAGTGCAAATTTCTCACCTCCTTCACCACCAAAAGAAGAAATACTTATCCCAGCTGAATGTAATCTCCCTGTCATCTCAGATGTCCAAGTGAGAACCGCCCTAAACAAAGCAAAAAACACAGCATCAATGGGACCTGACGGTATCCCAGGGTGCGTGTTATGTGAACTCCAACAGGAGCTAAACCCACACATAAAAATCCTATTTAACCTTTGCCTTATTTTGGGATATGTACCTGAACACTGGCGTACAGCAACAGTGGTCCCACTCCACAAGGGGGGTGCCTCTACAGACCCTGGAAACTACCGCCCCATAAGCTTGACTAGCCTGGTCTGCAAAGCTATGGAAAGAATCATTATGGAACTCAGAAACGGAGACATAGGGGACCTACAGAAGCTTGACCCCACCCAGTTTGGCTTTGTAAAGGGAAGATCCTGCCTTTTAAACCTGGTTGACTTTTTCGAAACAGTCACTAGAGCCATTGATGAGGGCAAAGCAGTCCATACAGCATACCTGGACTTGGCTAAGGCCTTCGACACAATACCCCACTCAGGCATCATAGATAAGCTAAACAGCTTAAAAGTAAACCCTTATGTCACTAGATGGGTTGCAAACTGGCTAAAGGACAGAACCCATAAAGTTAAAATCGCTGGAGCAATGTCAGACTCAAAGCCAGTCACAAGTGGTGTCCCACAGGGATCTGTCCTGGGACCCCTCTTGTTCGGTATTTATTTCTCAGATGTTAAAGCAAACATGGGAGGGCTGTGGCTGGCAAAGTTCGCAAATGACTGCAAACTAGGCGCCATAGTCGATACACCAGCAGATACACACATCCTACAAAAAGGCCTCACTGAAACGGACAACTGGTGCCGTAGTCACAGCCTTAAACTAAATGCCAAAAAATGTATAGTCATCCCTTTAGGAAAAAACAAAGTACCCACAAATTATCACATAGACAGCAACCCACTGAGTACGGAAAAAGTAATCAGAGACCTAGGGACCCAAGTAGACAGCGACCTCTCATTTGACACCCACGTTGCCAAAGTGGTTAGAAAAACATTCTACCTTGCACACCTCATCATGAAGGGTTTCACATCCAGATCCAAGGATGTCATTGTACCCCTATATTCCTCCATCATCAGACCCATGATTGAGTACAATGCCCCATTTGGTATGTACCTCACACGGCACTTGCAACAGCTGGAGACACCACAAAAGTACCTCACCAAAAGGATCAAGGGTCTCCAACATATGTCTTATTCTGCCAGACTAAAGAAACTTCAGCTCTATTCAGTAGCATACCGCCTGCTCAGTGGTGATCTCTGCCTGACGTACAAGGCCATGTCCAATCAGGATCTGATGGACATGCTCCACCTCAAAAAATCCAAATCCATCAGGACCACGAGAGCTAAAGACTTAAACCTCGGCACAAGTATGAATAGGACATGCTGGAGGGATAGATTCATAACCCAGAGGCTTCCCATGCTTTGGAACAGGATCCCAGTTCGTATTAGGCAGAGCCCCTCACTGACTCTCTTCAAGAGAAATCTTGATGAGTGGATGGGAGATCATAAGTTTACCCCAGGGGTCAAATCTGTGTCACTGCTAGACAGGGGCACAGTAAACTAATTCTATTATATAAGGGGACCTTCACTGTGTCACTACTAGACAGAGGCACAGTATTCTAGATTTATTCTGTACATTTTTGCACCATTTCATGGGGTGGCAAAAGCCACATCACTATGGCTAGGCTTACAAATGCCCCAGGGCAGATAGCCTAGTACTATACTATGAAACTATGAAACTATGAAATAAAATCAAGAATTCAATACACTGGAGGTTCAGGTTCAAAAGTTTACTAGTGTACAACAGGAGGCAAAAAACGTACAAGTACAGAATTTTGTCTAACATGAAACAGGAAGCACACAATTTTATATAGTTCTAACATTCAAGCTGTGCCCACCTTACTGTCGTGGTATGTCACAGGGCATCTACATCACTTTAGCTTACAGTCCTCTATTCATAAAAACTGCTGATGCTGTATATTTTAAAAATGTTTTCCCCTGGTAACAATACGGCCTTGCTATCCACCTGGTCAGACATAATGTCTTTCTGTAAAGTTACTTCTTCAAGGTTTCACATCAGTTCAAATACAATGGTGGATTCAATCTTTTAATACACATCTTTGTTCACTGTAACACTTTCCCACAAGCTGCATGCTATCTTAGTAACACATATACAAGGCCAAATCATCCCAGCAGGAAAGAGCAGAAGATTTCATTATTTCACACATTTAATTTCCTGACCCAGCAGATAATCACTTGTGAAAAGCATAAACATTAAAACTTGCTAAGCTAGCATCTGTCAGGGTCGGAGGTCAGCTTGTCTCAAGCCACACTGCAGTTTCAAAACTACTTACATTTATACATGAATTAATCCTTTCTGTTATATGATTAATAGAATAAAATGCATTATATACTACTTTGCTTTTAAACTAGCATTTCTCATATATTCAAATACACATTTTTCTAACAATGTGTGTGTGTATAGATACACATTCATACAGGTATGCATAATATCTATCTATCTATATATATATATATATATATATATATATATATATATATATATATATATATATATATATATAGATGTGTGTGTGCAGCTGGTCCCAGTCTCCCCTCTCTGTGATGTCAAAAGACACTAGGCACGGGTAAATGTGATGTTTGGGGTGTATTTTATCTTAGCCAATCAACAAGTAGAAATATATGAGGTGGAGATCTTTCCAGTTAACTTCCATGTTGCTTTTTGCCCACATTACTAAAGATGACTTAAAAAGCCAGGGTACTACAACCATTGCTGATCTTTACACCACCATTCCAAGCCCAGAAAGACTCAGCAGGTTGCTGCCTACGGGGTGTCGCTAATTCCTCAGAATTCTATGTTATAGAAAGAAAAGCAGTTATAGAGGATCTAATACATACATACATACAAATGTTTCAAGCACGGGCATTAAAGCCCTTCTAGCTTTCCAATATGCCAAAACACTTGTTCCCATAATAAATGTCCAGGCTGTTCTTAAAAATATCTAAACTAGTACTTTCTTTAATGTAATTTGGTAGTCTGTTCCAAGCATCAGCTACTCTGTCAGAGAACCAATTAGTACACTTCTCATTCCTATAGAATCTTCTACAAAGGTTATCTGATGATTCTCGAGTACTTTTTGATAACTCCAAACATTCCCAGAGGTAGTTGTCCCTAAATGCCTTATATACCTGAATAAGATCTCCTCTTAAATAGATGTATGAGCAGATATTTTAGTCTTTCATAATAACTTAGATTTTCACATCCATGGATGCCCTTAGTATATTTCAGCTATACTCTTTCCAGTTTATTCATGCTTGTTTTCCTATAGGGGTTCCATATTGTTATTCCATACTCAAGTTTGGGTCTAATGTAACTAACAAACAATGACTCCATTATGTTTGATTTCCTAGACTTTATAAATCTTTTTATACAACCTATTGTTCTATAACTATCATTAGCCAATTGGTTGATATGATTAGAAAAACTCATAGCTGAATCTACCCATATACCTAGGTCCTTAAATGAGTCTACAGTTTCAATCTCTGTGTGCTGTATTAAATATTCACCTTTCAGTTTATGTCTCCCAAATCTCATATGCTTAGTTTTTGATGTATTTATCAACATATTATTCTCCTGTGCCCAAATGGTCAATTTAGTCAAATTATTTTGTAGACACTTGTTATCAGTTTTCCCAGTTTCAGGTCATCAGCATATAGACTGTAGAACACCTCAGATGAAAAAGTAAGGTCTGAAAGATACAATCTAAACAAGTAAGGGCCTAGGACAGAGCCCTGTGGGACACCTTGACTGTAACCAAGGATTTCACCTGTCCAGTTTGTGTGTGATACTTGCCATGTCCTATTTGAAGCCATGCAGCTATCCATGTTATCAACAGTACATCAATACCTAGTTGTACTAATTTATGGATCAGTGTTTTGTGCATGACCCTGTCAAATGCTGAAGTTAAATCTATATAAATCACATCATGGCACAATTTTTCATTCATAGTTGTTATTATATTGTTATAGAACATCATGTTACAGGTGGTAATAGATCTATTTTCAACATATGCATGCTGATATATGGTTTCAAGTTCCAACCTATCCAGTTCTGACAATAGCTTATTCAGTATTACCTTCTCCATTATTTTTCCACAACATGAAAGTAGACTTATGGGTCTATATGATTCTGGGTTTGTCCTACTCCCCTTTCCCTTAAAGATAGGTTTAATAAGTGCATGTCTCTAATCTTGAGGAATCTCCCCATAGTTATATGACCTAGTGAATAACAGATGTAATGGCAGTGTAAGTTCTTGCTTAAGTGTTCTCAAATCATTGTTACTTATTCCGTGTCCTCCCTGCGCTTTGTTTGGATCCAGTTTGCACAGTTCTTTTTCAATATAATATCATTTGATTCCAGTATCTGGAATTACCTGGATGTCACTAGGACATCTTACCACCCCTTTTGTGGAGCCAAACTGTTTTGCATAAGATTTTGTAAATATATCTATAATCTGTTGTGTCTGAGAATATATTTTAGAATCTGCACACAGTTTATCAATTTGTATATCTTTACTCCTTCCACATCTTATGTAGCTATAAAAGGTTTCCTATTATGCTCAATATCTTTATGTTGCTATAGTTGTATTTCATTATCTTACTGCTGTATTAAAGAGTTACTAGTTAATTTAGTTAAAAGCTCTAATGATCCACTGTCTGTTTTACAACTGAGAGCTGCACTACTTCATTTTCCTCAAAAATAATTGCTTTCCTGTTTTTTAAATGAGCATATGCACTGTGCCCTGGTTCTGCAGCTAACCCTTTTCTTGTTACATTGTGGATTGCTTATCTGTCTAGTATTGCACAACAATGCAATAGTCTATACTTTTTTGTAATCTCCTGCTTAAATAGTAACTTATCTAGTCTTGCCTACGGTTGAAGAATACTTCATTGCTACAGTCATTTTCCACAGTCATTTTGCTCTGATTTAGCTCACTCTCTCTTGTCAGTATGCCCTCTAAGATTGGTATTAGTTACTAGAGCTAGTGACCAATAAATCCAGAGCAACTTTTATACAAAGTTATGGTGGAAATTAATTGTATCCACTCTGGGCACTGTTAAAATATTTTTATTTTAATAGCAGCTAGAGTAGTCTCCCCATTCTAGGTTAGCCAAATAATCACTGAATCACCTGTGTTTAGCTCAATACAAATTCTCAACAGTTATTGTCAGTACAACACAAATCATGCTGACTCCTGACTCTCCTTTTTTATTGTTCTCCAATGTAAGTGTATGCCTTGGAATAAATTTACGTTTATAAACTGTCCGTACTAGTTATTTTTCTAATCATCTGGATCTCCAGAATTTCTCATCCTGCTCTGTTCACCTCTGCCACACTTAACCTCACTCTACTTACTCTATTGCCCTTTCCCCAATTCCACCCATCCCACCCATCACTATGTTTATACTGTCCTATTTCTACCTGCTCATTACCTGCAACCAATCACCACATCCTCAACCACCATTCAATCACATTTTTTCTTCCTTTCCTATCCCCTCCAACCTACTTCACATTTACTCTAAACAGCTTTTCTACCCTTTTTCCCTTTTCCATCACAAAAACTTCTCTAATACTCCAACATCCACTCCTCTAGTCTGCAGATTTACTTAACTTCCCTTACTTCTTCACTGACTAATGTAGATGTGCTTGGTTTTGTGCGTATGAGTACTGTATGAAATTCAACTGAAATAATTTTATTAACAAAGTTGTGTTTATTACCACCATTGCTTAATTTTGGACCACTTTACACTACAGACAACAAGCTGCATAATAAAGCTTGGCAGAAAGACTGATACTAGGAAAGTGCCTGACATGATTAAAAAATGTATACATTTGGATTATTTACTAAAAAAATAATTACCTGGCTGCTTTATATCACAGCAGATTTAATAAATACCAAATAAATAAGAATATGTATCAAAAGCCATTCAAATATTTCATATTAAGATTGATACTTTTCCTTAAATATTATGTCAAAAGAAATGATCAGAACAATGGTTTACTATCATGTACTCAACTCACAGGTGGTCAAGTCCTCCTATGCTGAAAACCATTCCATCAAAGTTGGAATGCCAAATTCTGGTATACCCAACACAATCACCAAACCTCAAATATCTCTACTGTTCTGGACCCAGGAACAAGCATTACTATGGGTCCAGATGGTGGCAAGGTTGGTAATGTTGGTTTTCAGCATTATGATTTTCACAGTGTGAGACCTTTCCAGGTGGACTTGACCATCTGTGAGTTGAGTGCATAATAGTAAACCCAAAACAATACATATGAGTTCTGAAAACATTGGCTATACGTCAAAATATGCTGAGAAAACTGTTCTACAAATTTTGTAATCTATTTTGGAATTTTATTTTTGGACAAATTCCCTGTTTGCCTTCATAAGTCTCCAATACTTTTTGTGCCAGGCATAGCATCTCCATGACCAATAAATGAATTTGTCTATCACTCAACACCTCAAAGGTCAGTATTGACATTCCCTCTTCTTCTAGGTAGCAACAATAATGCTTAAAAAATATATTCCCCACTTTTAAAATAATCACCACTTTCTACATAGAATGAAAAACATAAGCTTCATGATACACAATTCAAAATATACATCTTAATGGTCAGCTTTCTGGCTGTTTTTATACTCAGCCTTGTACTTCTATTATGTGCAAGTTCACTTCAGTTAAAATTCAGGTGTTATTTACTCAGAAAAAACTACAGTCCAAAAACATAGGCCAAGCATCAAAGACAGGCCCATCTTCAAGTAGTAAGGCTGTAGCAAATAAGACCTGTTGACATGAACTCAATAAACAGAGATGCAGACAAAAATTATCAGTAATGAGGCAAGACATCATTATCAGCTAATTAGCATGTCTCTGAATTGCTTGAGACTGACAGCAACAGTGTGCGGACATTTTTCTGCTACCATTGTGGTAATAACCACTGGTGGCCGATGCATCATGATATCCTAAGCACCCCTTCAGTCATTTCCCCACACACATACACATATTCAAATACACACAGAGATACACACATGCACAGATACACACACACACACACACACACACACACACACACACACACACACACACACACACACACACACACACACACACACACGTCAAAACACACATGCACATATGTGCATGCTCTCTCACACACACACACACACACTCACACACACACACACACACGCACACATGCACGCACATGCACGTACACAAGCGCACATGTGCACACACACACACACACACACACACACACACACACACACAAAACTAACATACCTATCGCATAGCTAATCCCTCTAATGCAATCACCCAGACACACACACACACACACACACACACACACACACACACACACACACACACACACACTCACACACACCACCACTCACACCTCTACATATACTTACACATCTAGACACACAAATGCACACACACACACACACATACACACACTTGCACACACCAATACCTATATGCTAATCTCCTTTGCACTTACCTCAAAAGTGATTGTTCACCCATTGAAAGAAAAAGGTAAACATAGGCTTTTTGCCAATTTAATTACAGTTACTGGCCATAAGGATTTACATAACCAAGTGGTTCTGTGATTTGCTTGCCTTTGTAAAGCACTTACTCAGACACTTATAGGGGAAGAGCACATGGCTAATTATGGTATATCACTCCCAGGAATGCCTTATTAGCATTTGTGGTAAGCCACAGAGACAGTTCACCATGGTACGGTGCATTTTTGAGATAAGCACTGGGGTAGGGCTCTCTAAGAATCAGAAAAGGGCTTATTGGCTATAGCCCATAAAATTAATGTATTTGTTGATATAGTTTATTCAGTGAAATGATCTCTTGCTTGAAAGTCAATGGTAAATTGCATTTAGTATGCAGTGTACCTTGCTTCATTTGTTTATGAAATGTAAACTTTACAGCTTTCATACTGTTGTAAATATTGAAAAGAAATTAACTCTAAACAAAAATCATTACCTGTGGTATTACTATTTAAAGATAATATTATTTTTGTTACCAACATAAAGACCACACAGTAGAGTGTAACAGAAAAAAAAAGACAACTGACACTGTCCGCTGTCACATGCATGTTCCTTGCCAGTATAATTTACATATAGATAGTATGTCACACTGTTCATTTAATTCTTATTGCTGGAATACAAAATACTTACACTGAATATTGTAAAATAGGTCAAATGTCATTAATGGTACACCAGGAATTGCATCCCTGAGGGAACTTCACTGGAAGGCAGAAAGTGCCTTAAAAATGCTATAACGACAAGTGGGTAATTTGATTCTGTGTCTTTTTGATAGAGCAGCACATTTATATATGTTAGAAAAAATTTGATATTCGCAAAAAATGATGGTCATTATTAGAAGTTGAAAGCATGTATGCATTTATGTCATAACCTTTTTAAACCTTAAACCAATTTTGTTAGTTTTGTAATGACAAACAATTCCCAGTGCGACATACGTTCCACATAAAAATAAGCGGTCATTCATTTCTTGTCTTGCTATTAAGAAAACTGCCTTTGCTTTGACTTTGAAGTATTTTCAGGTTTTTTTTTTCTCTTCTTTTGGATATGATGATGTCAAAAAGTGTATCTTTTTACATTTCAACAGTATTATACATCAATTCACCAAACGTGAACAAAAACAGTGTACCCTGTTTATATGTACAGGAAGCAGTCACTTCAGCAAATAATATATTAAGGTCATTATGTACTGCATAGTCATTTATAATACCCTAAGGTTACAAATACTAGAAAACCTTACAAGCAAAATAATCATAATTTTATACAAAGAAGTATATCCTTACAGAATAATACCTACCTGGATCTCTGTGTCAATACAATCACTATATTATTAATGTACAGTTGCTGTTTCAGGAATAACCTGTTTTAAAATGCATTCATAATGTAGATTTAATTTTCCCCTACAATTATAGCACATGGGCTTTTATGTTAGGTATATAATGCTTTGGAAATAAATGCTTTTCAAGCTTATATTAAGTAATTAGTCTTTTTTACAATAATTTCATTTTGAATAAATGTAGTACCTCATATTTTTATAAGTATCTGTCTCATTCACATCTTCTGCACGCCATTATTTGCATTATCATGTCTATATTGACTTATTTGTTAATCTGTGCACATCTAGAATATACTTACTGGACCTTCAGTTGCTCATAGTAAGTATTCTCATGTACTTCTGCATCATTTCAGCTACACTGTCCCCGGCAAATCGGCCATTAAGTTCATACAGAACTAAACTTCTAGAAATACATGCAGTTATGCATATGTGCTTTTTACCAAAGTATGATGCAAAGTCAGATCAGCTGTCAACCTGCTATATTGTTAATGTTCTTCTTTACATGTGCAGCTTCACTTAGCCTATGAACAAAATTAGCTTAATGCTTCAACAGTTTCACAGTATTCATTAAGAAACAAAAACTGTCATTCCTCCTTTTATAACAGACAGTTCTGTCTGCAACAAGTAATTGCATGTTTGTTCTCAGATATAGATGAACAGTTTTGCAAATTTGAATAACACAGCCATTCCTGCTAAAAGATTATAACTGAGAATATTCTGAGTTTATTAATGCAGCTTTCTACTTTACGACAAAATCCACTATTACAATATCTAGACATAACCATGCATTTTCTAACATAACTGTGTCTCATAATTTCTTTCCAAAACATACTGAAGGTCTGTACCCATCTAAGCACTGCCCTAAAATACTAAGCTTTTCATTGCAGTACTATTTCAATGGCAGACACTGATTTTTCTCATTGCACTTACTTTTCATCATTTATTTCTAGACAATTTAAAATACCATATAATTTAAAAGTACTATAGCAATCACCCTGTAGGTGTGAGGCTGAATTTTTTTCAGTGATTCTGATGACATGGAATTGGATAGCATTTTGGACAGCAGATTGGCTGGTGGAAGAGATGGACTGAAGGTTGAAATATTCAGCCTGGCATTCTATTTTTCTTGTACCCTTCCAACCATCAGCCAACTCTCCCAGCATTATTGATACACCCATATATTCAAACACATTGAGAGACTTGCCTCCCTGTTTGGATTCACTTGCATCTGATAGAAAGGGTTGAGTTAGTAGGAAAATACCATTACTCTGAAGGGAACAACACTTTCTCTAGTACTAATGCCCTCCTCACATATTGTCACTTCTGTACCCCATCAGACTGGTATACTTTGAGAAGTGATATCAGAAAGTCATTTGGAACTAGCCTATAGGGCAGCAACACATGCTGAACTATTTCATCTCCCTCATTGGCCTCATCTATGAAAACAACTATCTCATGGTGTGTTGACTACTGTACCCAGGAGTGGCAGTGATACATATCCCATAGTGGTGTGTGCCATCCATGCAGTCCTGTCCTGTGACCAGTCCCCTTGTATATCAGCTTTTGCAAAGCCATATACAATATAACATGAAGATCTAAAATGGAGGGGAGTTTCCACCTGAATCACAGATGGACCATTGACTGCTATCCAGCTAACAATAACCAAGCATTCATACTTTCTCCAAGTGCCTGTATGCAGGTGATGTAGGTTGTCCCATATCCTATGAAGTTGTTGCAAATCCTTACACAGGACATGCACTATGTTTCATCATCTTTACCACTGAATGGGCAATAGCTGTCTGTGCCTAGATCACTGACCTGAACACCTACTGGTTGATGCCAGGTGTGATATCCAGATCAGCAGAAAACTAAGAGTAATGCCAGTTATGTCCACCAAAACACCTCTTCCCTGTAATGTCTCATATACTTCATAAGCAATGCAAATTATACATATCACATGAGGTTATGACTCCTGAGTAGCCAATGTGGAGCTCAGACTTAGAGGGTGCCTATCTCCAAATGCAGGTGAAGTCAAACATCTAGCCTGCCATTCCATCTTACCTTCTTATGGGAGGTTTGTTTATGAGCACTCCAATGCTAGCATTACTTACAGTGTCATTGTGTCTCTGACTGTGCCATGTGACAATGCCATCATCAACATCCACCACAGGTGACATGCTGACATCCTGTTCTGTCACTCCCTCCACCAGTAGAATGGGACTTGTGAAAGCATTCAAATAAAATACTTGTAACAGTGCTCGGAAATATGTCTTTTTTCCCCAGCCAGTGGTATACACACACTGGTACACGACAGTGTTGTGAATACCATATGGGCTCATGCATACTTTTTGATGCAAATTGTAGCAATAGCAGCTCTGATGTACTTGGATAACAGAATTGCTGAGGTTTAGGTTTTTGTGACAATGACAAGTAAGTCCACCTCACATGGGTTCACTATATTACATGGAAATGAACCTGTTGGTGCTAAAGTAATGAATCCCCCACAGACAATCTAGAAGTTTTCTGCAGCCAAACTGCCATTTCCAAGCAACCTCCAAGAATGAGGGTCCAACCACTTTCCATAGACAGTAACACGAGGAACCCATCTACCTGTGTGAGATGCTTCTGTGTTTTCAACCCACTTGCTGTGGTGGTCCTGTCCTTGTCAGTATCTTGTGCTGTAATCCTGGTATGCAGTATCATGTTGATGACTTTTTGGTGCACTTGTGCTTGCGTCTTATTATAGCTGCCTGCAGCATCATGTCCTGCACCAGTCCCTGCCACACTTGCTCTAATGAGCATTGCCTGTTTTACTTTTGTTATGGATGTGCATGCCACATGACTGGAGGGCCTGCAGTAACACATCTGTTTCCTAGTTGGTAAACTTTATCAGCCATGGCGGAGTAAGACATGTTCACTAGTGAGCTTTACATGTTGGTCAGAGTGTGTGTGTGTGTGTGTGTGTGTGTGTGTGTGTGTGTGTGTGTGTGTGTGTGTGTGTGTGTGTGTGTGGACTTGACTACATGACTGTGCTCGGCTATATAAGTGCCAGATCTGGACATCTACCTGTGATACCCCTGTGCTGAGTTCCTTCTACAATGACCCTCTCTCAGAAGGGCATGTACCTCTCAAGCCCATGTGCTGTCATAGTAGGCTCATCTAACTGGACATAAATCCACTATAACCTTATGCTACATAATATCACCCAAATCTACTTATTTGTCTTTGCTCCTGTTGTCATAATCCACCACAGAGACTCAGAGCAGTGAAGACATACATTACAGGCACCTTGTCTCTTGTCTTCTTTCACTAAGTCTTCACCAGTGAACTCCTAATCTGACCTACTTTTCTTAAAGCAGTCTTCTGCAATATGGTGAGCAATCTTTTCATCTTGCTAAACTGGGCCTCATCACTCAAGAATTATGTTAATAATGACATTTAATGTCATTGCCTCGGAATCACTACTCTTATGCTGTTTCACTAAAGCAGCACAAGTGCACTGTTCCCTGTCTGTCCCGGGATGAGTAGGTCATGTGAACATTATACTCATGTAAAGAGCTACTGAAGCCCTTATCTCCTTGCTCTGTTAGTGATACTTTCAGTAGCACTCTCTTGCTGCCCAATAATGCATGTCACATGATGTCCAAATATGTTTTGTGCATGAGGCTACTAACTTAGTCCTCAAGAATACCAATAAAGTGAACATGGTCTCAACAGGCCCTGGTTTCAACAGATTGCTGCCTAGTGAGAGACAAGGATTTTTATGCAATTGTTGCAGAAATACTATGAGGAAGACCTGTAGGCCCATTATACAATGTAAATGCCCTGCAACAGCTTGCCAGGATGTTGAGTGATGCTGCTGGCATCATCCAGTCTGATGACCAGTGCAGGCATAACTAAAGTGTCCTTTAGTGGTACCAGCCTGATCTGTGCCATTGTGAAGCAAACGTTAACGAAAATGCACCAACCTTCAACACAGGCAAAAACTCTAAGACCATAGCAGAGGTAGAAATATGTGGCCAAATGCAGTGCTTTATTTTTATTGCTGCTCATGACATTTATTATAAAAGATAAATGCATAAAAGTAAAAAGGGAGCAAGGACATAAAAAAATAAAAGAAATGCTTGTGGTGTCTAAATATTATACAAAAAATATGTTCCTAGCAGATACCATTTAGTTAAATAATACGTTTATCTAATCAAAATAATGTGGTCATTGTCAACATTCCATCAAATGTCAGCCAAAGTGCAGCAAATATACTCATAATCAATGATTTAGGGTTTACTCAACATCAATAATAGGAAAACACTTTGTTTAGCAGCTCTCTCTCTCTCTCTCTCTCTCTCTATATATATATATATATATATATATATATATATATATATATATATATATATATATATTTATATCCCATAAGGTAAAAACATTACTAATGTGGAAAATGTCCAGTGCTGGATATCCCACCATATACAACATGAAACAATAATACTAAGAGACCAACATTTAGACTGGCAGCTTATCAATAGCAACACCCCATCCAATTCCATGAACCTATACAGCTTTCCACAGTTAATTATATCAATTACTAGAGTCCACAAAAGTACTGGCAGGCAATCAGCCTTAGACTGGATTCTGTTAAGGTGCCAGATGATTAATATAGACAGACTGCAAGTGCAGTAGTTCAATATTAAAGATTTTAATCCAAGCATTCGAAGCTACACCAGGAACAGATAACATCAGTACAACAGGAACAGAAACATCAAGTCCTTATCACATCCACTAATGCTGTCTCCCTTCTTCTGCCTTCCTCTATCTCTATCAAGTGGCACTATACCAGAACACAACCTATTCTCCCCTTACTTAAGAACAGCACTATACTTACAATATGTAAATTAAACATCACTAACTTTATAATGAAGTCTGAATTACATAAACACTTATATTTATGTAACATAGTCCTCAAGCCAATGAGGTCTCTTTCTCACATGAGCTGGAGGAATGTGAGGAGATTCAGGCATTGGTGTCACTGTAGATTGAAGCAGGGATTCTACTGGAGCATCCCTTGAAGGATCACTTGTCTCAGGTGCATTTGACTTAGATAAATGGGAAGAATGATACTTTTTTCCATTTGCCGACAAGTAAGTACATGGGTCAATTTTCTTCTGAATTTCCACAGGTTGTGAAAATTTGGATGTGCTAAGAAGCCATGCTCCATGTCTAGTATTGGAATACTTTTTCATTTTCTCTTGAAGAGATGAGACCCTTTTAGCAACAGTATCAGCATTAGCCATGCAGGAAACAGGAGGAGGATGAACACTGAGGCATGGTTGCATTCTCTGGCTAAGAAGCAATTTGAGAGGAAACTCCTGTAGTAGCATGTGGTGTTGCATGATATACCTGAAGAAATTTTGAGACAACCGATTTCCAAAGTTTCACCTGTGACATAGTAGACTGTATGCAACCTTTGAGAACACAATGAAATTTTTCAATGGCATAATTTGCAGCTGGGTGGTATACTGAAGTATGTATCTGTTGTATATCTTTTCAGTCAGAAATGCTGCAAAAGCTGCAGAGGTAAATTGACATCCATTATCTGATGCTATGGAACTCAGATGTCCAAACTGGCTGAAAACAGAAGTGAGGAAGTATAACATTTTGAGTAGTGGCAGAGGCAATGAAGGCAACTTCTGGCCACTTGCTGTGATAATCAGTAAGGGTTAGGACAATTCCAGATAGCTGTTTCAGATGGACCCACTACATCTATGACCAGCTTTTGCCAAGATTTGGATGGAAATGGAACAGGTTGTAAAGGTGCCACTGAAGGATTGGCAGTCTTGTCAGAAGACTGGCAGAGTTGACAATTTTTAACTTGAGTTGCAACCATATCATCCATACCTGGCCACCAGTATAGCTCATGCAGCAGCTGTTTGGTTCTCACCATGCCTTGGTGGCCTTCATGTGTAAGCATCACTAAAATGTGGTGCAGAGAAACAGGAGCAATGAGACGAGTGCCACGGAACACAATCTCATCTTGTACACTGAGTTCATCTTGTAATCTGAAATATGTATGTATGTTTGTGTTGTTTGAGTCCACTGCATTAAGAGAAGGAGGCCAACCATTGGTAAGCTGGGTGCACAGAGCAGACAAATCACTGCAGGAGGCAGAGGAAAATTCACCAAGTGACAGGGCAGTTAAAGCAGCCAACAACTTTGCCACAAACTCAGGTTCAGGTTCAGAAATTTCTTCAGCAGCAGCAGGCAAGGGCAAGTGAGAGAGACAATCAGCAATGTAATTCTGTGACCCAGGACGATAAGCAACAGTATAGTTAAAAGACAGCAGTCACTCTACCCAACATGCAATCTGTATGCCTGCCCAATCAGACCATTTTGAGGATACTAGTGTGGTCAATGCTTGGTGATCAGTATGAAGAGTAAATTGTTAACCCCTCAAGTAAGTTTTCCATTTTTTTAACAGCCCACACACACCCAAGAGCCTTTTTGTCAATTGTAGAATATTTTCTTTCAGCAATAGCAAGAGTTCTAGATGCAAAGATGACAGTCCGTTCTGTATGTCAGGATGAACTTGAGCAAGGACAGCCCCAAGACCATAATTGGATGCATTAGTAGAAACTACAGTAGGCAAATCATAGTAAAATATATCCAAGGCTGGACTCTCAATCAGACACTATTTCACTGACATAACTCTGCACTGAGCTTCCTCAGACCAGGAAAATGGCATATCTTGGCAGAGGCAGGCACATAGGGGTTCTACAATGGTGGCAAAGTGAAGGTCCAAAGAAGGAATGTAACTTGGAAACATCAGTGGGAGCTTGGGCATGGAAAAGAGCCTTGAGATGCTCCTGATCAGGCTGTATCCCTTGTGTTGTAACAGTATGGTTCAGAAACCACAAACTGGCATGATTGAAATTACATTTTGATTCATTTTGCTGTAAGCCTGCATCTTTTATGCATTTAAGAACTGTCTGAAGTGTCTGATTATGGTCAGCCTGTGTACATCCCCACAAAATTATACAATCTAAGTAGTTTGCAACATTTGGCAACCCCTGCAAAATTGTAGGAAGCATCTTTTGAAAAGCAGATGGAGCATATGCTAACCTGTATGGAACCCAGCAAAACCAGAACAAGCCATTATGAGTAAAAAGGAAATCAAGTCATGGCTATCTTCATGAAGCAGAAGCTGAAAGTATGCACTTTTTAAATCAATGGTAGAGAACACTGTTGCTCCTTTCAACAAGTATAGCATTTCATCTATGTGAGGAAGAGGAAAACTGTTCGTAATGATAACTTTATTAGGTTCTCTCAAGTCAACGCATAGACAAATACCACCAGTCTTCTTTTGAACCACCACAATGGGTGAGACCCAGGGAGAAGCATCATTTCTTTCAATAATCCCTGCTTGAGGAAGACGATTGAGCTCTGCACTTATATCCCATCAAACCAACAGAGGTAGCAGATGTAATGTTTGTCGTACTGGAGTAAAAGAATCTAATACTTTACCTTTGTGTATAAAGCTTTTTGCACAACCCAGAGTCAGAGGAGGTAATGGAGCTGTAGAAAGATGCATGCCAGGAACCAAGTTCGTAGTAGCACATGGTAAGACAGTACTGGCATTAAAGCACAAATGTAGACCCTTTATTAAATCCATACCCAGAAAAGCAGTTCCAGACTCCACAATGAAAACAGATGTAGAGCATGTAACATCATCATTGGACACAACAACTGGTAAGCAGCCAAGTACAGTAAGTGGAGCATGGGAATAAGTCACTAACTTAACTGAAGATGGCAATAAAGGTTCCCTGTGAAAGTTTGCATCATATATACATTTAGCAAAATGGATACTGATGAGTCAGAATCTACAATTAGATCCACAAGTGCAGTAGCAGTTGAAGTTTTCATTGTGACACTGCAATGGATTCTCTCAGACAATGAATGGTCACTTAAGTAAAGGATCTGAAGCTCAGGTAAGGCAACTTCCTGCACAGAGCATGTTTGCAAAGAACAGCAAACTTGTACAAAATGACCAGTCTTTCAGCAGTTGTTACATTTAACAGAAGTAGCAGGATAGTGTTAATCATTGGCAAGATGCTTATCAGATCTATAATGATAACAAGCATGGAAAGAGGCTGTAGAAGGCGTAACAGTTGTAGGCTGTGAAACAAGCGGGGGCTTGGAAGAAGGCTTTTAGTGGTGGCAACCAGCAGCAGACACAGGTTGAGTATGTAAAGTTTGTACCGGGACTGGTCTATCACTCAAAATAAACTTTGCCTGCTCACCTGCAGCTTCAATTTGTGTAGCAATCATAATAGTTTTATCCAAAGTCTAGATGGGTTCTAAAAGTAATTGTTCACATATACAGTGACTAGACACATGTTCCACCAACTGATCACATAACATTTCATCCAGTTTAGTATCAAACTCACATTTAACTGCTGCTAAGTCTTGTAATGGGGCCATATACTGAGGAATAGTTTCCTGAGCAGCCTGAGCATGTTGTCTAAAAGCATGCTGCTCAGCAACATCATTTCTCTGTGGAGCAAAATGAGATAGTAAAGCACTAATGGTGTCCTCCATTGACATACCTTGGTTCAGAAGTGTGTAAAATAGTCTCTGACCTTCTGGTCTCAAACAATGAATTAGAAGTGCCTTTTTGCATGCTTCCGGACATTCATCTCCTGAAGCACCAACAACCAGCATATAGTTATTAAACATTTTCAGCCACATATCAAATGGTATAGCAGGTTCACCTGGTCATGGCAATAACAGTGGAGGAAAAGAGCAGCAGCAACAGCCATTGTAAGCAAGCAGAAACAAGTAAGAACCTCGGCACCAAATTGTTAAGTTTCCAGGTGATTAATATAGACAGACTCCAAGTTTAATATTAAAGATTTTAATCCAACCAATCGAAGCTACAACAGGAACAGGAACATCCAGTCCTTATCACATCCACTAACTCTGTCTCCCTCCATCTGCCTTCCTCTATATCCACCTAGTGGCACAAGACCAGAACACAACAGATTTTTACTAATAGACCCAACAAAATTAGGGCTGCCAGTAGGCTTCTAGCAGTCTATGTGACTATCAACCTACTTATACTCTCAGAAATTACAACATCCAAGATAAGCATGTAATTGACAACCAGGATCGCAACTCAGAAAACTTTGACCAACACACTTTTATCAAATTCTTAACAGAATATAACTGTTAAATACTAAAAGCTATGTCCTTGTACTCTACTGTCACGTACTTCAATGAAGTATTTCTAAAAATTCTCAATTGCCTTGTCCCAGTACATAACAAAGGTTCAAATCCAATCCTGCACAATGGCTAACAACGCAAACTAAGAAATTATTGCCACAAATTACTGGGAATCGTAACAGATGATAATCTTAAATATGATCAACATATTCTTCAGCAATTAAAAAGACCAACCAGAAACTAGACTCCCTTTACAGGGCAAAACAGTACTTTAAAGATGCAGCAAGAAAAACCCTAGCCTCATACAATTTGCTCCCACTCCTCATATATGCTTAATTTTTCCTTACAAACCTGAGCTCTACATTAAAATGCAAATTATCCTCCTGTTACAACAAAGTAGCTAAATTTGCTACCAGCATTCCATACCAAACTCGCCACTGTCAAGCCTTAAAACAATTAAACTGGCTAAAGTTTAACAACTACATGGCATACTTTCATCTAATTATGGCATACAAACTAATATATCATCCTCAAAATGCCCTGCATTAAAAAAAACATACTATTGTCCTACACCCCCATAAGGGACCTACATTCTGCTGATAAATTTCTGTTAAGCATTAGTAAATCCATTAATTGATTGGGGGACTCACTATACTCCTGGTACATCTCCAAAATCTGTAACAACACCATACATGCACAAGTGAAAATGACTAAGAAATTCCCAAGCTATAACGCCCATCTGAAAAAGTACCTTACCTAATTCTAGTCATGCTCATGTTCATCAACAGATTGAAACCTCTAGTGAAGACACAAACTTCTTTTTGCTTATCACCATAGATGGCCTTAGACATAGACCAACTAGGCGGCCACCTAGGGTGCTTTTCCAGTATTTATTTGTTTATTTTTTGTAAATATGTTAAATGAATAAAGGAAAACAATGAAGAGTAAGATAAACTGTGAAAAAAAGAAAGACAAATATAATCTGGATGGTGTAGTTAGACCAGGATGGTGGCACTGGGTGGTGTGGGGGCACTGTAGAGCCCGTTTGCCTAGGGCACCAGTTGACCAAAGGCCATTACTGCTTATCACTTTCTTTTTCTCTCCTCTACTTAAATCATTGCACCCCCTCACAACTTTCCTTGCTGCACATGAATCAATACACTCTCTTCATCCTCCTTTTAATACTTCTTATCTTTATATTTTTCTAACTGTGCCCATCCACTGCTCTACCCCTCTCATGCATCCCCTGTATACCTAAGTTATAAACCTTCTAGATATGCCAATTTGAAGCAGGCAACCTAAATAGAACTAATGCTATACAATACACTCTCAGTCATATGTTATCACTACTCTTCTCCTATACACGAGTAATTTTCCCCTCCCCTTCTACATAATTTTATAACTTACTTCATTATATCTGCTGAATTCTCTACTGAACTGTACAATACAAAAATCTCCCTTCCTACATTATTTTATAATTAACTTCATCGCATATCTTGAACTCCTTGCAAATCTTTTTTTTACTGAAATGCAAGAAAGCTAAACTTCTTTACATCTTCACTTCTATAGTATCAATCCATTTACTTCCTATAAGATTTTAGAACTACAAGAACTGTACAGACTTATAATATTTGTCTTATAGGTTCATAGGTTTATACTAGGCTATCTGCCCTAAGGCATTTATAAGCCTAGCCCAAAGTTTTGTGGCTTACGCCACCCCTTATGTTAAAAAATACTGTGCCCATTAGTTTGTTGTGCCTCTGTCCAGCAGTGACACAGAGATGATTCCTGGGGTAAACCTACGATCTCCCATCCACCGGTCAAGATTTCTCTTGAACAGAGCCGGCAAGGTGCTCTGCCTCACATGGACTGGGATTTTATTCCACAGCATAGGGAGTCTCTGGGTGACAAATCTATCCCTCCAGCATGTCCTATTTATATCCGTGCTAAGGTTTAAGTCGCTTGCTCTAGTGGATCTGGTAGATTTGGATTTTTTGAGGTGGAGCATGTCCATTAATTCCGGGTTGGACATGGCCTTGTATGTCAGGCACAGGTCACCTCTGAGTAGGTGGTATGCGACTGAATAGAGCTGGAGTTTCTTCAGTCTGGCAGCATATGACAGATTTTGGAGTCCCTTTATCCTTTTGGTGAGGAACTTTTGGGGTCTCTCCAATTGCTGCAGGTGTCAGGTGAGATACATCCCGAATGGGGCATTGTACTCAATCATTGGTCTGATAAGTGAAGAGTACAGGGGAACAATGACCTCACTTGATCTGGATGTGAATCTCTTCATGATCAGGTGGGCAATGTAGAAGGTCTTTCTAACCACTTTAGCAATGTGAGTGTCAAAAGAAAGGCCACTGTCAACCTGGGTCCCCAGGTCCCTGATAACCTCTTCTGTGCTTAATCGATTGCCACCTATATGGTAGCTTGGGGTTACCTTGTTTTTCCCGAAGGGTATGACTATACATTTTTTGGCATTTAACTTCAGGCCATGGCTCTGGCACCAGTTATCAGTTTCCGTGAGACCCTCTGAAGGATATCTGTGTCCGATGTACTTTCCACTATGGCCCAGTTTGCAGTCATCTGCAAACTTTGTCAGCCATAGTCCTCCTATGTTTGCCTGTACTTCTGAGAAGTAGATGCCGAACAACAGGGGGCCAAGGACTGAGCCCTGTGGGACACCACTTGTGACCGGCTTGGAGTCTGACATGACGCCAGCAACTCTAACCCTGTGGGTTCTGTCTTTTAGCCAGTTTGCAACCCATCTTGTGACATATGGGTTTACATTTAAGCTGGTAAGTTTCTCTATAATACCCGAGTGGGGTATTGTGTCGAAAGCTTTTGCAAGGTCAAGGTAGGCTGTATGGACTGCCTTTCCCTCATCAATGGCCTTGGTGACTGTTTCGAAGAAGTCGACCAAGTTCAAAAGGCATGATCTGCCCTTGACAAAGCCAAACTGGGTCGGGTCCAATGTCTGCAAGTCCCCTATGTCTTTGTTTATGAGTTCCATTATGATCCTCTCCATAGCTTTGCAGACCAGGCTTGTTAAGCTTATGGGGCGGTAATTTCCAGGGTCCGTAGAGGTACCGCCTTTGTGGAGTGGGACCACAGTTGCCGTACGCCACTCCTTGGGCACATATCCTGTGGTAAGGCTAAGATTAAACAGTTGCCTTATATGCGGGTTTAGTTCCACATTGAGTTTGTGTAGCACACAGCCGGGGGACACCATCCGGTCCCATTTATGCTGTGTTTTTAGCTTTAGAGAGAGCAGCTTTCACCTGCGCATTAGAGATGTCTGGGAGGCTACACTCTGCTAGGATAGTTATCTCTCCTTTTGGGGGGGGGGAGGAGGGTGAAGTTTGCACTGAACCTGTCTGCCAGTATGTTGGCAATGTCTGTGGGTTCAGTGATTTTTGTATCATTTTGGACTAATTCTGCGCATATCTGGGAGTTTCCACCCAGGTTTCTAACATAGCTGAAGAAGGCCTTATGATTGTCTTTTGAATCTATTGCAATTTTTCTCTCAAATTTGGCCTTTGATGATTTTATGAGTGCTCGTATTTTTTTACTAATAATGATCAAGGGTGTCTTCTCTTTTATGGATTTTGCTCTATCATGTAACAGCTTTCCCCTCTTATTGTAAAGTTTCTTTATGGCTGGGGTCCACCAGACTGGACGTTTGCCCTTGGTGGAAAGAGACTTGGTTTTATTAGGGATTGCCTGATCCATGCAGTCCTGGAGGTGTTTGTAGAAGGCATTTGTAAGGGCTTCCGCAGCTTGGGTTGTGGTTTCCACTGGCTCGGGGGCCTTGAAGGATACCACACCAGTCTTGAGTAGTGTGAAGTTTGCTTTAGAGAAGTTCTTCACTGTGGTCTTTTTTGTTGGGGGGGGGGGGGGGATGTGGATTTCCAGTGAGATAAGTTTGTGATCTGATCTCACCAATGAGGGATATACTTCCGGTGTGGAGCATTTTGTCCCCATGTTTGTGATGATGAGATCTAGTATATTTTCCCCTCTTGTGGGAACGGTGACTAGTTGTTCCATGGCATCTGAATTTATGAACTCCAGGAACCTTTGGGCTAGAAAGTTGGGGCTTGAGTAATGTTCCCAGTCTATATTCGGGTAGTTGAAGTCACCCAATATAATGGTGTTTGGAGATACATTTATACCCTCCAGTGTCTTCAGGAAGGCTGTGTGGGGTTCCTGAGTTTGAGAGGGTGGCCTGTAGCATGCTACAAATTGTAGAGCAGTTTTGCCAATGGTTAATTGCACCTGGATGGTTTCCGATGCTTCATGCGTTGCCACCAACCTGGAGGTGTGGGTATCCTTGATGAATATGGATACACCCCCTCCTTTTGTGGTGTGGTCTGGGTTTTGGGGCCGGAACGCATGATATCAGGTAAAACCTGATAGTGCCAGGGTGCTCTCAGTAGCCTTGAACCAGGTTTCAGTCACAGCACAGACATCGATGTTCTCCATACTGAGAAGGGCCTCAAGAGCGTGCATTTTGAGATTTAAACTTCTGGCATTGAGCAGCATTACCCTTAGTTTCTTCCCATTTTTGTTTTCTAGGGTGGTAGGTTTAGAATTTGAGCCTTGCCTAAAAAAGGCACTATGGGGGTGGCAAGAGCCTTAGCCAATATCCGGAATCCCAGGGGTGACAGGTGCAAGCCGTCCCTTGCGAAGCAGCGTGGCTTGTCAAGCATGTCATCCCACGCAGACAGACACTGGATTCCCTTTGAATGACACCAGAAATTAAGCCAATTGTTAAAGCTGATCATCTTGTCTCTATGTTGTGGCATCATACATTTGTTTTTTTCTGAGAAATGTGTGAAATGCACTTGTTAATATCAATGTACTGTGATGGAATTTTTCTACCTAGTCTTGTGCTGAAGATGGGCTCTTCACAGTTGGACTTCCCAGTCAACATAGACAAATAAATAAATAAATAAATGTACTAATGCTCACAACATAAGATCAACCAGTAATCAATGACATAGAGCAGACATTCTCCATTAAAATACTGAAGGCTGTAAAATTGTTCACTATTAGATGAAAAAAAGACTAGAAATGTACCCGCACTGAAGTCAAGCTTAACCATGTTTCCACAGTGTCTAGTGAAGGCCAGCATCTAAGACAGTACAGTTCTGGTACCAATTTGGCAAGATATTTCAGCAGTCTGTCTGTCTCCACATTGCTGCAGTAGTGAGCAAGACTGGCTCACACTATTTTCTTCTGCAGTTTGGTTTTCATCTCAGATGACTTTTGTGCAGCATGTGCACATCTTCCTTGGGTCCATGCTGGATTCTGCTAGGTGCATTAGTTTTTTCCTATATTCCAAAGGTGTATGGTATATTAATTTCTAGTCATTAACAATGGCAGTAGGCATGCATGCCATGTGTACAATGTATGACTCTGATTTTGCATCTAGCAATAGATCGGTATCCCATTTAGGACTAGTTTCACTGCTCAGTGTGCACCAGACCAGTATGCACCAGTGTAGGCCCCAGCATCCCCAAGGTCATAAACCAGATGGTAACTGGAAAATAAGTGGAAAATGAATAATTTTCTTGATCAAGTAATAGGGCATGATCGTAGACCAACTATCCTGAGCTGTAAAGACTAAATCTGGTCACACAGAAAAGCTGGAACTGTTCCTTTAATATGTAGACCTGTCAGGAAAAGAAAAGGAAGCAAACTGTTATTTGGTCTCAGCCCTACTTTTAATCTGTTGCTATTCCACCAACTCAGGGGACATGACCTACCAAAGGTCTTCCTGTGTAAAAATACTGTTGTAGCATTCTAAAAAAGGCGGAGACCAGGGACATAAGAAGAATGGCTATCCTTGGATTTACATGCAAATGCAGTGACTGATACTGATTTAAAAAATGTAAACAAAAACATGTCAGACACAAGATCATTAACCAGTGTAAAAATCACCGTAAAAAACAAGAAATATATCTACTGTGTTAGCTTCATTAAATGAGTGGCTGCTGATAGTTTAAAAGAATCAAGCTCAAGATAAAAGAGATAGGAGAAATTCCTCATCAGAAGAACTGAATCACAAATTCATCAATCAGCTGCTATTCAGAGACCACAAGAGATTGCATGCAAACAATAGCAAAATCTAAAATATTCTACATTAGGCCAGAATAATTACCAAGGCACAGTCTATAGAGCAAAAAAATGAAGATGCAATGAAATCTCCACACAAACACACCCTTGTTCCTGTCTGAAAAATGTTATCCTGCAATCAGATTACATTAGATATACATCATCAATAAAAATAATTTCTCAGCTTTTTTTATATACCATATTAATCCATTCCCTACAGTTGTCCATCAGGATTCCAAGGAAATCCAATGGACTAGCATGCACAAACACTGAAAAAAATGTGTTTTCCATCATATATTGATCTTTTTTGCTAGACTAATATCCTTGAATCACCCTGTGCTCATATTATTGAATTTGCTATAGCACAGAAAGGCTAATCCATCCATCCATCCATCCATCCATCCATCCATCCATCCATCCATCCATCCATCCACAAACCCTTTGTCCCATTCTTGCACATGGGGTCAGAGTGTTACTTTAACAGTGACAATCATCTAGAGCC